>NC_139609.1:44371122-44791122 GCF_964270895.1 Podarcis filfolensis
AGCAAAATCCTGCAAGGCGAAAATGAGTCTGAGGCTAAAGCATCCTGAATGTTTATAGGACGCAAACTTCACAAGTAGCGCCTCTTGCTATATAAAGTTAAAATGTGTGCAGTCAGTTTTCAAGATGTGCCAAACATCGCGGTTTCTTCCAGAGCCGGAAAAGCACATGATACGAATGAATAATGGCAAAGGCCAAATTCATTTCTCAGTTTCATCATCTTGTCATTCTGTGGAAGTGACTTGAGATTGTTAAGGCAAGGGCAACTATTGCTCGCAGCTTATTTCTCCTCTCTCAAGTGCCAGCTTCCTTTCCTTGGCTGACAATGCAGCGCTCTTGTCTCCACATGTACAAGATTTTGTAAAGAGATGGTTGCAAATCCCAGAAGGAACAGAAGGCTGGCTGACACCTAAGGCAGTGGGGATAAATAAATAAATAAAATATAAAAACACTTCACTAACCAAAAGCCAGCAGGGGACCTATCAAACCAACTTTGAAAACATAGCATTCTAAGTAACTTCGGAAAACAGCTACACATTTTGCCTATACAGTATATAAGAAAAAATTCTGCAAGCTATTTGAGAGAACTCACACAGTTTGCTATCTCCTGTGATGTGAGCTTTTTAATGGCTTTGTAAGAGATTGCCATATGTCCTTGAAGAAATCTATCGTTTCGGAGCTAAAACATTAAAAGCCTGTAAATTAGCTGGTGCACTCTTGTATGATTTAACTTAATTTGTTTCTGAGAAATCAGGGGAGCACACTTTGAGAAAAATAAGGGATGGAAATTTTAAGCCATTATGAAGCAAAACATTTCTTTTGAAATGACTATTGTATTGAAGACAGGGGTTTTTTTTTAATGGAGGCAGGTGGCTTGCATACAATTTTATGGGTTAACACCTTGGGATGGAATGTGTGATGGTGCCGAAGTAAAAAACAAAGCATGCTATAGCTGATGTGTTAAACCAGACTGGAATCAGAAAAGAGAAACAAAAGCAGTATTATCTATACAGGTATATAAAGTATAGCTTTTTGAATGGCAAATAGAGCTTCTACAGCAGAGTGGCAGATCATAGGATCATATAATTGTAGAGCTGGAAGGGCCATATAGACCAACCCCTGCAATGGAGAAATCTCAACTAAGTGACAGATGACCATCCAATCTCTGCTTAAAAACCTCCGTAGTTGGAATCTCCGTTCTTGAATGCATTGGTCCAGGTGCTAGCCTCCGGAACAGGATAAAACAAGTTTGCTCCATCCTCCATGTGGCAACCCTTAAGATATCTGAAGATGGCTATCATAACTTCTCTCCTTCTCCTCTTTACCAGGCTAAACATATCCAACTCCCTCAGCCGTTCCTCATAAGGCTTGCCCTCCTCTGCACACATCCCAGCTTGTCAATATCCTTCTTAAACTGTGGTGCCCAGAACTGGACAGAGTATTCCAGGTGCCGTCTGATCAAGGCAGAATAGAGCAGGACTGTTACTTCCCTTGATCAGGACACTCTACTTCTGTTGATGCGGCCTAGAATAGCATTAGTGAAGGACGGTGACCCCACCTAGGCCCGAAGTCACCCCCCACACACACTCAATAATCACACCAGGCCTCATTGACCCATGTTAAGCTTGTGGTCTACTCAGGGGTGGAAGAAAGGGGATGCGGTGGGTGCGGACCACCCCGGGTGTCGCCACTGAGGCGGCACTCACTGCGGGGCCTGCAGTGCGTCCGAGCCACACGTCTCTCCTGGGAGAGATGCGGTGGCTTGGGCGCGTGCAGGCTCCACATTGCCCAAACGGTCCGCTCGCTGCTGCCCCCTAGCTGTAGGACAGCTGAGTGGGAGGAGGCAGGCATAGCTATGTGTGAAGAACGGTGCGTGCATAGGAAGAATGGCAGGCACAACACCTGTGTTTGTGTGTGCAGAATGGTGGGTGCAGTAACTGCTCCAGCGTTCTCAAAACCCAGCAGACTGCCCAGAAAATGAATGGGACAGACAGGAAGTCCTGGGGAGGAGGCTCTGCCTTCCTCAGAGAAATAAAACAGCAGCTGATGGTAAGGGAAGGGAAGGTTCTAAGCTGAGAAAAGAGACTGAAAAGGCACTTGAAAGAAATGGGGAGTCAATGCATAATGTTATAAGGTTTGGGGGTCAGAGTCTGGGTGCAAGTCACCCATAAATCTTGGTATTAGTAAAAGTTACAATTAATCAAGTTTGATTAAACTGAGCTAAACACGGAAACCACTGGATTTGGTTTATGTTAAAGAGCTAGGCCAGCTCGGCAGAGCTACATAGGCTTGCAGCCCAACCTTTGAGTATCAGAGCTTTACAGTTCTTCCCATAGACAGCAATGAAGGCTGCTTATACTGTTTAGGTGCCTGCAGTGTTGTTCTCCCAGGTTATCACTGTTTTTACTTGCTCTTTCCCATCAGTTTTGCACTGGTGAAGCAGGAAAGAGAGCTTAATCATAATGTGATTTCTTTGGACTGGGCAACAGTCATTCATTCAGTTCCATACTGAATGAGCCTACCCAAGGTATACAGAAGGGGAGGATTAATTGCAATTTTCAAATCAAAAGACATACACGTGTGTGAGGAATTCAAAACTTGTCAGGTTCTATCAGTTTGGATGCCATTTTTAGGTCGTTCCCACAGCAGCCATTCAACTGGAACGTAGCCATTCATTCATTCAGTTCTTAAAGAGCAGACATGGTAAGGAAGCAATCCTAAGGAACCTCAGATAGTGGCCGGTGAGCCACAAGTGGAGGTGCCACTTCACATGGAGAGACAGGTCTGGCATTTTGCCCCAGAGCCTACCCCCCCTGTCAGCATGGCATCAGAAAGTTTGTGGGCATAGATGTACCTGCCCATTATAGAACCCGAAGAGAGTGTGGGCATTGGTGTTCCTGGCTATGATAGAACCCAAAGAGCATTCTGGAGGCAAGCCAGTGGTGGTCTTGAATCTGCAGGATCCTAACCCCCTCATTTCTTCTATAGGATTACAGCAGGGGGAGGGGAACACACCACAAATATTTGATGTTAACGACACTTTGCAGATTGCTGAAAGTGCAAAGATGATCTTAGCATTCTGGTTTGAAAACTATCGCAGCTGGCTCTTTTTAGATTAGCTGCCACAAATTCCGTTCCGCGGCGGAGTTTATTTAAGGTAAGCTTTGCCATCCATCACAGAGCATCCTGCCTTGTGAATATTCATGGACTGACTGACTGACATTGCTTTTGGTATGAGAGGCATGACGTGGGCTGTCCAGAAGTAATTAAACATTGTCAGGAATTAATCGGAAGGTGGAGGTTGCTTCTGAATCAGAAATCAGGCTCCACAGGCATAATCCATCAGCAGTCTTACTGGTGCAAGCTTTGTTGAAATAAATGGGAACAGGGAGATACAGGGGGATAGGGTTGCCATATTTCAAACAGAGAAAATTTGTTGAGCTTTTTTTAAGCAAAATTGCAAATAAATAAATAATAATGCTATTTTTATGGGGGGGGGGACAGCAAAATTGGCACTGCCAACATATCCCTACAGGGGATATGCTGAGTGGATTGAGCTCCATATCACTGAGAGGGATGTATCCAAGAATAACATTAAATATGGTACTATTGAGGAAATGTGTGCATTGTGTGTTCGGAGACCACTGCTTATAGCAGTAAGCAGCATTTACCCAAACTAAAGATTCAGGACAGACAAAAGTTCATAATTAAACTTTGACATTCGCTCCCGCAAGATGTAGTGATGACCACAAACTTGGATGGCTTTAAAAGAGGATAATGCTGTTTCATGCAGAACAGGCATAGGCAAACTCAGCCCTCCAGATGTTTTGGGACTACAACTCCCATTGAATTGAAATACTTTATTGTCACTTGTACAACTTGTATACAGTGAGATTGCACGAGCACCCCCCACTCAGCTCTCTTAGTCTTAATTCCCCTCGTTTACTGACACACACACACCAAACCCGAAAGTCAGTTGCCCTGTTGTTATCTTTTCATTCAGCAGCCTAACAGCCCACGGATAGAAGCTGTTCTTTACCCTGTTGGTGCGACTAATCATGCTTCTATATCTTCTGCCTGAGGGCAGGAGATCAAGAAAGTGCCGGCCAGGGTGTGAATCATCCCTAAGAATTTTCCTCACTCTCCTGAGGCAATGTTCTTCCACTATTTCATCCAGCGGATTCACGGGACAGCCCATAATATCTTGTGCTGTATTCACCACCCTCTGTAGGCACTTCCTATCAATTGATGTCAAACCAGCATACCACACCATGATGCAGTATGAAAGGACACTTTCTATTGTGGTCAGGGATGATGGGAGTTGTAGTCCCAAAACATCTGGAGGGCCGAGTTTGCCTATGCTTGATGTAGAAGAAACAAGGCTATTGATGGCTACTAACCACGGTGGGACGCAGGTGGCGCTGTGGGTTAAACCACAGAGCCTAGAACTTGCTGATCAGAAGGTCAGCAGTTCGAATCCCCGTGATGGGGTGAGCTCCCATTGCTCGGTCCCTGCTCCTGCCAACCTAGCAGTTTGAAAGCACGTCAAAGTGCAAGTAGATAAATAGGTACCGCTCCGGCGAGAAGGTAAACGGCGTTTCCGTGCGCTGCTTTGGTTCGCCAGAAGCGGCTTAGTCCTGCTGGCCACATGACCTAGAAGCTGTACGCCGGCTCCCTCGGCCAATAAAGTGAGATGAGTGCTGCAACCCCAGAGTCGGTCACGACTGGACCTAATGGTCAAAGGTCCCTTTAACCACGGTGGCTATGTTCTGCCTCCGCTGTCAGAAATGATATACCTCTGTATCCTCATTGCTGGATATCACAAGTGGGAGAGCACTGAAGATAGGATATTGCCCTCATTGCCTGCTTGTGGGCTTCTCATAACCATCCATTTGAACACTGTGAGTACAGGATTCCTGGACCACATGAGCTCTTCTGACGTTTTTATGTTCTTAAGATGAAAGGAACATTTTTTACCATATGTTTAGGTATGACTACAACAACTCAAGATTCCTCCAAACTGTGATAGAATATTCCACTGTAATGCAATATATTAGAATTATATATATGGTTAATTGATAGTAATGAATTTGGGATGAAGATGATTCATCAATTTTATATCTCCTAGCTCCCCCTGCTGGATTTGGGATGCTTTGGCTTGTTTCTTTGCCCACAGATGCATTCCAAAGCCAAAACTGTGCTGAGAGGTGCTGCATTTCTATTTAAATTATAGCAAATTCTTTCTAAATTTGAACTGATACATATAAATTAGCACAGACAAATTTTATTCAAATATTTGTCTTTTGCAGTCTCTTTTGGTGATAAGATTCCTCTATTTTTTTGGAGATGCATATGTAACCACCCTAAAATTATGTAGAAATGTTGTTAAATTATTAACATTTTAAACTGATTAATCTTCAAATTAGTTAGTTAATTAAAGATATCCACAAGATACCAAAATGTCAGTGGATTGCTAGATGGAAAGGTCACCTTTAACATTTTCAGCTCACTTCTTTGTTCTAGCGGAAATTAACAGCTTCAAAAATAAACAAGTGAGCCATTAATTTGGAACTACAACTAAAAATTGAGTTGGTTAATATACTAAACTAAATTGCCAGAGCAATTATAACCATCCTATTGAATTCAATAGGGCTTCTTCCCAGGTAAGTGGGGTTAGGATTGCAACCTAATGAAAGCTTATGATTGTTTTAAAAAGGTGCAGCTTCAAGATATTTTCATACAACCTAGGACAAATCCTTGAAACTGATCTAGAAAGCACTGATGCTACTGTGACTGACTCTGAATTCCCAGAAACAGAAGTTAAAATGAACGGGATCAATAAGTAGTCACTGGCAAGCTATAATGCATTTGTGTGCGTATGGAATATTAGGCACATCTGGGAGCTCTGATCTAGTTTCAGCTGAAGATGGACAGCACCCTACTTTGAAAAATTTTACAAGAAAAGCTGAACATCTGAGTTCAATATACAGGCTACTTTTATTAATAATTATAAGCTTTCCTAACTAAACTGTAGCCTTCAGGTGCAGAACTGGAACTGTCAGAAGCCAGCAGCTCAGCTGAAGGCTGAGTATATCTTTTTTCAAAGCACACTTTTCCATATTATATTCCTCAAAACAGGGATCAGCAAACACACCAGTGGTGTGCTGTGAAATTTTTCATAGGGGAACAGTTAGGATCAGAGGCACCAGTTTGCGAGGGCCATGGGGGGGGGGGTGTCGCACACACGAGCCTCTGGCCCTAACCCCAGCAGAAGTTTCCCAGGCTTTGGGAAGGAGGCACCAGGCTTTAATACTTTAATTTAGCGAGATATTGAAAGGACCAGCATAGTCCCCCTGGTCCACTGACTGCACACCACTGAAATGCACAAAGGTTTGGGCTAAAAAATTTCATTGAAATTCCTAAACTGGGACGATTGCATTGCTTTTGCAAAATCAACAATATGTTAACTGTGGGCTTATAGCCGAATAAAGTATTATCTATCTATCTATCTATCTAACTGTCAATATTGTCTTTGTGTTTTGTCATTTGGGATGGAGGTTTTCACACTGTGACACATTATTGGCTACTACTCTCACTGCAAATCCTTTTTTCTCCCACAGGGCTACTCAAATAAAGACCTACTCCTGGGATAATGCCCAAGTCATTCTGGTTGGAAACAAATGTGACATGGAGGATGAGAGAATCGTTCCTTTTGAAAAGGGAAAACATCTGGCTGATCAGTTGGGTACATGTTAACGTTTCTCTTTTTTTGATCCCTTCTCCCTCCAGTTATAAGCAGGGATGGGGAACCAATGGCCCTCCAGATGTTGTTGGATTCCAACTCCCATCAGTCCCAGCCAGCATGACCAATGGTCAAGGATGATGGAAGTTGTAGTCCAGTATCATCTTGAGGGCTGGGTTCTGTATCCCTTAGTTGCATCCTAATTGCACCCTCATCTACTTTCTCAAATAATTGGGTTTCAATATTTATTTATTATGTAATTTTATTTTTTTATTAAATGAGTGTAACACCGTTCACCTCAAGATCCCAGGGTGGTTAACAGCGTAAAAATACAGAATAAAAACACAAAATAGAGAATAAAAGCAAGAAGAACAAAATAAACCAATAACCCCCCCTCCCACAAACACATTTAAAGGGACATAGACTGTTAATAAGCCCATTGACTATTCCTCTCTGTTTAGCCTACTGTCTCAGTTGCAGTGAAAGATGTTGTCAATGTACAATCCAACTGCAGGTCTAAAAGGCTTCTCTTATGTGTAATGGGGAGGGCACCATCTTGCCTTTTGCCTCACCCAGTAAAATGTCTTGGTCCAACCCTGCCTGCTACCCAAGTGAACTGAGTTGAACTGTAAGCTGAACATCCCATTTGGTCACGGCTGAACTTTTTGCTTCCTATCTTTTTTCCTTTGGGCACATACCGGTATGTCACTACTGTCGAGTTCTGTTAGTTGGATGTTTGCTCCGATTCCTGTGTGACTTGCTGTCTGTATATGTGTGAGTGTGCAGGAGAAGTGAGTTTTGTCAGGTTTGGATCTGGTTTTGTATATTGACTGGCTGGATATTGGTAATTCCAGTATTCCTAGGGAGTGAAGAGTGCAGAATGAGTTTTTTAAAAAAACATACTGTGTTTTGCTGGCTTTCAAGTGTCATGGCTGAGTGATGGAGACTTAATGGATGTTTTGAGATACGTCTTTGGGAGTGATGGCATCATGAGAGACTGTGTGTGTGAAAGAGAGAATGAAATAAACTGTGGGATATGAATGTTTGTGGGTGTTATGAGTGATGTGTGACCTCGTGCCCTATCATTTATACTCTCAGTGTTGTCAAGAGAGCGGCTTAACAAGGGTCAGCCAGAGAGCCTTATGGCTCAGTGAGAGAGCCTCCACAGTCTTAGCCTGACACTCTAATTACTGGGTGCTTTCAGACTGAGGTATAATGTTGCAAAGCTTTCATTTATATACCACAAACAGGTCATGGGCAAGAGGCTTTTTAATGTATTGTATTTTCAGTGAAAATGATGAATCTGGATTCAGTTGAGGTGGGCAAGGCTGGCATTTTGTGTAGGCACTGTGAAAAACTTGTATGAATGACCAGTACCAATGCTAATATTAAAAACCTGTCTGGAAGCATCATTTATCTTTCTGCTGCTACTATTTGCAGCAGATGCACAGCTTTGTTCGTCAAATAGTTGGGAGCACTGGGAGCTGTTCTGAGCTTCACAGCAGTGAGGATTAGAGATACCCAGGCAACCATAAAATATAATTTTCCTCATTTAGCTTTTCATTGGTTGGTGTGTTAACACTGATTGTTCATTTCAAACAACTGGTCTGATGAAGCAGCCCTGTTAATAACCTTATGAAAAGATTTCAGTTAAGTCATTCCATTTTCCATTCTTAGTAGTTGACATACGAATCAGCATGACATTCAGCATTCAAATTACTATGACAGTTAACACTGCTCATAATTTCTCAGCAGTGTATTTTGTTCTGACTCTTCCTTATATACCTTCTCAGATTTTTTAGAACAACAAGAAGTATATCACACACCAGTGTAAGAGCATTTCAAACAGGTCTGGAGTGTAAACATTTGCTTTTTTGTAAGAAGAGTTATCAGTGTATTTATGGAAATTCCTTAATTCCTAATTTTATTCAAACCTCTCATGTTGAACCCAGTTCTCAGCTCCCAAATCTTCACCTCTGACAACACAGTTAAAAACAAAGGACCACAATAAAACTTTATTCCTAATTTTAGCTGGTTCCTGTCTATGACTTTATGATTACCAAGCTGATGTTATCTACTGCTCTGCTGCTACCTGCATCCAGACATTATAAGACATTTTATTTTAAAATATTTTAAAAGTGTTTTGTAAGCTTTAAATATTGTTAGTAGTAGTTGTAGGTTTTTTCTTCGTGGGCTTCAATGCCTGATTTAAGATTTGTTTATTTTAATATGTGAATAGAGCTATGTATTTAATATTTGATGTGTTAAAATTATAAAATACGTTTTTTTATAAAATGGGGCAAGGAAAAAATGCAATACAATAGAAAAGAATAAAAACAAACTCACCCCAAAAGACTATACAACATACATCAACTAAATCAGTCCACCTAACCTGAGGACCATTTACATTTGTTGTTGTTGTTGTTTAGTCGTTTAGTCGTGTCCAACTCTTTGTGACCTCATGGACCAGAGCACGCCAGGCACTCCTGTCTTCCACTGCCTCCCGCAGTTTGGTCAGACTCATGTTTGTAGCTTTGAGAACCATTTACATACCCAATGCTTTATAATAATAATAATAATAATAATAATAATAATAATAATAATAATAATAAATCCCCTTTGCAGCTATGCTACACTTAGGGCTTTTTTTCCAACCGGAACTCAGTTCCGGTACCTCTCAGGTGGGTGCCATTGCCATTCTAAGAGAATGAGGGTGGTGTTCATGGAGAGTTCCGGCAATTCTTTTTCTAGAAAAATAGCACTGACTACACTGATATGGTGCAACATCTTTTTGAACTTTAACTGATTTTATTTATTTTATAGACCATAAACTAGAGCTTTATACAGCATCACTTTTCATAAAACCTCCTTATCTATTCTGAACTTAAGACACCTGGTTTTTTAAAAACAAACAAACCAAAATGAACTGTTTAATATGACCAACAGATAATTTAAAGCCAGTTTAACATGAGAAGCAGTTTTGGGATAACCAGATATTGATTTGTGTACTTTTTTAAAAAACAAAAAACAGGGTTCGATTATTTTGAAGCTAGCGCCAAGGAGAATGTCAACGTGAGGCAGGTCTTTGAGCGCCTGGTGGACATCATCTGTGAAAAGATGTCGGAGAGCATGGATTCGGAAGCTTCTAGGACAACTACTGCCGGGAAGAACGTGCGTCTCACATACAGCCCCCCTCCATTGCAGCAGAAGTGCTCCTGTTAATGCCTCAAAATCTCTAAGAAAGTTGTTGTTGCAGGATAGGGGGCAGGTACAGTACATCTTTTAAAAGAGATGTTTCAGTGCTGGTGGAGCTGGATATGTTTGTCTGATGTTTTGCAAAGTCTCTTTATATATTTTATACAAAAACAGTGCAAGCGCAGCTAGTGTTCCAGTGAAAAGTTATGCTACGGTTTAAGTAGTTTATATAGTCTGTCACATATTTCTGTGTGGTTTTCAATGTTACCTTTGTTTTGCCACCAGTCAGGTAATCCTGACTCAAAAACACTTTATTAGCATCTGATAGCTAGAGACCACTGTTAACTATGGCACAAAAATTTAATTAAAAAAAGAAAGGACAGCAGTTTGAACTATCTCACAAAAAGATCTTCAGAAGGGAGAAGCAATATTGTTCTTTGTGTAACTGGTATCTTTGCTTAAGAAAAATTGCACAGGAAAAGCTGTAGCTCAGTGGGAGAGCATGCAGAAGGTCCTAGACTACAGGTAGGTAGCTGTGTTGGTCTGCCGTAGTCGAAACAAAATAAACAAATTCCTTCCAGTAGCACAAGGAATTTGTTTATTATGTTTCATTTGAACCAGTCATTTTAATTGAGGCAAAAACCACCAAGCTCAGTCACTCCATACCACAGCAGCCACACCATTCACATGAGCATGTGTCAAAAGGAAAGGGTGGTACTTTAGAGGGGCATATTGCCAGAAACACTGGGAACAAGTCGTTAGGGGTATTTTTCCTATAAAGCAGCATTTGAAAAGCCTTGGTATGTGCATGGAATTCTGGACATGGTTTCAATTAGACTGCAAGTACGACAGTGATAGACATCCAAGGCCATTCAACGAGTTTATGGCTTAATTGCTCTACAGATAAATATTCAGATTGTTTAATTTTTTTTTGCACTTGTGGAAGTACATTAGTTCCCAAGAAAAAAAAAGACGTATGTAACTGGGAAAAGGTTGAAAAAAGGAATTCTGTGGCACTTTAAGGACTAACAAATTTTGTATAGCAATTAGCTTTTGTGAACTAAATTTCTCTTAATCAGAATATATCATTTAGGACCATTCCTATACTATTTAATATTTTAATAATCATAAACGGCATGTATTACATGTGCACATAAAAACTACTGAAAATGACAAAGGCTACTAAAATTGACACACTCTTAACTTTTCCTGCCAATATCCTCTACCTTCACTGAGGTCAGCTAAGCTCAGGAAGCAATTCGTTGTAATTGCAGGTTCAGGCATTTGAAAGTTGCCCTTGACAATCTTGCAGCTACCTTAAGATTGCAATCCCACATAACTTGATGGGACATACTTCTGAGTGGACATATAAGATTGCACTGTTAATGTTCACACACAAACTCCACTTTGTCATAGTAGGAATATGAACTGTGATAGTAAGTCAAAATATGTTTAGTAGAGAGTTTGAATTTGTATTAATTATAATGAGAAAGTTCTATTTTCTTGCACATTTGTGATTTGGTGTTTAGCAGGCACTTTCTGTGTAGTGTTTGAATGTACATGTTCCTAATTATGAAATCATGACAAAATAAAGCTGTTATTTAGTCACCCTGATCTGATTTGAGTGTTAATTTATATTGCTAATAGACATAAATAGCTCGTCTAGTTTTTCAGTTGTATCACTGTGAAACCATATAGTTATAATGCTTATCAATAACATTTATTATTAGTGTTGTTGTTGATAGACAGACTAAGCAAGGTTATAAAGATAATGCTACATATTATTACCATTTGAACATTAGATTGTTCAAATTACTTCACATACATTGCATCAATAATTGTTACCTCAGTTCTGTAACATAGGTCAATACTATTTCATTCACATAGGCTGCTGAGCTACTCTCCAGATAATATAACCTGGGCCCACTTTTAATTATACTCAGGGCTTTTTTTCAGCTGGAACTCAACAGAACTCAGTTCCAGCACCTCTCAGGTGGACACTATTGCCATTCCAAGAGAATAAAGGAAGTGTCCGTGGTGAGTTCCGGCACCTATTTTTTCTAGAAAAATAGCACTGATTCAGTTAATTGGGGGGTGGTGTGGCTAACTTGTGATATTCCAGATATTGTTGGACTTCAATTTCCATCATCCCCAACATTGGCCATGTTTACAGGGGCTGATGGAACTTTGAGTGTAACAGCAGTGAAATATAAGGACAATTAATGATACAAAGAAAAGTATGCAATATCTGAATCAAATAATTTATTATTACATTTATATGCATCATTCCTCCAAGGAGCTCAAGGTGGCATTTATGGTTCTCCCCTATTTTATCATTGCAAATCATGTGACCCAGGTTAGATTGTACCTGGCCCCAAATCAGTCTGGCTCCAGATTGGATTAGCTGCTGAAATGGTGAATAGTTTACTGCAGTTTCTTTTTCACAAGTACAATATCCAAATTACATATGTACCATAGCAATTGGTGCATTTCTCCTCTGTTCACAATGGAAAGGAGGGTTGGGTGTTCAGTCCTGGCTATCCAATGAAATGTTGGTAAGTCCGGTGTAACAGAGGATAACCCAGTGCAAGCAATTCTAGCATGGTGCAGGGGAACCAGGTTCCTATCCCCAACCTATGTAAGCCTGGCTACTTGCAACTCTTGTGAAATGGGATCGTCTAGTTTTCCATTCTACCCACTCTTCAGTGTCCGAGATACAGCTAGTCATTTGTAGATTAGGAGGGCAGCCTCGAGTGTTTTTGGAAGACCAACAAAGTTGTCTAATAGGTAAGTTAAAGGTTGTAGAAGTGGTGCAGGCACGTAAATCAAGCTGTAGTGACTCCCAAGTATCACCAATATTAATCTTGGAGATAGCAAGGTGGATCACTCGGACAGACTTCAAGTTTACAGTATCTATTTTGTTTTTTACTAGAACACCAAGATCCATTAACCAGAGCAGCAGGGCAACTCGAAAATGCAAACTACAACGCCACAGTCTTCCATAGTTTGCATGCCAAAAACCTTTAGAACCTAAAAGGAACAAAGTTACAAAACACAAAAAGAGAAACAGCAGACACAATCATTTTTACTTCCAAGCCAAACAGATATATACGTGTGTGTGTGTGTGTGTGTGTGCGCGCGCGCGCACACACACACACACACACTCTTCCAGCAACCAAGTTCACTACACTGTCATTTAGCTCCAAGCAGCCTTACATATCCCCAGTTCAAGGGAGCGCAGAATGCTTCCCAGACGTTCTAAAGCGTAATAGCGCTCCCTCATTCGCTGTCACAGATTATTGGCTCCTTTTCTACGAGTGAGAGCTTGTTGAACCAATCCAAAACTACTCGTCTTTAGAAAGACGTTTATAAGGCAAACCTCAAAATTCAGTTTTGAAGGAAGCAGGGGTGAGATAGGCCTACTACTCCATCCTACAATACCTTATTCCCCTTCCCCGACTCTCCGTCTCCCCTCCATTCCTAACGCTAATGGTTTGCCCCATTCCCACCTCCTCAGGCTCCCGGCAGCCTGTTAGAGTCAAGTGATGCCGGTAGAAGCTTGGATTTGCGGGCGTCCGGCGCGTGGATGCCGAGCCGGGCCCTGATTGGGCGACTTCGGTGGCTTCCGGTCCTGAGCACCGGCCTGCGGCTGAGGGCTGGAGCTGCTGGGCCGGAGCTGGGCCCGCCGTGGATGCTGAGGGCGGGAGCCGCCTGGCCGCG
The DNA here is from genome assembly GCF_964270895.1 of Podarcis filfolensis. Taxonomy (NCBI): domain Eukaryota; kingdom Metazoa; phylum Chordata; class Lepidosauria; order Squamata; family Lacertidae; genus Podarcis; species Podarcis filfolensis. The sequence continues at coordinate 44,384,778 of NC_139609.1, forward strand.
CGGGACCTCGGTGGCGAGCCACCTTCGAGCAGGACCAGCCCTCCGCAGCCGCGCCGGCAACCCTCAAGCCAAGCCGCGAGGGATCCTCAGCGGGCCTCGCTCTCCCTCAGCCATGCCTGGCCGGGCCAAGGCCTCGCTGGGTGGCGGCCCCGAGCAGCCTGAGGACTTGGAGAGCAGTCGCGGGGCCAAGGCCGGCACAGCCCAAGAGGAGCCTGAGGCGGAAGCGGGAGGCGAAGGAGACAAGGCCGCCGCCGCCGCCGCTGGCGAGCCCAGCCCCAACCTGGGGGATCCCGAGATCGTCAAGTCCCCCAGCGATCCCAAGCAGTACAGGTGGGCGCGGGGAGGAGGAAAGGGGAGGGCGGAGGCGTAAGGATGGGGAAGAGCCTCTCAGGTGCGTCAAGCGTAGCTTAAATGAACTACATGAGAAATTTCTCGTGCCGGTCAGCACCGTAGTTCCCCCTCCTTTTATCCTGATCGGCCGCCAGAGGGTTGGTGGTTGGGGAGGTTGGGTAGAGCAATCCCGGGGAGAAAGGATGTCGCTTTCCGGCGTGGTAGGCCCGGTTATCAGAGGCAGGGGCATAGCTGTCAACTTTCAGATTTGAAAAGAAGGGATCAGTAGCCTTGAAAATAAGGGGTCAGTAGCCTCACCTGTCCCGGGGACAGTCTACGGGATATCTAACAATCCGGGGAAGCAGCGGGAAACGGCGCTGGAATAAGGAAATTTCCCGCAAAAAAAGGGAAGGTTGACAGCTATGGGCAGGGAAAATATATTCATGTTTCTTTTAAAAGTCATGCATTATGTGCTATAGAAGATGCTACTGGCCGCTAGCTTAGATGCATTTAAAAGGCGAAGTTGGCGGAGACATATTCCGCATGACTCTATTGGGTGGCTCTTAGCCAGGATGGCAACATGCAACTTCCATGTTCAGAACATAGCTGTCAACTTTTCCCTGTTCTTGTGAGGAATCCTATTCAGAATAAGGGAATTTCTCTTAAAAAAGGGGAAAAGTTGACAGCTATAGTTCAGAAGCAGTTTATCGCTGAGTGCCAAATGGAGTGACATTCCCAAAGGCATGTGGTTAGCCACCGTTCTGGATTAGGCGGACTTTACTCTGATCCCACAGGGTTCCTATGTACTCTGTATTCGGAAAATAGCTTGCCACCTTTGTCAGCTCAATTCCACCAGATGCATTTTGTAGAGAGCCAGTGTTGGATGAGATAATTAGATTGGACCAGTTACAGGTAGGTAGCCATGTTGGTCTGCCGTAGTCGAAACAAGACAGGGTCAGTTCCCTACTCTGGCATTAAATTCACTGGAGTTCCCTACTCAGGCATTAAATGTGTGTGCTCATTTTCAGGCTTTTTCTTTAAAGGTGGGGAATAGCAGTAGTTTACCACCATTGCCCCAGTTATGTATCGACTTGATATTGCACCTTTGATTTGAGAATTTCAGGACTGGTTTCAAGGGGACAAATAAGAAAGCAAGCATTACATCATGACTTACTTTCCTAACTGATTCCTTGTTTTCCTTTTACTAACTAGCATTTGGTCTGGTATTGCTTACAATTTCCTTATTTTCTTTTGTAACCAAAACCTGGACAATGTTGATTTGGCTGAACTGGATTCTCTTCCTGCCTCCCCCCCGTCAGCACTGTTATCTATGTCATATAATAAGAGGTTATGATCTTGGTTATCAGTAACTTGATCATGTTGAGTGAGGTTACTTGTTACTTTATAATTCCTCAAAGAAAGGAATAATTTGGCAAAAAGAAGAAAAATCACTACCACATGATATGGTGATGACCACCAACTTGAATAGGTTTAAAAGCAGATTAGACAAATTAATGGAGGGGATAGTCTTACTAGTCGTGATGGTAAAACACTATCTCCAGAAATAGAGTGCCTGTGAATATGAGTTACTGGGGAACAACAGCAGGAGAGGGTTGTTGCCCTGTAGTCCTGCTTGTGGGGTTAAAGTAAAAAAAATAAATTGCATATTTATTACAAACATGGAATTTTATTCCAACCATTAAATGTAAAACTGCACTCTTGTAACCATATAAATACCAAGTGCCTGTTAAAAACATAAACATTAGTGTACTTTAATAATAAAGGTAAAGGGACCCCTGACCATTAGGTCCAGTCGTGACAGACTCTGGGGTTGCGGTGCTCATCTCACTTTATTGGCCGAGGGAGCCAGCATACAGCTTCTAGGTCATGACTAAGCCGCTTCTGGCGAACCAGAGCAGCGGATGGAAATGCCATTTATCTTCCCGCCGGAGCGGTACCTATTTATCTACTTGCACTTTGACGTGCTTTTGAACTGCTAGGTTGGCAGGAGCAGGGACTGAGCAACGGGAGCTCAGCCCGTCGCGGGGATTTGAACCGCCAACCTTCTGATCGGCAAGTTCTAGGCTCTGTGGTTTAACCCACAGCACCACCCGCGTCCCTTTAATAATAAATAGGTATAAATTCAGAAGCCAAAACCGAGGGTCAGCTAACCCTTGTGCTGGTTGCAGAAGCCTGCAAGCACAGCAGGGCTTTATGTCTCTCCTTTACCTATGTGCCTCCCGTAGATCTTCTCTAGAGAGTCAGGAGAACTTCCAGAACTGCATGAGGGAAGGATAGGGGAGTTTTTTGTTTGGCAACCAGAAATGCTTGCACTGACAGAACGCTTATATTAGTGCAATGTTTAATTGCATCCTATGTAATTATACTTGTAAAATGTAAATCTGTACATTGAAATTGCAACTTGAATGTGAGCATAAATGCTACATCTACTTTGTCTTATGGAAAACAACCTGCTGTAGAGATAGAAAAGGTCTAACCTGAATTTCCAGTATTAAATAGAAAGCTGTGATTGACTGCGATTTTGTGTGGATAATTAGAAGAGCATCGCTCTGTAGTTGCATTTCTGTGATGAAAGCTTTATTTTTCTTGCATTGGGGTTTAGAGTGGTAACACTTTTGATTTAAAGCAGAACGATTGGTAAGGATTGTGTGTAACTCTCTCCTTGCTCTTACCACTTTTGCCTGTGCTGAATTGTGAGTGCACATCTTTGCTCTCATCATTTTTAAGGCACCTCTCCCAGGAAGTGAGAGGAGCATCTCCTATGAAAGAAGCAGTGGTGCAGCTCACATTCTGAATCCAACCATTTTTAGTCTTGGAGGCTGCTAGTTGGCCATCCATTCAAACAGATGTGACCAACAGGCTGCTGTTGAGCCTTCACCATTCCTCCCCAAAAAACCCAAGCAGAATTTGTTCCTTTTCCATTGTTGTTATGCTATCTATATCTCTGTTAGGTGCCCTAATGTAGAATACTTCATTAACACCAAAACAGTCCTGGCAGCATTGTGTCTTGTCTTGCAATGTAATTGCCAAGGTAAATGCATATTTTTTATTAGTTCAGAAAGGCAAGAATTACTGCTTAGCAAATATTAATGGTTAGTATACAACCAAGTCATACTCAATAGGCAATTGAAATGTAGACTCGTTAGTCATCATGATACAACCCTTATACAAGAACAAAGTTCGTTGTTATTTTAAATTGTTTTTAATATTGTATTTTAAAGCTGTAACTTGCCCTGAGACCTTAGGGTGAAAGGTAGGTAATTAATAATAATTATTATAATGATGATAATAGTAATGATTGCAGAGGCACAGAGTAGTTATGTCAAATACAGGGATGTTCCATTTTATTTTATTTTCCTAAGGCGTTAAGGAGCTAATGGAAAGGGTCATCATCCTGATGATAATATTACCTGTCACTTTGTAGGTACATCAAACTGCAAAATGGCTTATGTGCATTGCTGATTTCGGACTTGAATAACCCAGATGGTAGCCCTTGTGCAGTGTCAGAGGATGAGGATGACTCTGAGGAAGGCACGGATGAAGATGATGATTCTGGAGCAGAAATAGAAGATGACCAAGAGGGATATGATGACGAATGTGGATATGATGAGGATCTTGATGACCCTGACAGTGAATTAGAAGAGCTAGGAGAGAAAGAAGAAACGAGGAAGAGGAATAGCACAGAAAAACAGGTATGGTTTGAATAATAATAACAACTGACCATGAGTGGTTTGGTGCAGAGGACAAAAACCTACATTGCTACTTTTGATATTTTATTCATTTCTGTACTGGAAACTCATATAAAATACATCTACAGAGTGTGTAAAATTCCAGCTAAAACCCCAACAATATAACAAATAAATTCCAAAGGAAAACACATTAATGAAACAGAAGTTCAAAGTGAGTCCTCTGACAAGAGAGTTAAAAAAAAAATCATTTTCAGAAGAAGTCTTGCCATAATATGTTAAGTTGGCAGATTCACTTCAGAGTTGCAGAAGAGATAGGCTTTTGGCCCTCAGATAAAGAAAGCATTACTTTTGTGTCTGCCTTAAAGAGATTCTTATGTCATCCTCTGCAGTTTTATAATTCAGATTGTTTTCTGTCTTGTATAGAATTGAACAGTGTTTACATCACTTTTCGTGATTCCCTTGCAGAATTGTTTTATAGTGGGCAATTTGGTAATCTTATAAGATAGTAATGTTTTTTTTCTTAAAATGCTGTTCTTGCTTTTCTTTTCCCAGTCTGCAGCTGCACTTTGTATAGCTGTTGGCAGTTTCTCTGACCCTGAAGATCTGCCTGGGTTGGCACATTTTCTGGAACACAGTATGTTTTTTGTTATTAAATGTTACCTTGCTGTGTTTTAGCAAAAATTAAATTTTCTAGTTTTGCATCTGTGGAGCTCTTTGACATAAACCCCTGAAAATCAGCAATGTAGGAGTCAGCTGCATTATTTTCCTGCTTGCATATTTGCAAAGTTAGATATTATATGTCCATAGAATAACGATAGAAAACCAGAAGTTGTCCTGCTGATCTAAAAAAAAAAAAAGTTTGTCAAACGTATGCAACTAGTTATTTCCATTTGTTTCCCTTTAATACGCCTAAACTTCTTTTTGAACTCAGGGAATTTCAAGTTTTTGCCATTAGAATTAATACCTGTCTCTTTAACTTTCATTTTTCCCCCCAGTGGTTTTTATGGGCAGTGAAAAATACCCAGATGAGAATGGTTTTGATGCATTTTTGAAGAAACATGGAGGAAGTGACAATGCTTCAACAGACTGTGAACGAACAATATTTCAGTTCGATGTACAGAGGAAATATTTCAAGGAGGCTCTTGATAGGTATTTTGATTATTCTGAATAAAAAGCTGGATTTACTGCTTCCTATCTGAGTTGTTGCTGCTGCTGCATGGTATCCACTAAGTCATACTCAGAGTAGACCCATAATTGCATAAATTAGGCTGCAATCCTACCTGGGAGTAAGCCCCATTGAATTCAATAGGACTTACTTCTGGATTGCAGTAATGACTAACAAGTCTATTGGTTTCAGTAAGTATGCTCTGACTCTGACCTAGATACTTCCCAAAGGTTGAAACACTTCAGGTAAATATTAGTAAAACATATGCTTCATTGAAGAATGATATATTTTTAAAGGATGTTAAAAGTAAATACTTCTATGGGGTACATTTACATTGAGTACTGAGACTTTTGTGGATCATTTGCCTTAAGAATTCATTTTTGGCAAGAAATATCATTCACTGCCAACATTGGGTCATAAAATTCAAAAACGAATTCATACCAATCTAGATTTTTATTAGAGCAGATAACCAAGACACAAATATTTGTAACAAATATTTTAAGCCTTTGCTTTAAGAAAGAAAGTTTAACCACAGACACTAGAAGAACTTTTTTTTTATGTTATTACTAAAACTTGAACTTGGTAAATATTTTAAATTGCAACACTTGTACACTTGAAAACTAATTTTTGTGCAAGCCTGTCAGACTGCCTGGAAAAACATGTCCAATATTTTTCTGTTTCAGGTGGGCACAGTTTTTCATTCACCCTTTAATGATCCGTGATGCAATTGATCGGGAAGTTGAGGCTGTGGATAGTGGTAAGAATCCTGATTTCTTTTGCCACTTTATATTTAGTTTTTTGAAAAAAAACAACAAATTTTGTTTGGCATAAAAGTATTGAAAGCATCTTTTATGAAGCAGGGCATTTATACATGCTTTTAGGACCCAAGGGTCACCAACATGTTACTTGCGGGCACACATGTGCCAACAGAGGCTTTCCCTGGCATCCCTGAGGCTTTCTTATTACATGTATCCAACTTAAAATGTATAAAGGAAAAATTCCTCATCTCATCACTTAAGTTGACTAGAAGCAGGTATTGTAAAACCTGCATATTGATCCAGTAAGGGCATTTTCCATACAGGAGCTGACTTATGTTTACCACTCATTCTCTTGAATGGGTCTTATGCATTCAGAAGGGTGCTGTAGATGATAAAAAAGCACCCTGCAGAGCAGCATGTTGCTGGGATTGATTTTGAGTTGGCTCTGTGTACATTTCCATCAACCACATGGCTGACATTGTCAAAGCGAACCCTCTTCAGCCAGTGCATCTGCAGGGTTTTTTTTATAGCAGGGCCCTTTACTAGTTTTGAGTGTTGTTCTTTTTGATGTAAAAATAAACACACAAGCCATGCATAAAAGCAGTAAGCTAAGTTAAGTAGTTTTGGCAATAGTCCTTCTGATCTGTTCGTGCTGTTTTGAGCAAATGAACGTTTTAATGTGCATGGCTTTGTTATATTCCTATTGTCAAAGCTGGTTTGGAGGTCTATATTAGTTTGAATCTGAAAACCTTTCTATTAAACAAACAACAGAATATCAGCTTGCAAGGCCCTCTGATGCAAACCGAAGAGAGATGTTGTTTGGAAGTCTGGCCAAGTCTGGCCATCCCATGAAGAAGTTCTTTTGGGGTAAGTATTATTTATTATTATTTTAAAGTGTTTTATCCTGTTGTCCAGCTGAAAAGGCTCCCAGAGCAGTAAAAAGGAACACGGGTAAAGGGACTCCTGACCATTAGGTCCAGTCACGGACGACTCTGGGGTTGCGGTGCTCATCTCACTTTATTGGCCGAGGGAGCCGGCGTACAGCTTTCGGGTCATGTGGCCAGCATGACTAAGCCACTTCTGGCGAACCAGAGCAGCGCACAGAAACGCCGTTTACCTTCCCGCTGGAGCGGTACCTGTTTATCTACTTGCACTTTGTGCTTTCAAACTGCTAGGTTGGCAGGAGCAGGGACTGAGCAATGGGCTCTCACCCCGTCACATGGATTTGAATCACTGACCTTCTGATTGGCAAGCCCTAGGCTCTGTGGTATAACCCACAGCGCCACCCGCGTCCCTTGCGGGTTCAGTCTGCAATGGTTTAGGGAGGTGAGGAGCTAAAAGGAGCAGGCCTCTTGATTTACTTAATAGTTTTCCTGCTTCCCATCTCTCTTGGTAATGGAATGGTGGCTGCTACTAGCTTTAGCACAAAGGCTAAATGAAAGTTCCCTCTGGTTGGTCTTCAAGGATGGTCTCTAAAAAACAGCCAGAGTTTTCTCTCTTTCCTAATCTCAATGCAGAGATAGAAACTCTTCCTGCTCCTCAGATTTCTTTCTGAAGATCGGGCAAAGCACTTTCATCTCCTTCCTGTGAGCTGGTGGGCCAGGTGTGGCCTGCAGGCTAGTCATCAATGGCACAGAGAACCTGTTGGATCTTGTATGGTGATAGAGAACACGTGTGGCCAAGTTAGTGCAGTACACGAGAGCCAGTGTGGTGTAGTGGTTAAGAGTGATAGACTCGTAATCTGGGGAACCGGGTTCGCGTCTCCGCTCCTCCACATGCAGCTGCTGGGTGACCTTGAGCTAGTCACACTTCTCTGAAGTCTCTCAGCCCAACTCACCTCACAGAGTGTTTGTTGTGGGGGAGGAAGGGAAAGGAGAATGTTAGCCGCTTTGAGATTCCTTCGGGTAGTGATAAAGCAGGATATCAAATCCAAACTCTTCTTCTTCTACACTGAGAAGATGACATAACTTGTTTCCCACAAGCTGTTCACACACAGATTATCCTGAACCTCATATGTGGGTGTTGCAGACATTTCCTGTCCTCTCTCATACCACTTCTCTTTGAGTCCTGCCATAAGTGCTTATGTGTTGATGTTCTGCACAGCTTGTTCCAAGCTGTGGGCAGGGAGGAAGGAAGGCACATAGTGGGCACGCAGGCAGGAGGAAGGATAGCGAGATGAGGGGGATACCACTTTGTTGCAGCTTAAAATTTATTTTTCAGCAAGTGGGGCAAAGGAGGAAAAACGTGGATTGGCAAGATATATATTAATCTGTTAATGCACAGTATGTTTTTAATGACTTTTGCTATGAGAACCATTAGTTTTAATTATAACTAATTTGGGGACAGTGGGAAAAACATTTTTCGCCTTTGAATTCCTAGTAGTTACTTTTGTAACTACTTTTGTTACTAGCAGAGCAGAACCCTGTTAAGCCTTTGGATCAAAATAAGAATTTTAAATAATAAGCAACCTTGGTTTTCAACATTATTTACAGGTAATGCAGACACGCTGAAACATGAGCCGAAGCAAAATGACATTGATACTTATACCAGGCTGAGGGAATTCTGGCAGCGCTATTACTCATCTCACTATATGACTTTAGTTGTGCAATCTAAAGGTAACGTCTGTTAATTTGAAGCTACAGGTGCAAACTGTGATACACTGCCTTGATTATTGTCTTTCAAGAGCTATAAAAATTCTGCATCTGCTTGTAATGTAATGAATGCCTCAATAGTTTACATTTCTAGTCAGAAGTAAGTCCTGTTGAATACAGTGGGGCTTGTGCTCAGGAAAATGAGTAGGATTGCCATTGTGTACAATGAAAGTAAGCCCCACTGAATCAGGACATATTTCTGATGAGCTATACATATGACTGCACTGAAATTAAAACAAAACTAGATGTATCTAGCTAAATATTTTCAACCTTATACTTCTGAATTTAAATACTGAGTTCATTTTGATGAAATAGGTGTTCTTTTTCAGTGTCTGGTCACCTTTTAAAATAGAGGCTTATATTTTGGACCTAGCAATTCTTATAAGTTTCATTAGTTGCATTACCTAACGCTCTTTTTGGTCCTTATTAGTCTAAATGAAGTTCACAATATTAGATAATTTATTTCTCTTTGTAAACAAGGCTATGATTTATCTTGAGCCAAATACAGTGTTTTCTGAGTTTCCAGTAACACAGACTTGGCATGTGAATTTTCTTTGCCATTACTGACATTTTAATGATGTCTTTTTCTCAGTAAGGATAAAAACCTGCCCCTCCCTTCCCAACCCTGCCCTAAGGGGCCAATCTGTACATGCACGACATACATGGATGCTTCTTTAAGTGTGGCTGCCATCACAAGGAATATTTCTATGCTGCCAGAAGCATCTATTGTGGAGGCTGTTTCAGATAGCTTTTGGGCGCGGCCCATATCACGGAGACCAGCCATAATTTTGTTGTGTGTAAGTTTTAACTGATACAACCAGCTTGGGAGGTTGTAAGAATGCAAGCTCAGCTGCCACATATGCCTGATATAGGAAGCAGAAATTGTACTGGTGCAGCCACACCCCAAAATAATCCAAGTGCCAAATGCATGTGCAGTTTAGGTATACTGAGAGAATTGAGCCTTTGGGCCTACAGACTTTATAATGTTTGCACCTCTTCTTTAATTAGCTGACTGGGTTCTTGAGAATGAACAGGTTCTCCAGCTTACCTTTGTTTTACTGAGAACAAGCCTTTCTTCTTCAGTGAATTAGCTGTTGAGCTTTCTCTCTCTCCCTTCCTCCCTAGAAACCTTGGATACTCTGGAAAAATGGGTGATTGAAATCTTCTCAGAGATTCCAAATAAGTAAGATTTTTTCCCCCTCTACTATTTTTGTCATAAGTAAGATGTAAAGTTATATGCACAGTTCTGCATTCAAGTCATATGAGAAGACCACAAATATGATTTCACCTGTTTATCCCTAAACTTTCCCTGCTTCTTACCCTTTCCCCTTCTTTCCAGCCCTGCTTCTTCTTCTTTCTCTTTCCATGTCATTGCCTGTTACTGCTTCTTAATTATAAAAACTAATTTGTGGCATAATTTATATAGAATATGTTGCTGTGTGGTGTTGGCTTAAAGGAATCGCATGCCTGACTGGGGGTTGGGGGGGTTTGAACAAGCATGCTAAGGTGATAGTTTGACTGGCCAGATTGAATGATTCACCTCCTCATCCTCCCTTGCACTGATGTGGGTACTCTCCTGACCCTCAGAACCAGTTTTGAGGGGTGTTTGCAGGGAGCGGGTAGGGAAGCCCTATTGCACAAGCATACGTCCTTGTGCATGGCTTCCACTATCAGAAGTCATTAGTTGAAACCTACTTTAGGACTTGGGTCTCCTCTTCTAACGTACAGAATAAATGCTTAGCACAAATTTGGTGGGGGTTGCTATGCCAGTGCCGGTGCTTTGAATATTTAATAAAATAACAAAGTTGTTCTGTTTGATGTTTTAAATTTTGATTTCTCAATTTTGAGAAAAAATAGGGGTTCAAAAAAATAGGGGTCGTCTTATACATGGGGGTGTCTTATACATGGAAAAATACAGTAATATTTTTAATGAGCATGTTAATCCCAATCTGTAGATACTGGTTTATAGTTTTCTACCAGACATACAACACAATAATCACCTGTTGCAACACGTGAGGAGCCAGTCCCTGGAATTGGTACTGTTCCCGCACTGAGTGCTGGGTACAGAAGGATATATCCAGATTAGTCATTGATACACAGGATTGTGATGTGATTTGGGGAGCGTCCTAACGGAATTAGGACAATGATGCATAACTTATTTTCTTTTGTTCTTAAAGTGATTTACCAAGACCAAATTTTAGCCACCTGACAGAACCTTTTGACACACCTGATTTTCAGAAACTTTACAGAGGTGAGTAATGGGAATGAATAATTCCTATAGTGCTAACGGTTAAGAATACATATTGCATTCTAAACTTTGTAACTTTCAAAGTTTAAAATACTGCTCTTTGCACTTTTCTTTTTGAGAGAAATTATTATGAGAAAGTTGATGAAGGCAGATCATTTTGTTTTTACATTTTACAGTAAACATTTCTTTATTTTTAGTTGTTCCAATCAGAAAAACACACTCTTTAAATATCACTTGGGCTCTTCCTCCACAAGAACAACATTACAGGTAAATTTTAAACTCTTGTTATGGTGGAACCCTTTCATGTGGGTACCAGGAAACTGAGTTAGTTGAACAAATTAAATTGTTGATAAAAGAAAAAGGAACCACTAGTGGCTTTCTGCTGATAGAAGGGGCTCCATCAGCAAAATGTGGAGGGAGGAAATTTTAGACAATCCCTTTGCAGTGGTCTGTGCTCCCTCTAAATCTGCTCTAGAGGGTGGGGGGAATCTTGAGCAGATTTGGGTGGGTACAGCAGACAATTGTCAAAAGTTGGCCCCTTCCTTGTTCTGCTGATGGATTCCTTTCTGTCAGCAGCCAGGCACCACTGAATACCACACATAGTTTATGGTAGCTGTAGTAGTTTGTAATGTGATCATCACTAAATCCCAGCATTTTGGATATGCTTATTTTACTTGCTAATTTGTATAATGGCTGGAAACCAATATTTTCAAGGCATGTTTTATGACCTCCATTTTTAAACTTTCCCCTCTTTTTTCAGGGTCAAACCTCTTCACTATATTTCATGGCTGGTTGGACATGAAGGCAAAGGCAGTGTTCTTTCATTCCTTAGAAAAAAGTATGTATGAAAAAATCAGTTATAATAGTTTTAATAGTTAATTGACACATTTAAAAGATATATATGCCATGTGCCTTTGCTTCGGCTGGGGAGGGCGGGATAGAAATAAAAAAAATTATTTTTATTATTTATTATTATAATTATTATTATTACTTCTGTAATGGGACACGGGTGGCGCTGTGGGTAAAATCTCAGCGCCTAGGACTTGCCGATCGCATGGTCGGCGGTTCGAATCCCCGCGGTGGGGTGAGCTTCCGTCGTTCGGTCCCAGCGCCTGCCAACCTAGCAGTTCGAAAGCACCCCCGGGTGCAAACCAGTGGGAAGGTAAACGGCATTCCGTGTGCTGCGCTGGCTCGCCAGATGCAGCTTGTCACGCTGGCCACGTGACCCGGAAGTGTCTGCGGACAGCACTGGCTCCCGGCCTCTAGAGTGAGATGAGCGCACAACCCTAGAGTCTGGCAAGACTGGCCCGTACGGGCAGGGGTACCTTTACCTTTACCTTTAATGCAGACAGTTGAGAAACATGTCAGCTTAGTTAGTGACCAAGTTCAACATATATTTCTTATAACCCAAATATTGTGCAACATAAACATTGGATAGACTTGACATGAGCATTTTGAAAAGTTTCTCCAGAGTGCCTACCCTTTGCTTATATTGTGATTCCATCATGTGAGGAGATGGAAAAATCAGAAATTGGTAACTCCCTATTCTATTGGGGCAGGGGGAGTGATACAAGCAACCCTTTACTCGCATAGATTGGACTGTGTTGCTGCTTACCCCTGCCTAGGTCATTAGCTGAAATATGTCATTTGTTCTGCATGCTAAAGCAGGGGTGGCAAAACTTCCTCTTGCTAAAAGCCAGAACTATATTGGAAATCTGTATCAATAGCTCTAACTTCGATGTGTTAATATTTTCTGATAGATTCTGGGCTCTTGCATTGTATGGAGGAAACGGTGAAACAGGATTTGAGCAGAACTCTACATACTCTGTCTTCAGTATTTGTGTGACTCTGACAGATGAAGGTTACAATCATTTCTATGAGGTAAATTTGAGCTCAGCTTGAAGTGTTTGTTGTTCTTGCTTACTGCAGACGACAGATACCTGAATGTGCTTTGTTTCCATTTTCAGGTTGTTCATGTCGTATTCCAGTATTTGAAAATGTTGCAGCAGACAGGACCAGAGCAAAGGTAACTAAGTCCTGATTCTAGTGAGCTGTCGGTGTTACTGAACTTTTTTTATTCCTAAATGTGAGCAGAAGTAGCAGGTGGAAGGAAATGGTTCTTAAAAAGAACTGGAGGAATTGGAAGTCACCCTAAAATGTCAACCCCATGAAAAAGGAAAATTAGCTATTAAGGTGGTTGACGATTTAAGAATTGGTTTAGGGCAGAGCTTTTCATGTTGGTGACACACTTTTTAGACATGCATCATTTCACAACACAGTAATTCAATCTTACTAGCAAACCAGAGGTTAAACAAACCCATTTCCAGCCGTGGGGAGAGCTTTCGCATGGCACACCTACACATAGCAGTCAACACACTAACGTGTCGCAACACACAGTTTGGAAAACTCTGGTTTAGGGGAATATTCACTATCCTGAAACGTTCTCTCTATGTGAAGTATTATTAGTTACTATATATACTGCTTTTCTATATAAATTTATTTCAAAGTGGTTCTCAAAAACTTACAAATACATAAAGAGTACATTGTTATCCATGCCATCTTCCTAATAAAAACAATATGGAACAGTTTCATAAGAGATACATAGTAAAACCTCAGTATTGATACATCAAAACAATTCATTCATAATTCTTTACTAGTAGGAAGTCAGTAAGACAGCCTCTGACCTAGGAGGTGGTAGCAGCAGAATGAATCTTTTTAAAGAGCTGCAAAAGGAAATGGGGTCAGCCCTCAGTCCCATGTTAAGATGGGAAATGACAAAATGTTTCCTCTGGCCTGTTGGTCAGGCTGCTGAGAAATAGCCTTAGAATCATAGAATTGTAAAGTTGGAGGATCATCTAGTCCAACCCCATGTGGTGAAGGAATCCTTTGGAATGTTTGTTCTGAAACCTTGTTTCTGGAAATGGTCTCTTTCTTGACAAATGTGACTGATTTATTGAGAAACATGTTATCCTCCACAGAATTTGGGAAGAAATCCAGAAGATTGAAGCTAATGAATTTCATTATCAAGAACAGGTATTTCCTCAGCCTTGAATATTTTCAAACACCATTTTATAGACCATCATTTTATCTTGGCTTACGGAAACTAATAATTGCTGGGAATCTAATTGTGGTGACTATAGTAGGCTCATTGCTAATTTTAATAATATGGGATTATTTTACTGAGATGCTTTTGAAACAATCATGATTTGTGATGACTTTCTGCTTTGGAAGATGTGCATCTTCAATCTTCAGAGCTAAGAACTTGAGTGTGGAGACCTGTTTAGGAGCCGTTCAAATGAATGTTGTTTTTCCAACATGAATGAAATTCTTATATTCTTTTTCTTAACTTTGATTCGTAATGAGCCCAATGGGGATTTCAAGGAACAAGTTTTCTTGTCCAAAATCTACATTGATTTTTGCAGTTGTCATGCATCTGGGAATCAAATGAATTGACTACTGCAGAAGATTGGCGCAACTGCCAATGCACATTTGGAAAGCAGCCAAAATTTAGGATTTTCCACTAGTTCCACTTGATTCTTGGCACAAAACAACTGCAAAAGTCAGTGCACAATTATGTGGGGAAACTGACGACCTGGATTCACCCTTAAGCTTAACCAGAAGTAAGGGTAAGGGGGGAAATGTTCAAATGATCGATAGTGAACTAGAACTGTTTGTTTTACAGACTGACCCAGTTGAATATGTTGAAAGTATTTGTGAGAATATGCAGCTGTTTCCAAAGGAGGACATTCTGACAGGAGACCAACTTCTTTTTGAATACAAACCAGAAGTAAGTGCACTCTTTAGGTCTTTCTTCTTATTAGATGAGATGATTACGAAACCAATTCTACCAATTAGGGAATCTTATTTTCGGTCCTTCATGCTCTGCTTACAAAGTAGTAGTAGAATAAAGCGCCTTAATTTTGCACAAATAGGGACACATAAGAATATATTTGAATCCTTCATTTTTGCAGATCATTGCTGAAGCTCTTAACCAGCTGACACCTCAGCGAGCCAACCTTATTCTGCTTTCTGCTGCCCATGAAGCTCAGTGTCAGCTGAAGGAGAAGTGGTTTGGTACACACTACGGTGTTGAAGGTACAACAACTTTGAGTCTTCCTCAAAGGAATTCCAGAGGTGGAGGGAGGCTATGGAAGGAAATGCATTGTGTTAGGTTGGAGTGAGGTTGGCCTATAAGTCACTAAGTCTCCTAATAATTAAGGAACCTCAGTGCTAGGGGTGGTGAACTTGTGGCCCTCCAGATGTTTGTGAATTCTGGCTCCCACCAGCCCCAGCCAGCCTGACCAATGGTTAGGTATGATGTGAGTTGGAGGGCAGTGAGAAGATGACATTTCTGTCATGGTTAGCAAAGTATGACATGTTGGATCTATGAATGGTGAAGGATTATGTCTAGATCAGGTATATGAGTTCCTTGCTGCTGCTGCTGCTGCTGCTGCTGCGGGGGGGGGGGGATCTGGTGTGTGCATTAGATAAGAAGAGGATAGGAGCTGTGTGCCCTGTCAATACAGCATTTTGCAGCCAAGTATAACATCTTCATTGGCTTCAGTTGCACTAAGTTTGTCTGCTTTTATCATTAATTTTCAGATATTGATCAATACTGGAATGATATGTGGGCCAGTGACTTTGCATTAAATCCAGATTTGCACCCACCAGAAGAAAACAGATACATTGGTGAGTGAATTATGACTTCATACATGCCTAAAATAGGGTTGAATGTGACTAGATTATTTTGCTTACATGTTGTTAAATAAGCTGTCCTAGGTTTTCTAAATGAAGGCTGCCTCTCCAGTTACAAGTGAATTCAACAGATTTATGTAGTTGGGTTTCTGTCATGTTGTATATCAAAAAAAGTTGTATATCAAAAAAAAGTAAGGAGCAGTACTTTTTTCAGGGAATACTCGAGGGTATGCAGTACCGGTACCTCTTTTTTGTTGTTAAAATATGTAGCACTTACTGTAACAACTTCATGGTGAGTACTGGCACCTATTTTTCTAGGGAAAAAGCACTGGTACGGAGTGTTATCCAGCAGAATCAGAAATTTATGTTGCTGCATCAGATCAGCAATCCATTTGTGCAGCAGACCACAAATAACTGTTAAGCTAGTAACACTTCAATCCTTACAGTGATGCCTTGACACTTAAGCATACAGCTTGCATAATTTATTTGAGATTGATATGTACTTGTTACATTGACATGTGGATGTGCAACAGTAACTCCTCCTCCTTAATTTTAGCAACTGATTTTGCTCTGAAGGCTCCTGACTGCCCACAGACAGAATATCCAGTCAGTATACTGAGCACCCAACAAGGCTGCTTGTGGTACAAGAAGGATGATAAATTCAAAATCCCTAAAGGTAACCCCTTTATAGGTCTCGTAATGAAACTTGTTAATACACTTCTAGGTTACAAAACACAGGACATTCCAGATTGCACTTATCTCCTTGGGGCTTTTCATATAGCTTATTTTCAAATTATTTTTTTGTTTTTGTTTTAAGCAGACACACATCCTTACACTGAATCTAGATGCAACTTTAGAACATCTGTTTCAGTAGTGACATAGATAAAAAAATTAAATGACATGTCCATGCATCCTTGTGCTGAGATCCTTCTCCTGAAATGAATTTCTGTGTTTGTATATACATTTTTAATCAAACAGTAGTAGCCTTTACACCAATAGTAGTGAACCTGTCGCTATCAAGATGTTGTTAGAATCCAAACCCTATCAGCCCAGCCAATACGGCCAGTGGTCAGCAATGATGGGAATTGTAGTCCACCAGTATCTGGAGGACCACAGGCTCTCCATCCCTTCTTTCGACTAGACAAGGCAGTATATTGGCATCGTAAAGCACCAAGTTATTTTCATTTTGCTGGCTCTACATAGCTTAGCTTGCTGGTGTCTGGAGTTTTAGAAAATGAAGATGTGAAACATTTCAGTTGTTAATCTAAGCATTGTGTTTGGACTTGGGATGTTTAACTCTGGCTACCATGGTTGGGAATTTTTGGGCAGTGTTTCAGTCACTGATCTGTGGAATGGCACTGCTCTACAGCTGCCTTCTGCTAGCCAGTGGTGGAGGTGCTGACTCACTCTTCCTGTACGGGGTCGGAAGCTGTGTTTCTTTTATCTGGCAACATACAGACACCATTCCTTTTCACTGTTCCGAGAGACTACTTGCCAATCAAAAGCTTTCTGGCTGTATATTAGCATGCCCTTTAGATTTCATTGTATTTAATCAGCAGTGGGTAGGACTAATAATCTGTTTAAAAGAGATTGGGAACCATAGGTCAGGAGGTCCCAAAGAGAAATAATGGCTTGACGAAAGCTCCCCATTGTTTGCTCTAGCTCATTATAACCATTTCTTTCAGCTTATATCCGTTTCCATCTAATCTCACCGCTGATCCAGCAGTCTGCCGAGAAGTAAGGGTTGCAGTCTTTTTGTCTGTCCTTTTGGTTAGCTTATTTTTTCTGCTGTAACAAGCATCTGTGGTGCTTCAGAGCATCCCTGTTACTAATAAACATGGAATACTAGGTGGTGGGTGATGGTAAAATATTAAATGCTGTGTTTAATTGCATAAACCATAACGTCAAGTGTGCAGGTAATTGTCTAAAAGGGTCTGGAATTGTATACTCCTATATAAGTTAATTTAATGAGTGACATTTGTCTTTTGAATGAGTGGTATAATTCCACAGAGCCTTTCCATGAAGGACTCTCATTCACATTCTTACTTTTGTTTCCTGTCAAAAAAATTGCTGTGTGCAGCATTGTGCTCTTTGATACATTCGTAAACATCCTCGCACACAACCTTGCTGAGCCTGCTTATGAGGCGGATGTTGCTCAGTTGGAATACAAGCTGGTAGCTGGAGAGCATGGACTGATCATTCGCGTAAAAGGATTCAATCACAAGCTTCCTGTAAGTGTTGGCAGGATTTTTTCCTTTGGGCTCCTTTTGGGAAAATGATCCTATTTAGTCTACTGCTCTAGGGAATCAGCATTTTACTTTGTTCTCCCAGCTGCTGTTTCAACTCATCATTGACCACCTAGCAGACTTCAGTTTTACTCCAGAAGTTTTTGAAATGATAACTGAGCAGTTGAAGAAGACTTACTTCAACATCCTCATCAAGCCAGAGACTCTGGCCAAGTAAGTGTTTGAAACAGTACAGGCAGGCTTGGCTTTTCTTTCTGGGAGAAGTCCCAGTTTGATTTTATTATTTATTTGTTTTTTTAATAAAAATATTTTCATATCACTGTATCACAGCAGTTTACAACAATATAAAAGTATTATTAACAATATACAGTATTGTTTATTTGGGAAGAGAGCATGTCTTTGTGGAAATGTGAATGAACATGCTTCCTTTGCTTTTTGTCCATTTTCATTGTTCTTTGTAGGGCATTCTTGGCAAGGAATTGGGTTATAGGAACAAGAAAGGAGCAGGAGATCTGTGGGGTCAAGACAGGGGGGTGGAAGTTTTGAGAGTGTTCAGTGTGACCATGTGTTGACTCTTGTGAACACCTGGAGGCTGTGCTTCCCCTTCCATGCTTTCTGTGAAAACAGTGTGCCTTTCTAGCCCTTAGGTGTTCTGAAGATAGTTCAAAACACAGATGCAGCATGAACGTTTGATTTTTGGGGTCAACCTCTGATAACCATGGTATTGTGCACATTGTACGGGTATCCTGTACTGATGCTTTTCTCAGCAACATATCATTGTGATTTGTTTACCAGCTGCATTTGCAGCATAATGGCTGTGATCCAGAAAGCAGTGTGACCTGCTCCACGCACACGACTGAGCATTTGTATTCCCATCTCTTCTGCTGCCCAAATTGAAATCCTCCTGGGCTGTCTGATAAGCTGCCTTTGGGAAGGGCTGGGGTTTGCAGTGTAGTGGACCTGAAAGCAAACATCTGTCACCCTTAAAGGAGCTGTCTGAATCAGAGTCCATGATAAGGAGAATCTGTAGTAGGATTAGCTTTGCAATTGCCTGTCTTTCTGTCTATTAGGGAAGTGGCTCATCTGCTGGGAGTCCACAGGGGAGGGGAAATTGCTACTGATAGTAAAGATTCCTTAGCTTTGCAAGAATATATTTGGAAGTGGGTGGGGCTGGGTATGCAGATGGGGAATCCTGAGAAGGGAACGGAAATAATTTGTCCCATCCACAAGGAGCTTCAAGACCCGCCCCCTCACCAGTTGCTTTAAGGGTGGTATGGGTCTGAGCTCTCCCTTTTCTTGAAATAATAAGAATAATAATTTATTATTTATACCCCGTCCATCTGGCTGGGTTTCTCCAACCACTCTGGGCGGCTCCCAACAGAATTAAAAGCACATAAAAGATATGGCAACTCTAAAAAATTTACTTAACACCATCAGAACCACAATTGGCATGGAAGGGGTATTAAACCTTGGGAGGGGGGGACTCTCATACCCTAACTGTTGCCCTGGGGCAAAGAGAGACTGAGATGGTATTCAGGGCCTAAGTTTCCTGCCCCGTGGGTTTAGTCTCTCTTCACCTGTTACTGTTATTGTTGAGGAAATGGTTCTTCCCACCCACAAATAGTTCAGTTCTCCATGTGCATTTGGAAGGTTAAGACTCTTACCATTATTATTTATGTACAGTAGTTCATGCATACTGCAGTGTTCATTGGGTAAAAAGAATGGCAGGTTTCTATTCTAAGGGAGATTTTGGTCTTTTAATGAAAAAGAGGAAAGGAGCAAGATTTGAGCATCTGCGTTTCAAATGAGTGCAGTTGCACATTCTTTGCTTCCTTTCGGATTGGCTTATAGGAGGAACTTGAGAGGCCATCTGTTTTCAATTATCCTGCATTCAGCTGTATTTCTTATTGGTCACAGAGATATACGCCTCTTAATACTTGAGCACGGCAGGTGGTCTATGACGGACAAATATGAGACACTTATGAAGGGCCTTTCTGTAGATTCTCTACTATTGTTTGTGAAGGCTTTCAAATCCCAGCTCTTTGCAGAAGGCCTTGTCCAAGGAAACTTCACAAGCACTGTGAGTATAGACCTATCAGCTTCATCTGCCTCTGTGAACGATCCTTTATTTTGATGATTAACAGCTAGTAGTAGCATAGGCTTATTCATCTATGACTTGCCACGCTAGTACCACAGCACAGCAGCTAGTGGTGTTTGCAACCTCCATGTTGATGGTATCTGTTTGTTGTTGCTTTAGGACCAAACCTTGCAGAATAGAGTCCATCAAAAGGCTATGGCTAGAAAATCCACTCAACGTGAGAGAGCAGTTGTGCAGCTTCAAAGGAAGGCTACTTTTCTGTGCAAACAGTCAATGTGAAGGGAATTCATATTGCTATCTGTCCTCTGCTTGTGCTGGTCTAAGCGCCTGGAAGATTCTCATGCCACTCTTGGAGTGATGACACTCTGCTTATATTGCATGTGTTGAGACTGATACCTGGGAAAGTGTTTCCACATGAGACATCACTCAGCTCTCTTTGAAGTTCAGTGAAGGATTTGCAGGATGTTTTGGACTCCATGAAGCTTTGCTGCTGTAGTGTGCTCTCTCACAATGTATTTGTTGTGTGGTCTGGGACAAAACGATTGGTGTTTACACAGAGTGGCCATTGGGTTGTCTCTTGGTCTCAAGGTTTTGAGGCAAAAAAAAAACCCAGTGTAATACTGGAAGGGCTTTTTTTCATGGTAGGAAAGTATCCTTAATAGGCTCATGTAAAGGCCAGTAAAGAATAATTTGGAAAATGACTAAGGATTATATATTGGTGGTAAGCATGAGTTGTTTCTTAGAGCCAGAAACCACAAATTGTTTCTATCCAATTTATTTCTTCAGTGCTGAGAACACCAGATTTAAGTGTGAGCAAAATACTTTAGTTTTGTGTGGACTAATTTTGGCTTTGGGTACATATATTCAGAAATTAAAATACATATCATTTATCTTTAAGGAATCAAAAGAATTTCTGGATTATGTTGTTCAGTAAGTATATTTATACATTATATTAGAATATATATTAGGCTGTGAGGCATGACCAAAACTTGAATGGGAGAGATACCACTGAAAACTGGGACTGCAAACCAGTTGAAAAGAATGCTAATTGATCTCATGAATATGATTGATTACCCTATCAGTTAAAATTATATATGAATAAAAAGAGTATTCCTGAAGCCAGAAGCATATTCTCTTTGGTTTTAGGTGGCATACAAGTGTTGTAGCAGGTGTCATCTTAGAGGTGTTCCCACCTGTGTGAAAAAAAGGTAGCGGTGCCTCTCTTAGGATGGTGTTTATATTAAACACACACTATCTGATCAACCTGGACACTTGTTTAGTCAGTTAAAAGGTTTTCTAAATGAATCTAACCAATTCATTTATTAAACACTGCAGCCCTATTACAAACATAACTTCTTCCTAAATTAAGACCCAACCCATTCGGGTCATCAGCAACTGCCTCAAATTTAAGTTTTTCTCTTGTGGGTCTTCATCGATGTGATTTTTGTATTTTATGAAATAGACATGCTCACGTGTTTATAATATCTGAGCCTAGATCATACTGTGTATTGGGTTAAGGAGTGAGTTGACAGCTGACACTTTGATCTGTGGACTTTTTCAGAACATTGAGATTCCTTCCTTTGGTACATCCCTGTCCAGTTCAGTTCCGGGTGATGGACTTGCCCGGTGCTCATCTGCTGTGCAAAGTGAAGACCCTGAACAAAGGGGATGCAAATTCTGAAGTGACCGTCTACTACCAGGTGCTGTGGTGCAAAGAGTGGGTGTATTAATTCCTTTATTATGCAATTGCTCCTCATAGTATGTGACCCTCCTTTATCACTTGAGAACTTGTTTCATAATCTGCACTGACATGGCAAATACAGTGGGCTTCTGCAAGCAGATGGAAACTTTGTACATGTAAAGATGTAGCTAGGAATAACTTTTGCTGCTAAACTCTGCTATAGAATGGAATCTAACATAGAAACTTTACAAGAAAGTGAGTGGCATAAATGTGGCAGTGGTTTGTCTACGGTGTTTACAAAATTCAGTAGCCATTTAAAAAGGTGGTATAGTTCAGTGGTAGAGCATTTGACTGCCATTTTAAAAACTTATCACATGGCAGCTTTAATCACATAAGGAGCCTGAAGTCTCTAGCTGAGCGTTGCCATTGCCCTACAACTTTTTGGAAATCCCAAGAGGTTGGGGGCCATGGTGACACCCTGCCCACACACTAAACATTATTGTGTCTTCTATTTCTCCCTAAGGGTAACTCACAACTTAACTCACATTTAGCTTTTGTGCATGCAGCTTTACGTGCTTGGCAAAAAATACAATTGAAATGGGGTGGGTGTCTGGGAAAAAACACTTTGGCAATCCTACCTGCCGTTGATCCCGATGTGTTTTGACTTTTGGAATTTGGCTTTATGTGCTATCCCCTGAACGTAACCCTAGGCAGTTTAAGTTGGAAGTCAGCTGTATTTCATAGCTGTTTCAGGAAACTGGTAATCCTCTCCTTACAGTGCAACTAGAAACTTCTAACTGTGTAGTCAGAGCTTCCATGTGTTGTGTTTAGCATGCTTTACTCCCTTCCCTTGCATCCTAGTTCTGAGGTATAGGTGAGAGGTATAGGGCCTTTTATTATCGATTTGTCATGTATTTGGTGATTTAGAGAATTTTAGCATCTCTTCCCACTTTGGAGATAAACATATAGCATAACTTAAAACCCAAGCCTCATAGTGAATGAATTCTTTGTTATTGTTCCCTTTTAGTCTGGAGCTAGGAGTTTAAGAGAATATTCTCTCATGGAATTGCTTGTGGTAAGTTTGGATTGCTTTCTAAAAACTGAAATAGGTTAATATCTGACCTTTCTAAGTGCAACTATAAAAATCACAACACTTGAGTGTAAATTCAGTTGGACAGCATAGTTGTTGCAAATCAAACCATAGAAGCCCATGTTTGGGATGTTTGTGCTGAAACTGTGCAGGGATAGTACAGAGTGTGGATGGAGAGGCAAAAGGGTGATTAATATGGGAACTGGTTGTTATACAAGGGAAGGACAATGGCTCAGTGATAGAGTACATGCTTGGCATGCAGAAAGCTCCTGGTTTGATCCCTGGTGTCTGTCTGGGAGACACCCCTAGTTAGACCTAATGGTCTGGCACATCATAAGGCCATTTCCTGTTACATGAAGTACACCTTGTTGACCTTTTTGAAGGCTCTTCCCAAATAATCAGTTCATTACATAGTCAATGTGCATTTCCAGAACACAGCCTACAACCTGAGCATTCACTTCCTGTTTTGTGAAGATACAAACTTTCCTAGCACAGGTGGGACTAGACACAAGTGATATAGTGCAAATTTTTGGGGGGCAAGTATTTTGTATCTTAGGGTGATAAGCTGTTCTAATAGGTGGCTTAAAAATAGAAATCATTGCTTCATTTTGTTTCATCCGCCCTGAGCCTTAAATACTGCTTTTTATCTGGGAGGGAAAATGCAAAAATCCTGCTGTGATTGAAATACTTCGTTTCAGATGTACATGGAAGAGCCTTGTTTTGACTTCCTGCGAACAAAGCAGACCCTGGGGTAAGTTTCCATTCAGCTGCCCTTTGGAAGTGAGATGTGTCAAGAAGGATGGGAGTGATCCAATAGACAACGTGTACTTGAACTTTCAAGAAGCCTTTGATAAAATTCTACACCAAAGACTCCTGAGTAAGCTTTAGCAATCATGGGATGAAAGGGCAGGTTCTCTTATGGATCAGTAAATGGGTACAGTATAGGAATCAGAGACTAGATGGACCATTCTCACAATGGGTATTGGGATTAGGGGAGAGCAGTTTCCAAACTGGGTGAATAAGCTTCAAAAAATGCAAATTTGGTTCAATTTCTGTAAGTGAAAAGTCATGTAGATTGAAGCCAAAAAAGTCCACACAGTATAGAACTGGCAGTGACTGACCAGAAAACCTTGGTGAAAAAGTTGACCCTCCTCACTCTGATGAAATAGAGAGACCTTAGAGTCAATAGCAGATTGATGTCACCTCTCTACTTTTTATCTGTAGTAACAAAACTAAAAGCCAACACTAAAATGTTGAGGGTTTTTTGCAGTCTTCCTTCTTGGTAGAATTTTTAGGTGGCATGTGTACTGATGAAGCATTGAGGATAGGAATCTTAAGTTAGCATTCTTAGCTCATTATTATAGCATTCACATGAAACTTGATGTTTTGAATCATGCTTATGGAATGTGTCTTCTCTTTGGGCTTTAGATACCATGTGTACCCAACTTGCAGGAATACATCTGGAATTCTTGGTTTCTCTGTTACAGTAGCAACACAGGCAACCAAATACAAGTGAGTTGCGCATTCTGTTAAAACTAATTTCACTGTTTTCATCAGGCCCTGTAAGCTCATTAGTTCTTCAGACATGACGTTTTAGATACAGCATTCTCAAAACAGGAAATACAAACTCTGGCCTGCATATTCTAATGTATTCATCCTACAAAATAATATAATGCAATTTGCGGGGGGGGGGGGGAGTGCAATAAGTAAAAAGTTTTTTATTCTATCTTGCCTATGCAACAGCCGCTTTTTTTAATCATAAAGGTATTCCTTTTTCCTGTGTGTGACTGCCTGCCTCAGGTGTGCTCCACACACCTGTTTTTAAAATGTCTTTACATCGTATTTCACAGCACTGTGGCTTTGTTTTTGTTGTGAGAGTAGTTTATAGTTTCTGTGTCATGTACCTCTCTATTCCAACGATAGGTACCCTGTAGCCTTCCAGATGTTGCTGGAATCTAACTTCCATCCAGCATGGTCAGAGATGCTGGGACGTGTAGTCCAACAACATCTGGAGAGCCACAGGCTATCCATTTCACCTTTGGTGCTGACAGGACAATGGTCTATCCACCTCACTCCTGTTAACTTACATACCTACATGCTTACTCTTGGTTTAACTGAGTATGGACTGTCTGCTGCTGTAATATATTGTAATTTATAAATAAGGATCAGCAAAAAAAAAAAAAAAAAACCATGGACTGCAGAATGAGGAATAAATACTTGCTCTTTGACTCCTTGTTTCTACATTCTTTCCAGTCCAGGGTCTTCCTGTGGTTATACAGCATGGGGTTGCTCTTTTCCTTTCACTGGAATCCAGTGATTGCCAATGCCAGCACTTTTAAGTCCAGTGGATGCCAATTAACTCCACATTGCTGGTTCAAATAGGGACCCTGCTGGCGCTAGGAGAATGTGTCTGGTTCATCCTATCCCACCAGGCTATGAGCAGAACTTATGGCATGCTGATCTTAGCTCTCTAATGGGGATGTATTATAGTGAGCAGACCACCTGTTCAGCCCAAATCTATACACAGGTGCCAACCCTGACTTACACTGCCTTGAGGCTTGGATGCATATGGTAGTGACAGGATAGTGAATGTGGACTGCAGGTAGCCCTGTCCTACTATTTTAAGGGTTAGATTAGATCTCTTCCAACAGTAAAACATATCTAGCTTCTCCTTTATAACCTCTGCTGGTAATCAGCACCAGTCACAGGGTTACTAATGTAAAATTAAGCTTTGTAAAGCGAACTTAGGAAACTTATTTTACCTAGGAGTTACTTTCCTGGAATGCTGGATTGCAGCTCAATTTTCCCATGGTGCAGGAAATAGTTTCTCTCTACTCCCAATTGAGATGGTGGTTTCCACAAGGCAATTTGTTGTGGTAAACTGGTATTCACAGTTAACATTCTGATAACATGCAAAAGCAAAATTCTAGAGCAATGCTCCAGTTTCTCAAAAATAGGCTTATACTTTTAGTAGAATTCAACTTCGTTTTGCGGAACTAAACTCTTGAATGCAACAGCCACAAGGAATAGATGTTTGAATATAAATTGTTCTTGCTTTCAGCTCTGAACTAGTGGATAAGAAGATAGAAGAATTTCTTTCATGCTTTGAAGAAAAACTCAAACAAATGTCAGAAGAAGCATTCAAGACACAGGTAAGGGGTTTAATAAGATGCTTCTTTATTGGAAAACATTTCTGGAAAACTAATAAAAGGACAGCTTGATCAGGTCATGCTCTTCTGTATATCCATCTATGTGCCAGTAATAGTTTCAGGTTCGTTTTATTTATCTGAGGACCAGAAAACTTCACAGCTGGCGATTTGCAGAAATCAAAGAGGAGTCTTTGTCTGGTGGAGCATTCCACTGCCATAAAATGCCTAAGTGTGCAAGAGTCCTCTTGCTGCCTATGTTTTTGATGATGTGAGTAGAGGACATACAGACTAAAAAAAGGAAACCTAGCTCCAGGCCACCTTACATTGTAACTACTGTTTTTGCTGCAGTGTGCTCAGCAAATTTTAATACACACCTTACTCGGCCATGTACCAGCTTCTCAAAATTGTCTTACTATACTATAATTTGATTCTTCACAGATATATGGCTGGAAACATAAGGTGGTGCTATGAACATGCACCAGCAAGGAGATAGTTTAGTCCATATGTTCCACTCATTTACTTAAAGTATTTTTATATTTCTTTTCAATAAATTCTCAGAGAGGCTGAGAACTGTACTGCAAGTGGCCAAAATTTAGCCAAGAGAAGAATTAGTGTGAATGGGGCATCTTCAGTATTTTTTGTAGAAACAGCGACTGTGTGTGATTAGCGCGTCTTGTCTTTTCTACCCCAGGTCACAGCTCTCATTAAATTAAAAGAATGTGAAGATTCTCATCTTGGTGAGGAGGTAGATAGAAACTGGACAGAAGTAGTGACTCAGCAATATCTGTTTGACAGACTAGTCCGGGAGGTAAATGACTTCTTTATTTTTAACAGCAGAATTCCTGCGTCGTTCAGGTTTCGAAAATCTCTTTAGACTAAGGTCTAAAGACTCCAAATAAGTACTCCAAATAAATGTATCTAATGCTACTGGAATTATACCCATTATGGTGCCAGTGTGTCCACAAAAGGTCTCAGTAAGCACCCCTTCATAAATCCACAACATACATTTGCACTGGCTGGGCTTCTCTGACACTGAACATGCCATGTTTAACAAGGTAAATAGGACTGGACAACCTACCCTCCATCTGTTCTGTTATAATAATAATAATTTATTCTCCGCCCATCTGGGGGAGAGCAAGAGATTTTCTCTTTGTGAAGAGTATGGTGGTTGCTAATGTAGACCCCTTTTTTCCTACTGATGCGGGGAGCATGTGCACACGATTTATTGTCTTTTTCTACTCTTTTAGCTAATGTTAGCGGTCCTGAGAAGAGCAACTCAGAAGGCATCCCCTTTAAATATTTACAAGATTGTATCCCAGCATTGAACTTGAACAACTGCAAAGGTCTATGAGCCAGCAGAATGTTTCTGCTAATTTATTTAATTCAAAGCCCGCCTTTTTGCAAGGAGCTCAAGGTATAGGATTTCCCCCTTCGATGGAAGGGGAAGAGTTTTTGCCAATTTACTGTTCACCCTGCAACTCTGATGTTCTAGAACTGATTTTGAGGGTACATTTGGAGGCTGCAGGGGGAGGGTAAATTGGCAAAAATAATACTTAAAACATTCCTCACTATCTGTTAGTGAGAAGAATGATGGTAGGTTCAGCTGTGTTCTGTACAGAGTTCATGGATAAAAGAAAATGGCCGGTGCTTTGGGCTAATTTACAGTAGTTGCATGTTAAGTAGGGTGTTATCATTTTAAACTATTCCATCTTTTTCAGATTGAAGCTCTAAAATCTCTTTCACAGTCTGAACTAGTTGACTGGTTTCAAGCACACAGAGGTAAAGAAAGGAAAGTGCTTAGTGTACATGTGAGTATTTATGCTTTTAAAAATGTATTTGTCAGGGTCAGCCGAGACTAATCTGTTTTGGAAGTCCCTGGCTTAGAGGCTGAGCACATATTTGTTGTTTCTGCAATTGTCAGAGCAGAGGTAGTTGAAGCTCTTTTTCTGCAAGGCTAGAAAGAAGCATTCAATCTACCCCCACAATACTTGTTTACTTATGGATTGTTGTTTTTTGGTGGGGGTGCTGGGGGTGGGCAAGTAGGTACAAGGCGTTTGAGCTTCCAGTAAACAGTAGAAGCAACCAAAAGGCTCACTCAAAGGTTTAGCATTACAATCCTGGTTCTGTAGTAACTTGGATGTAGAATTGTAGATATGCAGAGCAGCTGAGTATAGAGCACTTGTAGCAGAGTAGAATATTAGCTGTTACTAAAGGAGTCATAGATCATGCAGGTACCCATGCCTGGTTTAGGGTGCATTTAGGAAAGTGAATCATAGTTATGGAGGTAAGGCTGCATTTTGTTTGTTGTGAAATTTATCAGCTGGTAACTTTGCTATTTTGAAATTGCAGGTGGTTGGATTTGGAATACATGAAGGTGATACAGAAGCTTCATCTCTCACTAATGTTCACAGTCCCTCATGCAATGAAATACCTCAGCTAATGTTTTTGGACTCTTCGTCTTTGACCGATATCACTTGTATCAAGGACATCAAAGTGTATACATCAGCACTCAATGTTCTCCCATACCATAAGATATTAAAATAACTCATCTCGGAGTGCTATTAACGTGTGGTACAACTTCACTACTGAGCAGCTTGGGGAGTCTGCTTTACTACAATGAATCCAACCTATCATGCTTTCTGGAAAATACGTAGCATAATACCTTCCACTGTCTTAAGTAATCTGCTACATGCATGTCCTTGAAGAGAGAAGGCATAAGCAAGTGTGTTCTTGGTGAAGTGGGTAAAATATAGGAAGATTAAAATCTTACATCAAAATAAAGGGCTGGACCCACCAGCAATCTAATGTATTAGGTCTTTTTGTTTGGAGTGCTATTTACTTAGATAAAATGGGGTCAAGTTGAAGTATCGGGTATCAAGTCCCCAAGACGTTTGGTGTTTTGTTTGGGGAACAGAAGTGATTTAACAGGATTCTCTGGAGAGTAGTTGATTACTTAATAAATCTGCCTGTCTGTAACAACATCCTTGGCCTTAAAAAATGGAAATAAGAACCATTTGCATGAGAATTCAGGATGAGTGCTCAGATACCATGTGCAATAAACTAATGAGATCTCAAGTTCTGGTTTTTTATGTACAGGCTGTTAGATGGACTGCAGAACCCCTTAACTTTGCATTAACTTTAATTTTAGAAAGTGTAGCCCTTGTTGAAGGAAATGCAATGCTGTTAATTTGATAACAAGTTTGGAAGACAGCCTACTTCAGCTCACAAGACCCTCCCTATATAAACAACTATATATACAGCTCAGGCCCTATAGATCATTTTCTAAATTGATTACCTGCAATGGGACACATTCAATTGTGCATTCTCCTGTGGGTAACAGTTTGTCATATAAAGCTTTACAAAGACCAAAAACAAGCCAGACAGTTCTACTGAGTTTTTGAGGGAAAGGAGAACTCAAGACAGCCCATTCTGTACTGAGAGAATGGGTGGGATAGGGTGCCTAGGGCAGGCTAGCCTATCTGCAGCTTCTATATGCCCAAGCAACACCAGTGCATTCAGCTGGGGTGAAGAGGCTCTATAGGCAAAGTAATGTACACCACTTTACCCAGTCAGTCCCCGTCCTCCAGTAGAACAACAGTAAGCAACCGGACAGAAGGAAGTGATGCCTCAAATAACCCTATCACCCATTTTCAGTGCAGAGTAGGGGTTGTCTGGCTCCACCCCACCTCAGAGAATCTGCTAAACCCAAAACACAAGCTTGAATATGCTATATAGCCCCATTATACACAGCCTATAAAATGAGGCAGTGATTTTGTATAGAATTTAAGAGCAACCCATGACAACTCTTAATCAGCTTGCTTCACCCAGCTTTCCTACCCAAATCAGCTCTTAGGCATCTCACCTAGCTAACTCAGCCCGTTGCACTCACAGACTGTCTCATAAAGGAAACAACCGACTATATACATTTGTCCCAGTACTACAAGAGTTTTCAATAGTGATTCTACAGTGGGTATTAGGCAGCTGCAGCACCAGAGTAAAAGCACAAGTCACTCAGATTACCTTGATTCTGGATACAGCACATATTAAAGCAGTAGGAGTTTTTTTTTTTTTTTTTTGCTATTTAATCATAACTGGTCTTAGATGGGTTGGTCACCCTACCAGAGCATTTGTGTTTTGCCTGTTATTGCCTATATAATGTTTCTGGCCAAGTCTAGTTACCAGTCTACAAGACTAAAGGAAAAAGAGAGGCCAGTAAAAGCCAGCCGACTGCGTTCAACGCAATTAGCAGAAACAGGAATGCAGTAAAATTGGTTTCAACACAAGTGCTTGGGTCAAATTGTGACCAACCATCTTCTGAACTACCAGCACTGCTGAACAGAAGAACCTGGTTACTTAGATTGTGTTTGTAATCATATTTCAGATGACAACCGTATATATAAGAGGTTGCTTTTGTTTGCTTGTATCTCACATATTGCCCTGGGTTTTCAAGTGCATATGAGTATATCCCTGTTTAACAGCAAAACACATTCTTAGCATTGTTTAACTTGAATATAATGCTCTTTCAAAGCATTCTTGCTGTGAAAAGGTTTACTCTGGAATAAAACAATGCATACAATTGAAAATCTATTTTATGAAGCATTATAGATGCACCAGCAGGAACCAAATGGTAATCTAAAATTACATTTTAGTTTCTAAAAATACCAAAGTTATTTTGGGGAAACAATGAAATGCCAAAAAAATGATTTCTTAAAAAAAACCCAAAACATACCAGTTGGTAGATTAGAATCTTGCATTTTCTAAACTGGCAGAATGAATCCTCATATTTACACAAATTAACTGGCTCTAATGAAATAAAGTCATGTATTTGTAGGATGCCAGAATCATATGTAACTGGAATCAAATGCCCCATTGCACCTTTTACAGCAGTGGTTAAAACATATATGATGGGGATCAAGCCCAGGTTAATTCTTCTAGAAGCATGGGAGGTCAGACAGGAAAGGCCAATATAAATTACTGCTACACAGTCAAGGCTCTTCCTGTTTTAATTGTTCGCTGCATCAGTGAATCCAGTATCCCTGAGATAGGAACTGTAACTGGAGGAGACAGGCTCTCCAAAAGAAGAGTACTTGAAAGTTACAACTATCGCCACTAAGCCAAGGCTTCAACTTCATACAGGTGGTCCACTTAATATTTACTGGCAGCAAGCCGCTTGAGTAGTGGTTCATCATAAACCCAGCATTCGCCATCTTCATGGAATAGCTGGAAGAGAAGAGTACTCAATTAATAGTGTGACAGGAGGAACAGGGAGATTTACAAAGGTACTGATTATTGTCTAAAACGTACCCGTGTCTCCCATGGAATCTCTTTCTCCTTTCTGGCTCTGGCTTCGGCTCTTTGTCTTTCTTCAAGCCTATGCTTTGCTTCAGTAGCTGAATCAATGTCTCTGATCTTTAAGTTGTAAGTTACATCTTTCCATAAGCTAAAAAAATAAGAATATTTATACAACATGATACAAAACTCATTTCTTATCGCGGGTTCAGGAGAAAGATTTTAAACTAAGATGAGGGGAAAATCATCCACAAGGGAACATAAATAGGCAGATGGCCAATTTTGTTTCAAAACCTTGATGACTGACATTCATCCCATGTTACTGCTCATAATCCACGTTATATGCAATAAATAAATGATTTATTTCCTAGTATGTGAAAGTAGATTTTTTTCACATAATGCAGCTAAACAATGCACTTGTTCTATCAAAATATAGAGGTGAAGTTACTGATATTTAATTTCAAGCAAATTAGATTTATGAGACCCAGAGTCTCTTCTGCAAATATAAGGGATCCCATTTGCAGAAAAGACAGATACAGCAGAGGCTATTGCAGGAGGAAGGGAGAAGCATTTTGGTGATTCCTCTGTAACCAGCCCCCTGCCCCACTCCTCTGTTTTCAGGGGACCTAGGTGGAAGGAGTCGTCCGCAAACACCTGCTTTCCCTCCCTGCTAATTCTAGAAGGAGTGTCATGTGAGGGAAATTTTGCTGGCAGGAATTCAGGATACAGGGCACCAACCTCTATTTACCTGAAGGTCTGGGTTTTAGTAGGCAAGGGAGGAAGAAGAGTTATGCTTACCAGCGGGATTCGTATTCTTCTTGATCTTCTAGTTTTCTTACTTTCTTCTTAATGATAGGCATTTTCTTGGTATCTATAAAGACTACATTCTCCTAAAGAAAGAATAGCACTATTATTGTTTATATTTTTCAACTTCAATTTGCTCACCATCCAGGTTTTATTTATCATTAAGTTTTGCAAAATTTCTCTGGCGCAATTAAATTTCACAGCAGAGATGCTGTCACCTGCCATGGTCTAGCATCAATATCAGCCCCCAAATATGCTGAGCCTCAACCAGCAAGAAGCGCAATTCACTCGGTGCCCCCCTGGGATGTTAAATCCATTAAAAGGCTTTTGGGCTGAAGCCAATTTACTAGCAACAGGAAAAGGAATTCAGATGACATGCTTTGGATAATCAGTATTTTCTTTGAGTGTCACAACATGTTCCTCTAGTCTAGCCTATTGATTAAAACAAAACAGAAAAAGGGATGATTTACCCCAGTTGCATGTTTGGCATACATGACACCATTCCATTCTCCTTCAACTGAACAGAAAGATTTCTTGTCATTAGGAGAACTAAAAGAAAAGATAAAAAACAGGATCCATCACTACGAATAGTATTCATAATTATAAAACAAGATGAGCATCTGTCGAAATCACTGGCTTAAGCTGCCAGTAGCTCTACTTCCTGTCTTATGTCTAATTCTATTACTACCACAAGTATGAAATGAGTTTGTTGCTTAAAACCCCTGAATATACTTACAAGATTTCTGCTGTAACTCTGTGCTTTTTCCCACCATAGAAAGGTTTCGTGTGGAAGATTATGGTAGCATTATAGCCTGTCTTGGAGCAGCTAATGTTGCATTCTCCTCCCAGCTCTATCCATGGCACTGTGAGAATAGATCTGTCAAGGTAACAGAAGAGGCCCTTCAAGAGTTAGGAAAATAAACATTTGCTATCATAAAATAAATTTCTGAAAAGTGTGAAGTCACTTACCTCCCGTAACCATTGGGGAATGTTAGAATATAGTGTTCATCGTAATCTAGGCATGATACACACCCTGCAAGAGAATAGGGCATTATGAGAATAAGACAGTATTTTCATATGAAATAAGATGAGAAAGGACCACAGAAGAATAAAAATGCTGCCATGAAAATCTTGGCTGCAAGTTATTTTCTGTTGAAGAACTAAGCCAACGGAATCAGAAAAGAGAACCTATGCTCCTGCCCCTTGAAAAGTTTTGGGCATTCACAGTTCCCTCTCCCACCACCTTTTTAGTCCTTAATTTATGATAGCATAATGAAAAGAAACGGCAGTGTAGCTGAATCTTTAATCATTGTTCTCTGAATTCCCCCCAAAGGGCCAATAAATCTATTTCCTGTTTGTCCCATTACTTTTTGCTCTGTTGCCATATTTTAAGAACAAACATTCAAGACAGTACAACAAAGAAACAGCCATACAAATTATCAATTGCAGTAGCTGCACTCTATGAGATCTGGGCAGACGATTTGCTGATCCCTGCGGCCCAAGTGGTTTCCTTCCCCCTTAAAACTGGAAATGGGGATCTTATACAGACAATACACATGCTGAACTATGTGCCCCATAGTTAATGCCAGTCATTTTGTGACTTCAGTTCTCTTGGGTCAGTTGATGCCTAAGTCCTTAAAGCCAAAAATACATGGCATCAGGATGGGCTGGAGCCTTTGCAAACATTGCTGCAGGCAATCAGTGCACAGTGGGACCTTTTTTATAATGAAAAGCAAGACCCAAAGGATTCTGTATTGGTTTGTGACTACTGCTGTGATTGCCACCAGCCTTCAATGAGAAATGTTATCCAGCATGAAAAAATAATTCATCAAATACTTTCTCATAAATACATTTATTTAGAGAATCAGAAAGTAGATGCAAATTTCTGTGACAGTAGACATACCTTGGCCTATATTATGAACGCCAATAGACATTCCCAGGAACTTTGACTTTGTCCAGATGTGGGCATTGAACTGTATTTTCTTGCTAGAGCATTCTGCATAAAATGCTGAAACTTAAGGACAGAAAGAAATGGTAAACTATAAAGCAATAAATTCAGGATAAAACACCTGCAAAGCACAAACTGATATTTATTATTTACTTCCCGAGTAAAAAATCAGCAGCAAAGCCCAACACTGACTAAACACCAGCATTAAAACAGAGGTTTTAAAAATCTGAAATAGGCTTCTTCACTTACTTGGAGGGTGGTGAGAAACTTGTTCCGCTACAAACGTTACACTGTTTTGGGTAACCCATGGAAGTGGTCCATCTGCCAGAGTTTCCTATAAAGACGTATTCCAATGTTACATGATATACTGTCTTTTTAACACGTATACCGAGGTATTCAGATGTGTTCCCTACCTAGATCTTCCAAGGATGCACAGAATAAAGGGTAAAATACACAAGGGTACAATGTATGCTATTACCTAGGATGTGCATGATTTGTATGCCTAGGAAGAGACTGTGAAATAAATCTGGGCACACAGTATGACTTGCACAGTAGAGAAAGTGCGCTACAGCATGATGTGTAGACATCACATGGATATGGTCTATGTAATCAGCATCTATGAGTATGACAAGGGAGGCAGGCCTGAGCATTCCAGGTCAAATACCATGCATGGTGTGGGAAATGTCTGCATAGGATTAGAAGGCATCATCCAGTGGTGGACAAACTTTGTTTCACAAAATTTACTCTCAGATTGGATACACCAACTAGGAAAAGTCATCGCATTTGCCCACATATAAAGTATCATTTAGAAAATATGCTCTCCCCCAAAATGAACAATGCGAAGCAAACTAGTCTGGAAAGGCCCTCAATGCTATCTACAAGTCCCCCATGTATTAGACAAGGATGATCATCAAGTCAAATAAGTGGTCCTAGATGGAAGGGAAGAAAAATAAACCCATTGTAAGAGCTAGCTCACATTATCACCAAAGCCTTAATAATAATAATATATTTGTATTTATACCCTGCCCTCCCTGGCCAGAGCCAGGCTCAGGGCGGCTATTACCAATAAAATTACAATAAAACATAATGGGGGGGGGGGAACCAGTTTATTAAAATAGGGGTTAAAATACAATTTAAAATGCAGCCTCATTTTAATAGTAGCCCATAAATCAAAACCATAAGGGGAGGGAAACATAAGGGTCAGACTGAATCCAAACCAAAGGCCAGGCAGAACAGCTCTGTCTTGCAGGCCCTGCAAAAAGATGTCAAGTCCCGCAGGGCCCTAGTCTCTTGTGAAAGAGCGTTCCACCAAGTCGGGGCCAGTACTGAAAAGGCCCTGGCCTTAGTTGAGACCAATCTAACCAGTTTGGGACCTCCAAAGTATTGTTATTTGTGGATCTTAAGGTCCTCCATGGGGCATACCAGGAGTGGAGGTCCCGTAGATACGAGGGTCCTAGACTGCATAGGTCAATAAAGTATGATGTAACTCTGGGAGACCTAGATTCAAATATTCACTCAACCATGAAGCTCAGTGGGTAACCACGGGCCAGTCACTATTTATTCTATCTCACAGGGTTGTGAGGATAACATGGGAGGAGGGGAAACATGTACGTAATCTAGAGCTGCCTGGAGGAAATGTGGAATATAACTGAACTAAATGCTAGACAAATTACTTAGAAAGATATCCTGAGAAAGTGTTCAAAAGACAGATGAGACAGTATGAGGTCTGACGCTGAATAAGAAAAATTAAATTTCTCAAGCTCTGGGTTATTCAAGGCACCTTGAACTTAAAAATGGTGAACTGTCCCTTACTCTCAACAAAATGGAAATGAGAGTTAAACCTCTTATGAAATGGCTGAGATTAAAAAAAGTTGCATTTTGTAAACAAGCTGTTAAGTAATTTTTACTAACCGTAGTTTCTTCTTGTTCCACACTTGGCAGGACCCAGTGACACCGGAATATTTCTCCCAGGATGGGATTGTAAGGCTTTTTAGCAACAGACCCTTTTCTTCCAGCATGGAAAGCTGAGAGGTACCACTTTACCACCTGAACCATTCGGTCCTTTGGATCTTTTTGGTCACTAATACTAGAGAAGACATAATAGGATAACAAAAGATATTTTTTAAAAAAATTGAAACCACAAAAAAGTTATTCAAGATGTTTAAAACTGAGCTGAGAGAAAAAAATCTAACTGATGGTTTAGCTACACATAAAAGACCTTACCATTCCTACCTGAAAGATAAAATGCTTTATCAGCAATGTAAAACTAGCTGCCCAGTTTCAGTCCCTATACAGTGGTACCTCGGGTTACATATGCTTCAGGTTACATACGCTTCAGGTTACAGACTCCACTAACCCAGAAATAGTACCTCAGGTTAAGAACTTTGCTTCAGGATGAGAACAGAAATCGTGCTCCGGCAGCGCAGCGGCAGCAGGACGCCCCATTAGCTAAAGTGGTGCTTCAGGTTAAGAACAGTTTCAGGTTAAGAACGGACCTCCAGAACGAATTAAGTACTTAACGCGAGGTACCATTGTATTGCTAGAGGCAGCTGGATCTGCCTAACAAGTAGGCAGCAAATCAATTAGATCATGGTCCTTAGACAAAAATGCATCCACTGAAGTGGAGCTCTGCACCTATGTGCTTGGATTCTGTGCAAATGAATATAAAGCTTGCACTACTGCAGGTATATAAGCTGTATGAAAACAAAATTGAGAATACCTTACAAATAAGTCTGGATGTGCAAAGAAGTCTGCATACATTTCTAAAAGTGATCTTCTTTCCAAAATAAAAGTTGGAAGAACCACCTGAGGGAAGAAACACACAAGACTCTTAAGCATTTGATTATCTAAAAAACACTAATTAACGCTGATCGAAACTGCTCAAGCATAATTTGACATTTGTAAGGGTCAGCACTTACTGCTGGTACCACACTTAGTTAAAAAGCAGATGGTCCTTTCCACTAAGCTTTCCAGTACAGGATTATTATTATTATTATTTTACACAATACATCCA
Source organism: Podarcis filfolensis (assembly GCF_964270895.1). Lineage (NCBI taxonomy): Eukaryota > Metazoa > Chordata > Lepidosauria > Squamata > Lacertidae > Podarcis > Podarcis filfolensis. The sequence continues at coordinate 44,421,653 of NC_139609.1, forward strand.
AGAAACTTTAAAAGGAGGGACATAATATACCTCTGGTTTGTGATCAGCCTATTGCAAAAGAAGGAACCTATTATGTGCCCAATATTGTTTATTAAAAGAACAGCCCAGAATGTTGAGCATGGGGGATAATCCAAAACAGAAACAACATTGGAAACTCTATTCATTTCACCTGTTTGGAGATGTGAGAAATCACTACTCATCTCAGTTTAAAGGCAATAAATAATGAACATGCTGTTCAATTGGGCCTGATTTGCTCTTCAGTATGTAATGGTAAGCCAGCCAGGTAACTGGCTTAGCATTACTAAAAAAAACAGCACTAATCATGAGCAGAAACCAAGGCTTGCTCCTTGTAATTTTCGAATTTCGTATTAAAATTCTTTACTTATTACTTGTGAGTTTTTTTAAGACTATGACTTACTATCACATGTGGATGAGATCAATAAAAAACCGTAAGATTAAGTCTCCATGAAATCAAGTTCAATGCTCCAGTCAAATTAATTTCAATGAGACTGAAACAGGCCTAACATTAAATGCTGAAGCAACTAGGGCTGTTCTGTGGCAAACCGCCCCCCGCCCCGGTCAGGAGCCCTTAGGAGAGGGAGAGCTTTGGGCTGCAGTGTGGACAGTGCATCTTGTGCAAATATCATGGTTAAGAGTGCAGCAACTAGATGCCACCCTGTGTTGAATTTGAGCATATAACTATCATGCCATTGAAGAGATTACTTACAAACAAGTTTGTGCAGGTTTAACACATGCAGATTCAACAATCATAGTTAGGATTTGGGATAGAGGAGATGCAAAACTGATTTATTTGATGACTGAATACTCTTGCACTCAAAGCAATTAAAGCCACTAACTGCTCAAACTCCATGAACCTCCTTTTGACTCTTACCTTGGTTAAGTCCATTCCTAACCTAACTTGTGACAAAAGATGCATGATAACGCTCTTGTGTTCTTCCACAGACTCCCCTTCATTATCGTCATCTCTATCGTCATGGGGATCAAACAGATCTGTAATAATAAACTGCATTCAACACATGCTTTACTGAAGAAGTAGAAAACATTCAAATAATTAAAATCTAATTAAGGGGTGGGGAACCTGTTTGCCTTAATTTCATGTGTGTGAGAGAAAATGAGGAAGAAGGCGCCAGAAAGAGGGAGAAAACAAGGGCTCTGGGCACACCCACTGTCAGCCCAAGTGGGGGAAGGTTCCCCACACCTTATCAAATACGCCAAGATAGGCAAACATTGTTTTTTCGCCTTAACAATAGCAGAGATATTGAAAGCAAGCATGCAGATAAAGATTAATTTATCCTCACTACTTAGCATAAAGAAGAAAAAGGAGTCTTTTGTAGTATCTATACACGCTGCAATTTGTAGCAAAGTGCTGTTGGGGCCCTGGATGGTTTGCGGACTTCTCTTACCAGCATCATTTGTCCCATTAGACATAGAAGAGTTGAGGGACTCTGTTGTGTCTGGGCGCTTCATACTACTTCCTGTGCTGCTACGAGTTAGGATTGCCCCGGGCCCTGAAGAGCTACAGAAAGACACAAAGCATTTTAGACCATTACAAACACGATAAGGATGTGAAGAACTCCCACACTTGGGGAATGGCTGAGAAACACTAAATTCCAGGGCAGATAAAGAGCAGCTTTAAGGTATGGAAAAGAGACCAAAGGAAGGCCAATAGTTCACTTTCATTTAGCATTTTAAAAGAGTTAAGGAGTGTAGCCAGAGGTTAAGCCTCCAAGAGTCTGCTGACCCACAAGAGAGGCTTTTCAGGGAACACAGGGGGCTGCAGTGGGTAGAAAGGGAAACCTCTATTGTGTTCCTTTGCAGCTTTGTTTTTGCCTGCCATTACATTTGACATCAGGTGTGGGAGGAACTGTCTCTGTTGAGCAAATTAGGACACCCGCCAGGCCAAATTAGGCCAGTATATGGTGGGTCAGCTTTAGCAGTTTAAAGGCTAGATGGCTATAGGCAACTCACTACTTAGTTGATGGCTGAAGTCTATGAACTGAGGAACACCTCTGTGCACCACACAGCAGCTCATGAATAAAACGTCAATTTCCATTAGCTTCTATAAGAATTTGTGCAATTTTCATATCCACGCAGGGCATAATGTTGGCACATTATAGTTGCTTCATTCACAGTAAGAATTTTTAAAATCGGAATTGTTCTTAATTTGTATTTTTAAGAAAGTGAGAAAGTGGAGTAAAAATCCTGGGTTAGATCCAACACATTTTGATCTGTTGCCCACTTGTACAATGAAGCTTATCTTTCCTTTCTCGCTCCCCTGCACCCTCTAAAATCTGCTCTGGAGGGTCTGGGGATCCTGTGGAACAGATTTTGAGGGCACAGAGGGAGCTGCAGGAGTGAGGTAAGAAACCATAAGTCCTGTTGTGCAAGCAGAAGGACATCACTGAGCACTGGCCACTGTCCTAATGATTTCTGCTACATGCATGGAATGTGGTCAGTATATGTACCGACTTTGACAGTTCTCAAGGAAAAATAGTGTTCTTTGGCTTCCCATTACTTACTCCAAACATCTCTTTGGGGATGAGCTGCTTTGATAGAATTCATCAGCATCATAAAATTCATCTTCACTGCTGGAGTAAGAGAAATCTGGAACTGTATTTGGAGAAATATTGGCATGGCTCGGAGAAGTTAAACTGCTGCTAGGTGCTGACTGGCCACTTCCTGTAACGATTATGCGTATAAATGTAAAAAAACCAGTTTGTTGTTTTCAAACAAAACATAAGGAGCTGAACTTTTATTAGCTCATGAAGTTCAAGATCAATAATGATTTATAAATAGATCTAAACACAGTATCTTTTAAAAAGTAACGACAACAATCAAAGGAATGGAAGAGACCTGTAACAGAGGTGATTGGATGTAAGGCATGTCTCTCCCAACCAGCACATACCAACCAGCATTCCTGATTGGTGCAGGTTGGGGCGGATAGGAGTTTGAGTCCAGCAATGTCTGGAGGGCACCAGGTTAGCCACTTTGGTCTAGAACATCACCAGGGTTTTATTCCATCCACTTGGATATAGTGGGAGCCTATGAAATCACCAATAAAGCATGTGCATCATGAAAAGGGGTACCATTCAAATCCTGGTGTTGCGGTACTACAACACCCATCTGTTCCAGAGAGAACAGCCAATGGTCAGAAAGGATGGGGGTTGTACTCCAGCAACATCTGAAGGTCCACGGGCGCCCCACTCCCACCAAACTGTGGGAGTGTATTTTGAAACAAGATAAGCATTTGTGCTATACCTGTACTATTTGGTGTTGGAGTCTGGTGACTTCCAATTAATGCTACAACTGGTCCAACTGCCAAGGATGAAGGTCGCTGCTCTGATTTGCAAAGCTGGGTTGGTTCTAAAAGTTATTACAAAGTGACAAGTGAAATGGTGTAAGCAAAAATCCTGACGTATTCATGGTATCATCCTAGGCACAGAATGTATTCTGCTGTTCTACTCTCCGTGTGGGAAGATGAAAGCTCACTGCACTACCACATTTCCTAGTTTAGTTGAGTATCTTTAATGCAAAGAACAGGCAATGAAGATAGGGAATGCAAACACACTACTATGTGAACTGATTATAAAAACACCACTTGTAAAAAGAAATCATTTAATTTGAGTACAAGAGGAAAGAGTCAAATATACTTCAGCGAGAGAATAAAGTTAGCTCATTTCCAAAGCAACAGCACAGCACAGCACAGCACAAATAGCTTATAAGCTACGTCCTTTATGCAACCACATTCAGCGAATACAGTGGTACCTTGGTTCCCGAACACCGCAAACCCGGAAGTGAGTGTTCCGGTTTGCAAACGTTTTTCGGAAGCCGAACGTCCGACACGGCTTCCGATTTGAGTGCAGGAAACTCCTGCAGCCAATCGGAAGCCGTGCCTTGGTTTCTGAACCGTTTCGGGGGTTGGACTAAGTTTGAGAACCAAGGTACCACTGTATATGCATTCTACTGGGGTGGTTGTCCTTGCCAGCTCCACTCAACAACCCCACGTACCTGCCAACTCCCCCTCCCCCACCCCTGACAAAACCCTCCTCCCTTTACACTTCAACTATCCCTTCACCGCTTGCCCCAAGCCCCATCCTCTTTTAAAGGGGTGGTGCTTAGCCAAACTGCTTCGTGAAGCATCTCCCTCCCTCATTAAACAGCTTCCTTGGGTTGCCTGCCACCCACACTGCTAGCCTGTCTGCATGCTGTTCATCATGCTGGAATTGGTGTGGCGGCAGCCTAACATTTTTATGCATGTATTTAAGAAATAAAGGGATTGAGGGGGGGGGGGAGTGGGAGAAAGTGTATATAAAATAAGTCACATTTGAGCTGAAACAGGGTATCTACTATTAATACTAAAATTAAATTTTCATAAGTTTCAGAAACAAACATTTCCACAAGTAGTTTACAAATACTATACCTGAAGGTAAGACAGTTTGGGTAGGCATTGTGCTGATCACTGAAGATTCCAATAGACTAGGTTGATATATTGCATCAACAGGATTAATAGTGCTCTACGACACAAAAAACAAAATTAAACCTTTTTTGAGAACCACAGCAGTGTGTGCTCCGTGCAGGAACTTTCTTAATGCAATAGCAAAATTCCTGAGAGAAAAGCAAAGTGACAGAAGTACAGCAAATGTTCTCCAAGCATTAGTGGACTGTACAGAATAGTAGTAGTGAGTTGAAAGTGAAATTAGTTAAGTGTAAATATACTCTATCATAAAACCCAGGAGTCCCAGCTTTAATTTTTAACGTAGTGATGTGATAGCAACCCTAAAAGATGACAGTCGATCTAGAGATTGTGGTTTACTCCTGCTTTCAGAGAAGATATTCAACAACTCCAGAAGTACTACTGAACATGGTGCCATAAGAATTTGTCAAGAATCTTGAACAGGAGTCACTATGAATATGTTTTATGACTCAGAGATTTCATTTTGCTCCTTTGCAGTTTGAGGGAAAGCATAATACATTGTCTGATCTTGTTTCACACTAGTTCATTCTACAGTGAGACACAGTTCCATTTATCTTTCCGCCTTCAATTTTCTTTTTCAGAAAAGCAATCATCCCTTTAATAATACCCCTTAAGACCTTTTCACACACTACCACACTTGCCAGATTCTGATGCAGGACTGATGTCACTTTGATCAGGACAGGAAATTAACATAGTGTATCAACTGTCACTATTTTAAAGGGGAAAAGGCTATAATACTTTCAGCAAGTTGAAAAATTGATGAAACTGAAAATTACCAGTATATGGTGGGCGAGGTATTCATATGTTAGGGTTGCCACACATCCGGAACTTCCCAGACATAGCCAGTATTCGGCCCTATTAAACAGCGCCCGGGCAGAAATTGCTGGAATGTCTGGGAAAATCCAGACATATGGCAGCCCATGTTGGAAATGGGAGATTTTGGCAAATTTCATTAAAAAGAGCTCGAAGCCTCTCTGCTTATTTAGATTGGGGCGGGGGGAGAACAACGCAACTTCAGCAAAAACAAAAAAAAAAAAGCTTAACAACTTTTTTTGTCTGGATTTTCACTTTTTGAAATATGGCAACCCTATCATATGTGCCCTCATTATACATGTAACATCTACTAGGATAGATCTGCTTCAAAGAGTAGAAAAATGAAGGCAGTTGGGTATATGATGTGTACGGATGTGTGGCTCTGGTCACATGTTATGTGGTACAAGTGAAGGCATGCAAAGATCCATCCTACTAAACAAACTGCAAGTGATGCCTTTGGGAAATAGCTGACTTTTCATTTTGTTCAAACTCTGTCAGCAGAGTTCTAAATGTGTGGGTTAAATACAACTGAAATCACCTTTACCGATATTTAAAAACTAAACCTAAAACAATCCCGCCATTTGCAGAGCACACGGTCAGAAATAAAACAAAGTAAGGCTAGAGCAGTCAGCAACCTGAAAACTCAGCAGACAACACAATCTGATAAGATCCATTTAAATCCAGATATTGTACAAGATTTCATATCAAAGAAAGATAAACCTAGAAAAACAGTAACTCAGAAGATTAGACACAGACTAAACCGAACATGAGCTTCTTTCTGGAAAAGTAGGACAGCAACAAAAATAATAAGGAGTCCTTGAAGATATGAAGAGAAGGGGAGCATTTGAGGGTAGTACAAGCAGATAAGTTTTTCTTTTGCAAATGATTAGCAAGAGTGTTAACTGGTTTTCTGCACACACATTGAAGGACTGTTGTGATAATATATGGGAACAACTCAGAACTTGAGAAATACGGTAACTTCAGGGGCAAGAAATGCTTCTTGCAGCAAGTAGTCTCTTCCTGCTTTTAAAATGGCAACAATGGCTATACTTTGGAATTAGCTTCCTGTGGAGGAAGAACTAGATATGGAACAGCTTTAAATCTATGCAGCACAATAAATTTAAGCAACAGTAAAGGAGGGCATCCAATACAATCAATCCACTGATGGATCGAATCTGCCAGTGGAATGGGAAGCGAGACAATCTTCAGCAATCTCCCTCCCCCCCAGCCTTCTAAATCTGCTCTAGGGGATTGGGGGGGGGGGCCTCCAGAGCAGATTTAGAGGCAATGTGGGTTGATAGAGAATCTCCAAACGTTGCCTCCCTCTCCTATTGTGTGAATGGATTCCTTTCATCAGTTGATGAACAGTATTGGATACCACCCTAACTACTGGACAAGACAAAATTGCTGTCGGTAAATGAAATTAATTAGAGCTTATTTTGTTCATTGCCATTTTTAACTATTATAAAATAGCATTTGACTCTAATTTTAAATGTACTGAGGTTGTTTGGAAACTGACTTTATACAATACAATTTGCTGTCAAAGATGAATGTTTGTTATGCCTCTTACTTCCAACATATTGGAATGATCTCCTTGATATTTTGCCCAGATCCTCACTGTTCTAAAGCTGTTCTAAAATGGTGGTGGCCCTCTAGTTGTTGGACTCCAACTCCCCTCTATCCTGCCTAACATGGCCAATGGTGAGGGCTGATGGAAGTTTGAGGTCAACAACATATGGAGGGTCACAGCTTGCCCACCCCTATTCTAAAGACTTTTATGGATCTTTGAGAATAATGCTTTACTGTTCAGTGTCAAAATGAGTTGTGTTTAAAAGTCAGTATTACTAATTCTACAAACACAAAAATCATGCCAGTTGAGAGAATGGGTGTGATCTAACTACCACAGCATTAGGTATAATTACGAGCATGGTTAGTTACTAATATTTTTCCCCATAGTGAAGGTGAAATCTTGGTCCTCTCCTCCCTCTCTAATAAATACTATCTCTAGTTAATCTCAGAAGAGTATTTGTGAATGGTGTGCCTGAAGAACAGCAGTAAGAACGAAACAGTTGGGACAAAGCACTGGGAAATTCTGGAATACTAATTCCTCAGTCCTTGAACCAAACACTACGTAATGTCAATGCAAAGGCTTTTATTCCATAGTCGTCAAATCTAGTCAAGGTTTTGAAAGACATTATCAAAACATGGTGATAATTTATCAGAGAACGTTGACAGACTTTCAGACATCTGAAGTGATGACACCAAAATATTCATTTTCAGGCATTTCAATTTCATTCACCTCAGTTCCTTATTACATTATGATTATATTGGTATACCAGAGGATCTGTACTTGAGGGGAAAAGACTAGTCAGATTGTTACAGAACTAAAGAATCATGCATTTTACTATGCGTACAATCAGGAAACAAGTTTTCAAAATTAAAACTACAATAGATAATTAGGAGGCTATCATACTGAAAAAAAATCAAGCTAATTCAACCCTGCAAATATCACGGTATGTTTTTAAAACATGGATACTCTTAATGCATTTTAAATTACAATATACTCATCTGAAAGTAATTTCAGACAAGTTAGAAGCACTATTAGCTGGAGTTTTAAGGACAACGGACCAGATATTCGGCTTGTTCTGGATAGAGTTGAACTCCTCAAACAGCATTATAGCTTTTCAACTTACATGTTAGATTATTGGAATTTGCTTTACATAGCACTGCCCCTTGAGATAATTGGGAGCTTCAATTGGTCAGAAACAGTGAGGGTTCTGATGGGAGCTGTCCATTTTAGATCACATTGCACCTATCCTCTACCAACTTCACCAATTTGCGTCAAGTTTCAAATCAATGTACAACCTATTATCTTCAGAGCCCTAAATGGTTTAGAACCAGAATCTCTCAGGAAAGTCGTTTCCCTATTCCCAATATGAACCTGTACAGGACGCTCACTCTACTTTAGAGGGCCTCACTCAGGTTCTGATTCTGTCTGAGATGAAGTTGGATACATGCGAGAGTGCCCTTTCAGTCATAGCACCCAGGATGTGGAAAGGCCTCTGAAAAATGCTTGGCCTCTTGACTGTCTGTTTTCAGGTAGGAGTTAGCAGACCTTTTTAGAACTGCAATTTTATCACATACTTTGCTGCCGTCTGGGTTCTTTAGTTTTAGGTTATAACTGTGTTTTGTATTATACTACTATTTTATGAAAGCATCTTGTACACTTGTCTAAAAAGGAAGACCGTAAGTGAACAACAATAATCAACACGTTTCTACATTTCACCACAAGGCAGCTTTGTGTATTTTACTGGTCATATTTGATAGTTATAACAGTGTTGTGTCAAACTAGCTTTATTGGGAGGTTCTTGGTTGAAGGTTTTTCATGAGCTGGTTCCCCCAAGTCAGAGGGGGAAGGCTCTTACAAGTTGTTAAATATATTGCAGGATAGAAAATTGTACCAGGGAAAACTGTACAAACAGAAAAGATAGCTAAATTAAGCCTGCAGATGCAAAGTTTAACAAGTCTTTTTTCAGCATTTTATATTGATGATTGTTACACCTTTGGATGTTATGCTGTACTGTATATTTATATATAGTACTTGGATTTTCTTCTCTCTAAAGTTGTTGTGTTTATTGTACCTGGATTTTTTCTTATGTAAACTGCTTCGAGATATATTGATAACAATCTATAAATGGCTTAAATAAATTAAGGCTTCTAGGATTTCAAGTCAAATGTTTTCTCCAGGTAAACTAAATGAAACTGGACCATTCAATGTTGATGTTTTAGAAATAACTTGTTCATGTTAAGGACATTCAATCCTTTCTACAAGCTCTTCAGTGTTATTTTTAAAAGGTGTGTGTTATGCTATGTTGATTTCAAGCTTATAGGAAATAACATCTTGTGTTCCATGTGATTGAAAAGCTTTCATTTAATTATAAACTCTGCAAAGTCTTCACAGCCAGCCTCCTATTAATCTACAAGCAACACCAATTAAAACACTAGAAAAGTAGAAGATTAACACATTGTGTATCTAAAGGTTCAAGCAAAAACAGATAAACATGACCGGAAATATTTTGAATTGTAATACAGTACAAGTAAGTTTGAGAACTGGTAGGAGCTCAGTACTGTTTAAATTGGAAACTCAAGAGGACTAAGGCCTTGTTTATTATGCTCATCACAAGAAATCCTGGCAATCGAGTTTCTTAACTGCAGATCTGCCATTCCTGAGTAATTACTATTCCTCTTAAAACTGCATTCTCCATTGCTCCCAGAATGCTGCAGTGTTTAGAAGTTATTTATAATCTATTGATTTGATGCTATGCACCCACATCTTATTTTCAAACTTGTTGTAGCAGAAAGGAAGAACTTGCTTTGAATTTCCACATTTATAAGACATAATCTCCTTTGAGACCATTAATGAATGCATATGAACTCATACAGTTAAGAGGCTATCCTTAAACTTTGCAAACTAGTTCACCAACTTTATTTATAGGGGAATTCTCACTGTGACTGTCTTGTGATTCACTAGTGATATCATATACAGTATATAGAAGGTACTTTATATTCCCAACTTTATGGCATGATGAGGGTTTTCTTAAAAACAGACCTACACTTACCCTACCAGACTGCAGTTACACTCTTGTCTCATGGGGTCCAGCACTACTTTGTTTCCTGTAGTTCTAAGGGTCTTAAAATGTGTTTTTAAGTTTCAGCAACGAGGGAAATGGGCCATGAAAAAAGGTCCCAACTATTTATTAAAATGTAGGGTCAACTAGAAAATAAGAAAAACAAGCTACTTCACATAGCTGTTCTGCTCTTGTTTAAGCTAAAATGCCAATGTAAGTTCCTACCAATTTACAAACACTCAGAAGTCAGGAAAATGTATACAAATGGAAGACAGAAGTAAAGTTACATGAAGTATATACAACAAAGCAATGTGACAGAAACTTCTAGCATGTATTTCAAAAGCAGTATTATAAAGAAATGTTATTCTGAAAGCACGTGCATTTTAGGTACAAGAAGAGTGACCAAGTTATCATCCCAGTTTTCCCCCATTGCGGGTTTAAATTTCCTTCATTAATAAGAAATAGTGGTGATAAAAGCGAAGCTGGGATTTAATATTCTTAATTGTGATTTTTGAAGCTTAAGGAAAGTGACAACATATTGAGGAGACACCAGAAGATGTGACTAAGAAAAAGAATGTCAAAATTGAATGGAAGTTCAAGCCCCTGTGGCCACATGACTGCAGCTTTAACGTTCTGCCGAAATAAAGGGAGATTGAAAGATTAGATTTAAACTTACTATAAGTCCATCTGCGTGCTTCTCCTCATTACTTTGGTCCTTAAGGAAAAATGTTACAAATATTAACATATCAATTTTTTTACTAGATGCCATGTCTTTGCTTATATGAGAATAATTGTTTTTCTCCAGAATTTTTTACTAGATGCTGTGAAAGTGAAATGTCTCTGAAGGAAAAGAAACCGATTAACCATTAGAAACCTTGCACTTTATAAGCCATTGGTATCTTCTTACAATAGCTAGCTATATTTGCTATCATCTGAAGATAATAAAGGCTAACATATCAATACTGAAAAGCGCTTTCTGTCAGATGAATATAACACTGAAGAAGCATGCTGCTATGTATCTACTAGTTCTGTTTATTACCAAGTATCATGAAGAGGCCTGCACAAACGCAAGATATTGCAAGATATTTCTGTGACATGCAAGGTATTTCTGTGACATGCTCCTTGATGTTTTGGAAACTATCACCTGGAAACAATTACAAGTCACTTAAAAGAAAAGCATGATAGTGAAGGGTTTATTTGGCCACGACTAAATGCCTCAGTACCAGTTAAATAAACCCCTCACAGGTGTATGCTTTCTCCTACCACAGGTCTTATCTCTGTGGTCTAGAGTAAGTGTAATGCTAGCCAACCCTTCAAAAATAGTTAAAGGATTAGGTATAGGCTGTAGGATCATGTATTTTCCCTTCTTTCAGGTGCAAGGTTCCATCCTACTCCTCAGCTATACCTTAGCTGTGAATGAACTGTCATTCATCTTACATTCAAACTGCATCTCCCTATACAGTACAAATAATCCGTAGTTAACCAGAGTACACAAACATTTAGCAGATTTTCCTTTTATGAAGTCTAGTATTCTCCTCGATACAAACAACGAACCAGACAAAACAAAATTATCCTACCCTTCTTCCAATGAACTCAGGGTGGAGTCCAAGGTTGTCTTTTCCCACCCCGTATTAGTTTCATGGGCTGAACCCTGTTGGGCTGAGTATGTACCACTGGCCAAAGGTCACACGGTAAGCTTCATGGATTGAACATGGTTTAATTGAGGAAGTGCCAATCAGAAATATCAGCTGGAAATTACTTCAAAATTTCATCACTGAGTAGGTACCAAAAGAGCACAGTGAAGGGACCTACTTGCCTGATGTCACTAGGCAGTGAGACCCAAAGTATAGCTGTTCCCACACTAGAAGATTGCATATTATGTGGCACCTTTAACAGTGCCAGTTCTGGGGCAGCTGAGTGGGCACACATGGGGCAAGATGAAGCTGCAAGTAAAGAGGTACCAAGTTGCTAAAGGCTTTACATACTAACAGTAACACCTTGAACTTGGCCTGGTAGCAAACCGGCAACCAGTGCAGATCTCTGAGTAGAGATGTTACATGCTGAGAGGGTCTCAGTCCTGGCAGCAACCGTGTTGCAACATTCCTCACGAACTGTAGGCTTTTGGATTAATAACAAGGGAAACCCCACACAGAGTGTACTGCAGCCATCCAATCTTGAAGTCACCAGTGGCTGAACTACCGTGGTCAAGCTCTTGTGGTCCAGGAACAGCCACAGCTGTAGCACCAGTCACAGTTGGTAAAAGACTCTTCTAGCCACTGATGATACCTGGGCCGCCAGGGACAGAGCTGGATACAGAAGCAGCTCTAAACAATGGATGTGATGTTGAATAAAACTGCCAGTATATCAAAAGCCATACTGAAGACTATATGGTAACAGAAGAATGCAGGGAACCAAGCGTAACGTGCATTAACAACTTTATTGGGTCTGTAATTAAATGATGAATATTAGTGTGTTATTTAATACTTAATCATAGAATCATAGAGTTGGAAGGGACCCCAAGGGCCATCTAGTCCAACCCCCTGCAATGCAGTAATTTCAGCTAAAGCATCCATGACAGATGGCCATCCAATCTCTGTTTAAAAATCTCCAGGGAAAGAGTGTCAACCACCTCTTGTGGGAGTCTGTTCCAATGCTGAACAACTCTTACTGTCAGAAAGTTTTTCCAAATGCTTAAGTGGAACCTCCTTTCTTGCAACTTGAGTCTTATCCTCCAGAACAGGAGAAAACAAGCAGGCTCCCTCTTCCATGTGACAGCCCTTAAGATAATTGCAGATGGCTATCATATCTCCTAATCTGTGGCATATGCATATACTTGAGAGATGAGAGTTCCTAATCAGATTATTCTAAAAGAATATATGTAATTTTTAATGTTGAAAACTTAATTAAAGTCATTAACATAATATACAAACTCCGTGGCGGAGTACAGCCAATCATCCATTGCAGAATCCACAGAATGGAAACAAGATCCAATGCATAATCATGTAATGATAAAGGCGATTACACTAATCCCAAATATTCATTGAAACACGCACACACATATATTAAATGCAGTGATCATGCTCTACGCTCTTTTTTTGTGGACCAGGGACAGGAAAAGGCTTGCATTTTGCTAAAATAAAGCTGCTACAAAAACGAAGGTAGCTTTGTTTCCTCAACCTAAAGCATAATCATACAAAGTCCATTATTCCAAGTCACCCAAGGTCCTATAACTTGAGTAAAAAAAAAAACAAACCTAGCTACTTTGATTTCTCTTGCACATTTCCCATGGAACCTATTGTGGGTTTGCAGTAGCTGAATTCCTAATTCTTTCAAGTAAATGCTGCTCAAAGCATGGCACTATTTTTAGAGCTAGGAGGGAATAGACGAGGGCCTCAAACATCAGTTTTTATCTTGATGATTTTAAAATATTATAAATGGATTGAGAAGACATAAGGCTGGCAGAGAGTTATGAACAATTCTATGTTAGTAGGAACGTCATTTCTTTATCTGGCCCACGGGACTCTACCCATAAAATGCCCCCTTTCCATACACTTCACCGGCATTGCTCCACAGCCTCAACAGAGTCCTTGAATTGGGATACTGCCTCTCGATCATCTGACTGGAAGTGGAGGGATGCATATATAGAAACCTTTGCCTATTGTGTGGCTAGGAGGCCTATAAAAGGTGAGTGTCTCTACTCACATTTGCCTCTTCCCATACCTACTTTCACCTCTGATCTTGCTCACCACTGGTATGCATCTCATGGAAGCAGGCTTATTAGGGAATGTGGCACAAGCTGCAAAAAGTTCCCTATCCCTATCTTAATGCACTATGTCTGAGATAATGGGCTGGATCCAGACTTTACAGCTGCAGGCAGGAGTATCTCGAGTGGCATTTCACTCAGGGGATGCTCCTACTGTTGGTGGTTAAGGGAACTTCTGCCAACTCTCCCCTTCTGCTGCAGCCCCCAGAACCCTCAGAACGATGTGGGACACTGGATTGGGGTTAAAGGGAGAGACAGAATTAGCAAAAGAAGCCTCCCAAAATTCTGCCAGATCAGAAGCCTTCAGTATTGTCTGCCTCAGGTTTGCATAGGTTTGCAAGGCAAGGTATGTTCCAAGAACAAAACTGGGATAAGGGTGCACTAAACATTATAGCAAATGGGTTATGGGGAGAGAGAGCAGCAGCAAAGGTCTCTTTTGTGGATGAATGACTCAAATATTCTCTTCCCCCATCTTTCCTTTTGCACTTTCTATGGAAGCTTTCTTAACTGGCATGGGTATGGGGAAATTTGGAAAGCCAAGGAGAAAAGCCTAAGCATCAGATACATTATTAATAGATGCATTTTACAATCTTGTGCAACTGCCTATTCAGAATTCTGAACAGAATATTTATAAATCCAACTTATTCCAAGGCAGATCAACAGTTTATCTGACCCAGAACTGCCTACCCTGTCCAGCAATGACTTCCCCGAGGACGCCAAAAGATATATTTCCTGACTTTCCTATTACTAGAGGTCCTTCAGCTGCAGATGTCAAGGACTGAATTTGAAATCAAACATGCAAAGCATGGGTTCCATCACTAAACTACAACCTTTTCCTCACTTGTTTTTCTTTAGTAAATTGGCAAGCTTGGCCAGAGACATATGGACAACAAACAGCACTGAAGGTGTTCTGTTTCTTCACCAAAATAAAATTTTAGAATATAAAATCACAGAATACTCCAGAAACTTTGTTTTATTTATGCTTATCTTCAGATTTGCAGATGGTACACTCTCTCTTCAGCAGTGAGGCATGCATATCTTCCATGTTTTCACAGAAAAAAAATGAGTAAAAAGTATCCTTACACCACAAGCAAGTCTCACCCTCTTCTCCACCTTGTTAGTCTATTATGTATGGGAGCTATATACAAACATAGCTCTCTTTGGAGAAACCTGTTACAATGTTGTACTACAGCACAAGTGCACTGGGGCTCACCTTCTTTGATCATGTATAAAAATTCCATAATCCAGTTTACGATTAGGATTTTAAGATGCCCAGAAAAACTTAGTGGGTTTTTCACTTCTGATATGGCAGGAACTTCAGTGCTATAGGTTAGGAATTATTAGGCCTATTAAGATTAGAGAATAAATCCAAAATTTTAGAGTAGATTAGTACATGCAAACCCATTTGGTGAGTAAGGGCTTTAACCATACATATGCAATATCTTTTCATGCCAACAATTGCTCCATTTTATCAATTCTCTATCCAAGGACCATTGTTAAAGGAGGACATGTTTTAACTCAATTATCAGACACTGATATTCAAGATGAGTTTTTGAAGGCACAAGT
Organism: Podarcis filfolensis; assembly: GCF_964270895.1. Taxonomy (NCBI): domain Eukaryota; kingdom Metazoa; phylum Chordata; class Lepidosauria; order Squamata; family Lacertidae; genus Podarcis; species Podarcis filfolensis. Next base: position 44,436,918 of record NC_139609.1, read on the forward strand.
ACCATCAAATTTCAAGATCAATCTTTAATAGACTATAATTCTGTTATTTATACTGTTCATGTACAACCTAGCAGAGCGCTTTTTTAAACATTTGTTTCGCCATACTTCCAACCTGGGGGCTTCCACGAAATAGTTGCTTGTGAATGTTTAAAACACCAAAAGTAATCAAACCAATGTAGGCACTGACATAAAGAATCTGTTTTTATGTATGCTCAAACAAAGCATGAAGAGCACAGTCACAACATTTGAGATTATGGTAAACACCACTTTGTCAGGATCAATAGGTCAGTATGATCACCACTTTAATATGAAGAATGGCACAGCATTGAGTATGCTATTGTATGCATTGTATAACTTATACAATGTACATTCATATACCCCTGGCAATCTACTTACAGTATTTATCAATCTACCTACAGAATGCAACAGGAGGGGAAATAATCAAGTCATATAAATGTACATATATCTATACCTTCCAATTCTTATTAACTTTGATGATTCAATGCCTCTACAATATACAAATCGCACAGAACGATTTCTTCCAGAAAACATTATACTGCAAACACTTTTTATTGTATTTTCCAACAGAGATACTTACTTTAGCAATCTGCAGCAACACAATGCAGTGTTTTATTGATTCAACCATGCTCTAAGGGGGGCAAAAATAAACATGTTAGTATTTCTACAAAACTTTTACTGCTTAGAATAGAGTGTTAAGGAAGCAAAGTACTTCCACTGGTTAGTATGTTCATTATCAGTTTAGTACTTATTTGCCATAGATATCTTGTAAGAATTCATTTATGATAACATTTCTGCACTCGAATGAGTGAACAGGGTGGAGAAAATCAGTAACTATTTTGCTAATAGTTTTAATGGATCATTATTTCCCCAATTTATGCAGCTAAAGCCACACAGGGAAAGAACATTTGATGGGTGAAAGAAGCTACTTCTTTTTCTAAGAGCAGTTAACTGACATCCTGCAGGTTATTGCACAAGCAAGATATTGTCTAAACTGGCCTAGGCACCAGTGCCCTGCAAAGGTTTTGGACAAAAGCTCTCCCTGGCCCCAACCCCCTGGGATAATGGGAGCTGTAGCTCAAAATATCTGGAGGGCACCAAGTTGAAAATACCTAAACAATACCTTCACAACAGAAGGATTAGAGCTGCTTTTGTTGCTCAGATTTTATCATTAAGTTATGAAAATACAATAAAATATATACTCCAAAAAGCAACAGGACTTGTAAATGTGTCAAGTTATTTTGTGTCATGCTTTCACAGACCTGACTGTTAAGCAGGTTACCATCAAGCATAAAAATATTCTAAAACACTACTATATTTTCTATTTAATATAAACATGGAACATAATTGTAGGGCACAGTCTCAATCTCCATTTCCATCAAAAGACAAATATGAAGATAATTTGGACCACAGAAGTGAGAGGATGACCCCTCCCTCCTGAACATATGGTACAATCCATTCCCCCTCCTCTAATTAGGTGGCATAAGGAGAAGCAGGTTCTCTGCATTTGCCAGCAGGCCATTTGGGAGACTGGGGGGCAACTGATCTCCCACCATTCCATTCTAAGTGCCTGTCAGCAGAGCAAGTAGCTAAAGAGGAATTAAAGATCCAAGCCAAGCCCTTAAGTTGCTTTAAAATATGTAATGATTAAACACATACTTACACTGGTTGTTTCTTTGAGGTCTTCAATCTTCTGGAGGAAAAGAAAAGAAAAGCAAGGTCTTTAGCAATGTGAAGTTACTCATCTTCAAGATTGCTTCTTGTTAGTTATTGTTTATTTAAAACATTCACATAAAATATAAGCTTAATATATGAAGCAGCACTGTGCAGAGCTATATGGACTAAGTATTGTCTACTCCAACAGCTCTCCAAGATCTGTCTTCGCTGCCTTTTGCACCCGGGATCCTGCTGAATGAAAACAACAGGATCCTTACTGCAATCAAAGCAGACATATTCCATTATTACACTGTGACCACTTTGCAACCATTTCTAGATAATTAAAAGAGTACCAGGAATGCAATTTGCTTTAGAAAAGGGTTGCCCAACAACACTAGAAGACGACTTTAAGCAAAGGGTGTGTTGTGCAAATTGTAAGGGTAGTGCTTTTTCTAGCATGATGCACTGTTAAACCGTGCCCTGCTGAACAACCAAAGATTATTAATGCTTGGTTTACATTCCCATCCCACCCTGCAGATAAATAGTCTAAAGAGAAAGCTTGAAAGCAAGTACTGTACAAGGCGGCTTCAACTGAAACATGTTCATCCAGGAAATTTAATCTTCATTCCACATTTATCCCAACTGAAAGTGATATATTTGCATTTGAATCAGTTCAGACACTGTATTCCTATACTTGTGTGTGAAATCATGCAAGTACAGAATTGTTCAGACAGCGGTGATTCATCTTCATATTGTTAATTGTCATAGGTTGTTCCAAACTGCCACACACTTGTCCAATACAGTGAAGACTCAAGTCTGCCTTTTCCCCGTCTATGTAGACCAAAAACAAACTTTGGTCAAAGCTCAGGTTTGTCTGAAGAAAGATAAACTATAAGTGACACAGTAATCCAAATCATGATTTAGCTCTGGGTAGTGCAGCAGCAGGAGGAGTACTAGGGTAGGAGTGCAGCAGCTGTGATCCCCTCTAGGAACCTGCATGTTCGCTCTATGTCATTGTTTGGCTTAGCGTTATGTGTTGTCCTGTTGTGGCATCTATTTTTCTACAGGGTCTATAGATGTGACAGTTTTGACACAGCTTTCCATAAAGATTAAAAGGAAAAGAGAAGTGATGTCATGGTTTCCAGTAACATTTCCTTAAACTACATTTCTACAGGAAGCAGCTGCTAGTTGTCTTGAGTCAGGGGAAATAACTACCTTATTGCTTAATCAGAAAATGTCTAGCATTACTGAAGTTGTTAGCCGCCTGGAATGGCTGGGGCAACCCAGAGGGGCAGGGTAAATAATAATAATAATAGTATCATGCTGATTTTAAAGAAATACTTTGGGGTGAGTGTAACTGGAACCTCTTCCTTCTGCATGAGAGGAAGCAGCTTTAAAATACTGAATGCCAGAACAAATCAGGAAGAAAACAGCTCATCCGTTGCAACACTAATCTGCCATTACAACAAATTAAGACTAGAGGCCAAACAAGTACAAGGTCACACCCCAGCGGCAAGATTGTATAATGATAAGACAGTGCCAAGTGCTAGATTACAATCTAAAATATGAAGTACAGTTAGCAAATTACCCTGTTCTAGAACACAAAAAGCCAGCTACATGGCTAGTTGGTTTAGAATCATTCTAACAGTGCTGGAAGTTATTGCAAAGAGAGGCCCAATTACTTCTCAATAATTGACTAAAGCGTGAACTTAATTTTATTTGAATTGGATATATAATTTTACCTGACATGTGTAGAATCATAGAAATGTAGAGCTGGAAGGGACCCCAAGGGGCATCTAGTCAAACCCACTGCAACCACCAACCTTCTGGTTAACAGTCAGACGCCTTGTCATTTTATGCTCCTTATTTCATCCTTACATTACATATTTCATTAAGCCCTATGAACTATGCTAATGGTACAATAGTTCATGAAAAGTGAGTGGGGCACAAGGCACTGCTAACTGAACTTCCAATAACTGACTTCTCCAGGAAGCTCACAGAGAAAAAAATATTTAAAACAACTGCAGCATGAAACTTATTGAAATAAAAGGATAAAACCTTTTCTATGGCTCTCCAAGCTTGTTTTCATCTTTTTAATTATATTCCACTGTAATGGAACAATTGAAGACCCGTTAGCAATTATTATTACAAGTGTTTTCCGTCCCAACAACTAAAAAAAATAAAAATCTATAAAGCAACGCTCAATGCTAGTTATCAGCTGTATATAAAAGGAGTGCTTAAATTGCATTTTAGACAATTACAGGAAGGCTGAAAAGTGAACTTCAGGGAGAGGAAGAAGCAACATCTATATAAAAAGTATACTTGCTTTTCTCTGTTCGTCATCTTTGCAGTTCTGAAGCTTTTCATCAAAGAGCTAAAAAGAAAAAGGCACACAGTATCAAACATTGCTAGTAAAGCTTTTAAAATGCAAACATGATAGCAATTTATTCATTTATTTTTTAAAAAATCCAGAGTCTGCTGATCATTTGGTTCCATCTTACCAGAAACATGTTTAAATTACCAGTGGTCTTAATCATCAGTATTTCACACAAAAATAATAATCAATATCACATACTAAGTCAGGAAAGATGTTTTGTCTTTAACCCAAACATGAAACTATTTGGAGGGGATGGGGGCTTCTTTATTATTGCAGAATTACATTTTTAAAAAGCCAAAGAAAGTGCTTAAAATTGTTCTGCGTTCTGTTGCTTCTGTCTCCTTAATTATCTGTTTCCAGTCAATATAATGTCTGAGCTAAAGATCTTTAGACAGTTTCTTTACAACACAAAATAATGTGCTGCATGTAAAGCAGAGATGGAGACTCTGTGTCCCTCCAGATGGAGTTCAATGATAATTCCCTTCAGTTCCAGCCAGCATGGCCAATGATCAGGGATGGTGCCAGTTGGAATCCAACAGCATCTAGAAGGTTACAGGCTAGCCACCACTCTGTAAATGATTGAATAAGCTTTAAGCCTTCAAGGCATGCAAAACAGAACCTCTCTTGCACATATTTTTACTTCTCAAATACTTACCCCATTTCAAAGATTAAATATGTTAAACATATCATGGATAAATCACAAAGGCAACATTTACTCTCTCCCTCTCCTAATATATATAATAAACAGTACAGGAACTACTGTTTTAAAACAGCTTTTTTAAAAAAACCAAAAAACTGAAACCATTTCAAGTATGCTTGTGATCCAAGTCTCTACAGTTGAGTTGTGTCATAGATGACTGGGAAATTTTAGGTTTTGCCTGATTTTTAGTTTTAATTCAGTATTGTACAATTTAAAGATTGCACGACACAAATTAGATTGTATTCAAGCTACTTATCGCTCCTAGCTTAGTTTCACTGTTCTAAGGAACAAGTTAGGAATGAAGAACTTGAATACTGAAATCTTCATCCAGAATCCCTAGCCAGTGGTGTCCAAACTTTTTTCAAAAAGGGCCAGATTTGATGAAGTGAAGACCCGTGAGGGCCAACCAAACTTGTTAACCTTTTTTAAGGATTGAAGTTGTTGAGGGTTTTTTTTAAGTTTAGTTAGGATTTTACCCCAGGAAATAAACTACCACAGGAGCCGTATTAAACCGACTGGCAGGCCGGATTATGCCCCCAAAATGGACTTTGGACATGCCTGCCCTAGAGATATAGTCTTTTAGCAGGAACTGCTGTTAAATTTCGGAAACCCATCTAACTACTTAGTGAAAACATGGATCAATGAGCTTCAATGATGACAATCTTTCATAACCCATTTATACCATGGAGGTTAGGGAGAAATCAAAGTGCATCTTTACTAGATTATTGTAAGTCCGGTTACAATAGCAAGTTCAACATACCTTCAATTGGTCTATCAAAATTTGTAGATAAGCATCAGCTTCTGTAAGTTTTTTATCAAAATCTTGGACACTGGGAACAAATCCAGGATCCACACCCTATGTAAGAGAAATGCATTACATTTGAACATATTTACAGAACACACTGAACAGCACCTCATTAGCTGCAAGATTGAACTGGGCAAATTTCAAAACCATGGAATAACCTGCCTAGATACACTTTAAAGAATGAAAAAGGCTAGAACATTATATTATTCCTACAGCATAGTGAAATGATTAACTCACTGCGAGGACTAGGGCTCTCCTAGCACTATTCTAAAGCCTAAATATTATGTTCTTGTGAGGTTAACTATTTTGCTACGTAAGCCACATCACAGCAAAATTGTTACTAAGGTGAAGCATCCAATACTCTTCCAACTAAAGTTTCCTTGTAAAACCAGGCCTTACAAATGAATTCTCAAATAATAGAAATAGAAGCAACAATCCAGAGCAGCTCAATTGTTCAAGCCTATACGTGTTTACTCTGAAAGAAGTCCCGCAGTGTTCAATAGATCATATCCCCAGGATAAATACACACAAGACTGTGCTGAAAATCTACACTGGATTGTGACCACAGATGAATCAAGAAGAAAGGGTATTTCCACACCTCTGCTTTTTTCCTGCTTTTTCATCTACTTCATTTAAACAGCCTCTCTTATCCTCCTCCAAAATGCATAAAAAGGTAAAGGTAAAGGACCCCTGACACTTAAGTCCAGTCGCAGACGATTCTGGGGTTGCGGCGCTCATCTCGCTTTACAGGCCGAGGGAGCCGGCATTTGTCCACAGACAGTTTTTCCAGGTCATGTGGCCAACATGACTAAGCCCCTTCTGTCACAACGGAACACCGAAACCAGAGCACACAGAAACACTGTTTACCTTCCCGCAGAGCGGTACCTATTTATAAGTAGCTAATACTTGCACTTTGGGTGTGCTTTTGAACTGCTAGATTGGCAGGAGCTGGGACCAAACAACGGGAGCCTCCCATCGTGGGGATTTGAACCGCTGACCTTCTGATCGGCAAGCCCAAGAGGCTCAGTGGTTTAGACCACAGCGCCACCTACGTCCCTTCCAAAATGGATATAAGGCTTAAATGCTTATATCCATGTTTTAAATGCTATGTTTTAGCATTTAAATGCTAAATCCAATGTTTTAAATGCTAAGCAACCTTCACTTTTAAGAGAAGCAATTTTAGAAGACACATACTTTAACAAAAAATATTTAAGGAACAGAAGATTCCTAACAGAATCCAAACTGTCACTCTTTCACTTCCCTGCATCTGTTTCCACAATAATGTGACCTCTAGTGAAATACGTGCAGTGCTTCTATCATAGCTATCTTTCACATGCATGTAAATGACATAAAATGCTACAAACTTCATTCAGTTTTAAATGTTAGTTAACTCATTTACATTTTATGTATTTCAGTGAGCATTTGCATTATTTCCAATGAAAACGAAGTTAAATATACTCAAGTCTTAGAGGTATTAAAAAACCAAGTAATTAAGCTATTAGCATTATGTTACAAGTTCTGCACTACATTCCTTTTTAAACTAGTATGATTACTAAGCTATTTAAGTACCTCAGCATTCATTAGAAAGCAATTCTACCTGACCAGGTTATATAAAAGAGGCCTTATAAGCTCACTCACCAGAACATGGGAGCCAATTGTGACTTCTGAAATGCATAAATTCCTTCTGAAGTACCACAGAAGTGCACACTGAATGCTCAAAATGGCCACAGAACAGTGCTTGAGTCCCTTTGGGCATCCTGTACATTTGCTACTCTTTCCTTCCTGTGAAATGCCTAAAGGTATGTGATCCTTGTTAGAGTTATACCTTATTTGCTGTAGAAGTCTGAATGATCCTTAAAATGAACTGGGATGTTTGCCCCACATTATGTAACATTTAGGACATAGCATGACCACTACAAGAAATACACTACAAATGCTACCTGCCCAACATTGTTTCACCAGCAAGTATTTGGCTCTTGAAATTCTTTAGAAAAAAATCAGGGTCTACCCAGCAACTGTAGAGCCTACCCTCTCCCCATTGTTTCTAGGACCAATTTTCCTAATCTGCAAAGAAATACACCCACTTTCCAGAGAGTCATGGAAACATGTTGGGCATATGCTGAGGGAAGGAAGGATCACAAGATCCTTTAGTTGTGGGAAGCATTTCTAATCACTGGGAGAGATTGGCTTCCATGTCCATTCTGGGCTACAGGACCAAGTTCCTATGACCTCTTGGAAGTAACTGAAGCATTTCAGTATGTCTTCTTATTTGAATAATGTTGTATGCTTTAACAGTGTACACTACTTTGATGTTCCATGACACAGCGGTATAGAAATCCTTTTCTAAATAAAACGTAACTCAAACCTACATACTGTGAAAGAAGCTGATTTCAATAGGATGTGAAAGGAAAACTAACTTTCCTGCAGCCGAAATACGAACTAGGCTAACCATCGAGTGGGTTTTAGAAACGATCTCCTTATATCGCGGTCGAGGTGATCAAACTGGAACTGCTTGTTTTTAAACAGCAAAGTCAGTGGCAGTAATTAGCCACTTCCACCAATGGCAGACAATGGAGCCTGCCGGACTGAAATCAGGCAGGGCTGCTGGGGGGGGGTGAGTGCACCCCCTGGTGTAGCGCGCACACAAGCGCCGCGCTCTTCCTCTCCTGCGATCAATGGCTAGAGCTGCTGCGTGCGATCCCCGGCCCCGGCTGCAGGTACAGGTTCAGGGCCGCGGGCTTCGCAGCCCGCCCCCTCTCCTCCCCACCCACCCCGATTATACACGGGGTCGACCACAGAACCGAGGCGTCCGGGTGGGCCTCCGTAAGCGCAGGCTGACGGAGATCGAGGGCGCCCCCTCCTGCCAATGTCAACGCTGCGCCGCCCCAACGCCCGGCCCTACTCACGCAAGCCATGCTTCCTCCCCTCCCGGGCACGCTGCCGGGCGGGGTCTGTCGTCGGCTGGGCCCCCTGCCCGCAGGGAAGCCGCGTCCCCAGCCCGCCGCTCGAGAGCAGCGAGGCTCTCCTTCGCACCGAGCCGGCTCCCGATTGGCTGCGGGTCAGGTGCCTCCCAGCCCGGCCCTTTCCTCTCCCCCGCCCCGCGCACCGACTGAGAGGGGGACGCATAATAGCCATACACACCGGGCTGCTTCCTTCCAGCCGGCGCTGCCGGCTTCCTCCCGCTTTCTCTCGAGGGCATCCTTCGTCCCGGGAATCTCCCGCCTTCAGCGGTAGCCTCTACCCAGCAAGGCTGCAATCGGGGCAGGAAGACCAAATCGCCGCGCGCTGAAAGGAAGCCCTGATTGGAAGGGCTGCCTTGGAATCCGCAGCACCGACTGACCTCGGCCGCCGCCTCGCTACCCAGCGGGCTGCTTGGAGTCTAACCTCACGCGCAGCGCCACGGAGGACACGGGCTCATCCGGATATGTCACCCGCCCCCTGCCTTCTTGCATCATCTGAAATGCCTCCGGCAGCTTTCTTGTTATTGGCTACAGCGCCGATCGCTCTTTTCCATTTCGCAATCCTGACCCCCGTTTTACCTACGAGCGGACTTACTTCTGAGCAGGCATGGCTAAGATGCTAAGACTAACTTTTCGCATCCGCCTAGATTTCTGTAGCTCACTGTCCTTCACCACCTTTAAGCGCAGCGTGTGCACAGTTTCTGCAGAACGCAGTTAAGAACCTTTGCAAGGCTAGGCCTGCGAATCCTGACTATTTGGAATTGGGTATCACTGGCGTGGATCCAGGCTAGACCAATTCCACTCTGCGCATCGGGGTTTTTCCGCCCAGCAGTCCCTTACACTGCCTGGAAAGCTGCTCCTGTCAGAGGAATCTTCACCATAGCAGGAGGCGGGGCTGCGGCCAGAGGAAAATCTAGTTTCCCCGATTTCCAGCACCTTTTGGGGGGGGGCGACACACGGAGCAGCCATGAGAAGGGGAGCATAAAACATCACCTGGCCTGAATGCGGCTTAAGCCCAAGTAAAGCATGCTTCAGTGCCAAGCTGCCATTTTCTAACGTTTCTCACTTGAAACGTCACTATGATTGATGCCCATTAATATTAGGCAGTTGTGCCTCTGCATTTGCTCACTACCTTAAATATTAAAAGTGCACCTGCTGTTATCCATAGCTGGTGCCAGTGTCTCCAAAGAAATCCCTTTCTGTGATAGCACCTTGGAGTGGCTAATATTCTCAGGAGGAATATTTACATAGCAAAGGTTTCAAAGCAAGAATATGCAGGTTTAGTTTTGTTTGGTTCCCTTTCCCCTTCTGCCAATGTGCAACACAGACAGCACTAATTTCTCCATCATTATGCACTACAAAAACACAGGAGTTGGGATGTGTTTCTGTATAGTTCAGTGTTATTTGTATGCTACCATAAGCAATGCTTGATAAGCAAGATTTTGGCAAAGAGTACAGGTTCATTATTTGGATGAACTGGAGATCCAGAGGTGCAGTGACTTGAAAATTCCTGCAATGATCTTAACATTGCCTCCATTCTTTTTTTTTTTTTTAATCCAAGGCTTTGTTTCAGGTAAAGAAAATAGAAATTAAAACTGCGAACAGGTCATTGAGTAGAGTCCACATAACAATCATCACAGGAATCTTCCCATCATTGTATTCTTAGATCTCCAGTTCAGTTACAAAGGTTTCTCATTCACAGACCGGCAATAATGTAAAATTTGTCAACTGAGGTGCTATATTTGCAAGATGGAGACATGATATATGGCTTAATTTCACAATAAATGTAAGAACAAATATACACTCATGGAATAGAGATTAGTATGGATTACATTTTATACAGGTATTATGCAGAACATATGCATCTCTTTTAGCTTAGGCTAAACTGACTAACGCACCTGAAGCTGAAGAGTATGACGAAGGATGGTTTCCTCTAAAGCATGAATCCATTTCTCTCTCTCATCAGCATCTCGAGCTGGAAGAGTATTAAAAATATACTTAAGTGGCCTTAAAGAAACAACTGGAAACTTAAACCAATCCCAGGTCAGTAATAAAATGTCCTGTTAGTTAAGCAAAGCTAATCAAATGAAAATTGCTTGCTGAGAGACAAGCCTACATTATAGCTAATGAGAAAGTTTGAAGATATTGTGAAAAATAAGTACATGACTGAAATCCGAACACAGTTTTTATGGCAACTACAGTACAAATACTCCTGAATATTAGCTAAACTGAAATAATTCACAATTCCATACTAGTATGTCCCAAGCAATAGCTATCAACTTGTACTTGTAGCCATCTTAAGGATGGAAATATATGGGAACGGAAGAAATGAACTGATTCAAGGTCCTCCATTTATAAAATGACAAGACAGCCAGACAGCTGCAATGCTCCCATCCTGTCTATTATATTTCTAGTCCACATTATATTACTTATTTTAGAGAATGGAGCTAGTTTTTACATAGTTCACTTACATGGTAACTTCCAGCGGTTCTACTTTCATTTTAAATGCATCCAAAAAATCCTATACATAAAAAGCAAGCTCCGGCATTCAAGATATCACAAATCTAGCATGAGAGAAACATGGATTTCAGACCAGTTCATGCAGATTAAGAGGTGGGACTATGCAGGTAACAGCTGCCTCAGAACAAAGTAAACAAGCTGCAATCTGGGAATAGCTGAAAGTGGAGAAGATACAGCATGAATATACTATCAGAAGTCCTGCACTACAGGCACCTCATTTGCTGAGGCCCTCTGTGGTTTTGACATTCTGCTATTCTTAATGATAACTGAGTCAAAATTGAAACTGATAGGATCTTCAGAGTTTATTGGAAGTACATCTGCACACTTCTAAGCAATAAAAAGTCTTTTAAAAAGGGTATGTAAATAACTCAAAATGCAAAGGTGGGCAATAATTCAAATGGTGAAATTTTGTTTTCATTCAGTGAATCAAGCACAGATATAGTAATCAAAATAGCTCACTCAGTGCAATAGATATCTGGGGGAAGAATCACAGTTAAGCAAGCAAAGATGCTGAAACATTGGCCTGCCTCCAGTCCAGTCACCCTAACTCAAAGATTCACAGCTGTCTGTTTCACAGATGAAGTAGGTCAATACTCTGCCAAGAAACTGAAAAAATCAGCATGTGATATGTGAGCCAGGAAGGAGCTTGGTGTACTCCTAAATACTGCCCACACTTCTATGGGAAGGATGTGGTCACACTTCAAGCATCCTGAAACTAGTCTGCTTATAACAAAGTCCTATGGCACTTTAAAGATTAACAAGTTTATTCTGGCATAAGCTTTTGTAGCAGGAGCAGCTACAATATTAAAAGCAGCTTCTAATAGTGTTAGGTTTATATATGTAATTAATAAAAAGACAACACACATCTAGGTCCTGCAAAGCTCACAGGGTCAAATCACTGCTTGATCATGGAGCTCAGTGTATGAGTGTTCACACAGATGGGTCCAAAAGTCAGTAAACTAAATAGATTCAAAATGCTGTAAACAAATGTTACATTCACATTTGCCATAGCAATTACATCAAAGCAGCTATTTACGTTACTGCAAATATTCAGATTTATCCTGGTATGTTCAGCCTTTTAATTATCAGTGCATATTTTATTGCGGTACTGCATCAATATTGCAGCCTTGTAGTAGCTAAGTGACAGTTCAATTTATGGAAGCAATATTACAGTGTTGTTCATATTACCCAGTGAGGGAATAGATGAACTGTAGACAGAACAGGCCCACAAAACCAAGATAAACATCACGAATCCCTAGAGACTGCCAAGAGCCAGCAGCCTTCTCAAGCTAGAACTAAGCATTAAAACTGAGGTATGATTCACAGCTCATTTTTCCCACTGGCACCATAACAACTAGAAATAAAATTTTGATATTATGTCAGTATGATGTCAAGCTTCCCCCATCTCCACAAGTGGCAGCCTATGAAATGGAGCAGGGGTGGGATGTCTGTCAGTACAGTCATGTTACAACATATATATCACACATGGAGGAGGGGGCAGATTACAAACTGACTTCAACAGCCCCATAGTAAAATATGTTACTGTGATCAGGTAAGAAATTATGAAGACATGCATAAGTACTACAAGGTCTGAATCAGCCCAAAAGGGTAGCAGTTTTCTCATTGGCTAGTGTTGGACAAAAGAGCACCTAATCACCATTAAAACCCTGATTTCTAGGTACCACAATAGAGCCACATATACGTCAGATAACTAACTAACTAATGGAGGTTCATCTCTATTAATTATAAACCAGTGTTCCACTAATCCCTATGTCAAAGGTACTGATTCTTGGTCTTCCTAAATTTAGTTTCAGTATGCTTGCTTTTAGTTCCAACCACTGAATAAACACACGATAATATAGGTCTTAGGACATGTAAAAGTGGTGATACTGAGCTCTTTTGTCAGTCAGATGATGAAATGATGACACCCAGCAGCATCATATACTTGTTTAACAGGATTGGAAACAGGAGCAAACACTGCAAATTTGGCACAGGAAAGATAAGCAACCATTACTCACTGGGGCCTCCCTCCCAGGAATCTGCAGGCACAGACTGGAAATCTACCCCACCCCCATAGATTTCTCAGCATCAGCATCCAAATTTCAGACACAGAATCAAGTGAGGAATGTTAGCAATCCTGAAAAGAGCAACTCAAAAGCCATCTCATTTAACCACCGCCAGTGCCCACAACTGCACAAAGGCTGCATCTCAAGGTAGTGTGAGCGTCATGACTGAGAACTCTTGCAGTAGCACCTAAGCCCTACATATCAATTTGGGACAATGGATATATATTTAATATTCTAAACTTGCCCATTGATATTCACCATGCTGAGGATTAACATACAGGCGCACTACTTCATGATCAAAGTATTATTTCCATTACTGAACCATATCTGAGTTAAGAGGCCTCCTAGTTTGTGCCAAAAGGCACAAAGTACATGATGGGTCCTGAAGTTACCGAGCCATTGCATGCTCAGCAACCTTCCAAAATATCAACACATTTGGAATTGTATCCAACTATGTCATTGTGTGCATGGAACAATTTCTGTGAGAACATTGGAACTTCTTGCTCTCTTTTCTTACTCATCACCAGCATTGTCCCCAAATCTAATCTGGATGATTAGTAGAACCCACCAGAGTAAATATGATGAGTGTACAGGAGGAAGAGAGGCAAAGAGAAGTTTCGTTTCATGCAGACAACTGTTTAGTTAAAGACAGCTTTTGGAAAATAACACAGAAAGAAACTGAAGAAAACTAATTTCCTTTACACATAATTAGAAGCTATCCTGTGCCCTAAGCTTCCTGGAGGAAAACATTTATAACCCCCTACCCCAAAAAGAACAGTTTTCCCTAGTTGTCTCTCACTAAGAAGGGCTGGTGTTGCATTAGCCATTCACTCACATGCATCCTCTGGTGACCTCTGATGTCATTAACTGACATGTCTCAAACTCCCACCATTGCAAGAAAGGCTTTAGCTATGGTTTCTGCCTGTTGCGTGGCTGCTAAGAGCAATTCTCAGGGACTATTTAAAAAGGAGGATAAATGGATGATGGCGATAAAGGGACTACTTTGTAGTACACTGTGACTATGCTGTGAAACACTGAACAAAGTTGCTCCACCTTGGTTTCCACATAATTACAAATTCAGGGGATGTATAATTGAGGACTGCTTGGTGTGTGGATTATTTAAAGTTTGCATAGCTTGAGTATGTGGACAGGATTCATAGACACTGTCTTCATTGCAGGGGGTTGGAGTAGATAACTCTTGGGCTGCCTTCCAACTCAACAATTCTGATTCTATAAACAGAACAAGTCTACGCCTCCTATGTCATTAATATTGATGCTTTGGTAACGCAGAAGTCCCACATCTAGCCACAACTCAGAGTGAAGAGAGGGTTGTGTGGTCTCTCAGCAAGCACAAAGGCAGGTAATATTTGGGGGACCTCCTCCCAAAAAGAAGTTTCTAGTATAACAATATGTATAGGATCCATTTTCTGTGGGCAGGCTACATTTAACGTTACAATAAGATAAATTTAGTGAATATATTATGATTAATGGATATATTTCAGATTTGAGAATATTACTTCAGAGATTTAGGTTAGGGGTGGGCAATCTGTGACCCGTAGTCTAATTTCATGTGTCCCTATGCACTTTGAGCTCTTTTCCCACCTAACTGCTAGCTTTGGCTCTACCCACTGCTCACATATGGCTCCTAACTGATTGCCCTTGAAATAATATGCCCCATTCAGAGTTCTTCATCCCTAGCGTAGACTAATTTCACTGCAAGGATTCTCTACTTCAGTTCATCCCTCCAAATATCAACAGAAATCTTGTCTCAGAATAAAGGTTTCTCTGTTACTGAACAATGGACCATCATGTATCAGTAACTGTGACATTTATAAAGCATACCTCCAGTGGATCTGCAGAGAAGACAAGATCATCTTTAAACCCAATGACAGATGTAACACTAGTTATGGTGCTAAAAATGCAAGCTTTTATCTATCTGAAGGCCCAATATAACCAAATAAGGGAAGGTTCTTGAGGATGACATCAGAACACATTTCAATAACCATATTTCAAAAGCCATACAAGTATTTTCAGGAAAAAAATTACAATGTAGCAAAGGATGAAATGTTCCCCATTTTCTTCTTAGAAAAGTAGTGTTCAGTTGGGCATAGGCAGGGCCAGGATTAGCAAAGCAAGCGGGCCCTCATATCTGGCTCCAGCTGTAGTAAGGGAGGGAGGATGTACAGGTAAGGAATGGCATTATGATAAGAAACTAGAATTCTCATTCCTATTCCATTTTACCCCAATCCATCAAATTCAAATGAAAGCACTGAAGGACAGCTAGACGTTCCAACATTAGTAAAGCGTCTCCTCCCTCAAAGAGGGTACGTGTTGCGGTGAGACCTAGAGACTGCCCTCCTGTGTTGTGGGTGGGTATATTGGACTAGCCACAACACCTGATTGGTAGGTCCCTCATTGCTGGGTGCAGCTGGCCAATGGGGTGCAGTCTAAACTGATCAAGGGACCTATATATGCCTATGCACGTGACCCAGAGCTTCCTCTTTCGGCTCGTGCATCGGAACACCCGCCCACCTCTCCCTATATTTACGATATTTTGTGACTGACCTTGCTATGCCATCATGTGTCGTCTGTCGTTGGGACAGGGGCACATCAGGAATTTTCCCCTCTTGGCTGATTGGCTGTTGCCATTTGGGTTTCACCTGCCACATAGCAAATCGTCACAACTTGTAAGGTTGCTGATAGGCACTGGTTCAGGTGATAGGGATGGGAGAACTGTCTCGCCATCCCTATGTGAAGGGTATTCCGTTAAAGGAATCCAGGGACTCAACTTGGTTTGGTCAACCCCCAAGCGCAGGTTGTGCCCATGCCTGAGTCCAGGGGAGCATCTGGGGAGTGGACATAGTCCGTTCCTGGGCTTTCCCCCAACTTCAGGTGTTCACCCTTGGCTGACCTATGATAGAGCTCTGGGTCAGCGCTACCTGCAAGGGTGCAGGGAGCTATTCGAACCAGAGCCTATGCAACCGCTCACTTTCTGTAATAAAATTGTGGCCTAAATTCTGCCAAAAACCAAACTAAAATTTGAGTCAAATGTGTCTTTATTTAGGGGGGAGGTCTCTGGGTCTGAACACGCAAATGGCCAATTATATTCACAACCATCTAATAAAAAGAAACTTTCCGGTGACTAAATTGGTTAGGCACAGTTACATCATTCCTCCTTATGAGTAAGGCCGAATGATTTCCAACAACAAAGACCTCACAAGTTAGAGCAAGAAAACAAAGTACATAGGACATAAAGTTCTACATTTATTCAGCATAAAATACTATGCATACTTTCAAATGTTAAGTAGTTCTACTGCCACTTGCAAATAATGTGCAAGCACTGTGATTCAAGCAAGTTAGTATTTTATTTTTATTATTTTACTATGGGGAAGGGCCTACTAGAACATGCAGTGAATGCAAGCATTCAGTATTAACCAGCAGCTTGATCCAGCAGTTTCCTGGTGGTGCAGAAACAGTAACATGCACACTAAGTCCCCTGTCATAAAGCTCTTCTCCACTTGCCTCAGTGCGGGGGAGACTACCCCAACATTAGGAACACTGGGCATAAGGTTACATTGATAAAGGCACACAATATTCAGTATCAGCATTGGCCATATACTCTGAATAAATCTGTACTTGTAATCTCACCTCTTGTAAATATACTAAAGTGAACCAACATTTGATAAAAATGCTACATTCCATAGAGGATGCATGTCATCATACAAACTGTATGTGTTGCATACAGATACGATTTTTTAATGTGCATTTTATTTTACATTCAGTCTTAAATTGATAATGCACCATTGATATTCGTAACTTCTAGTACACATCAGTAACCACTAATCCATATAAGAGCAATTTCCTAACTATGGATTGCCATCTAAAATAATTTACTTCTAAAAAATGCATCATCATCTTCAATACCTAAACAAGCCAGCAGAAATGCCAAATCATAGAAAAAATAAATTTCATTGAATTAAGCCAAGACCCTTTAGATACCATGTAAGTTGAATATGTTATTTAAAGGCAGCATTATTAAATACTACTTTGTTCTGCTATAAGGTGTTTATCTCTCAAGAGACTTGCCTTTCTGCAGGCAGCAAACACAAAAGCTAGAGAACTGCTGCAAAATTAGAACTGCAGAAGGTATTCCTTTAATAGCTGCAGTTTTCTACTGCAGATTTCACCCTTTATCTGCATCATGATACACAATACAGCTGCTACTTTTTGAAGAATGCATGTGATGTGGTCTGTTTGTATTAACAATTAATTAGTTTGCTCTCAAGAATAAGTTAAGAATATGTTCTCTTTTTGTGTGGAGCTGTAAAAAATTATTAATGATGCTTAATGCAGCTACTGAAAAGCCACATGACAGCAGAGTCATTAAGACACCATAGCAGAGGATACACAATTTGGATCGTAAGGTTTATCACTGGTACTATTTGAGGAATACTTTGCCAGAATATTAGTGTCCTCAGTACTAAATAATAGTGCTGAAGATAAACCACCACAACAGTTTGCAGTTCACAAAAACTAAGTAAAGAATAGCATGAATCAATCTAATTTCTACAACTGAATTCTCACTGTTTCAAGTAAAGCATTTTATCTGCAACTCATCTGACACTGAAAAGTAAAGAAAAATATCCGATGTCAACAGCAGAGTAAATTACAATTTAAAGGAAAGATGATAACCAAAAAAATGGGAGCATTTTATAAAAAAGACCATTTATTAGGAATTTCAAAAGGAATTAAGGGAATATATAGAAGTACAAATGAAAAATACAGTACCTTACCCTTTCTACTGGTGAACCATAGCATGCAATGACGAAACATAGCAGTAACAGATGGCATTGGAGTTGTAAATATGAATAAAAAGATAAAATAGCAGGAAAATGATGTTTGGCAGACAAGAACAAAGAAATAGAGATGAAATGAATGAGAACTTGTAGATCCTGAAGCAAAAATCCACCTTTAAATCTACTCCCTCTTGTCTCCTCACATATTCAAGCCTTTAAGTTCAATATCAACAAAAGCTGCAACCTCACGCGATCTTGTGGCTTTCTCCATGCAGAAAGGCACAACAGAACATCTTGATAATAAAGATCAGCGATGCTTTTTTTGCAAGCAAAACCCATCAACGAAAGCCCATTATTCTCTCCCCCCCGACTGATATATCCTTTAAATTTTTAATCTCCAGATCCTGCCAAAGCTACCGTCCTTTCTAGCACATATGTATACACTGCAGATATAAATCCCTGCCTAACCCACAGTGCTCCTGACTCCAGAATGTTCCCTGTACATTGATTCATGCAGTTCTGATTATAAAATGCTTAAAATTAGCCCACTGAACTGTAATTCAATATAATTTTCTGTTATTTATTCTAATATAAGAAATCCTCTTCTTTCAGCTCACCCTGGAAATGGAAGGTTTTCTGATCAACAGTTATTGTGAAGGTGCTGTCGTCCTCATCATCTATACCAATCACAGCTCCCTGTGAAACAAAGAGCAAAAATTCTGATAAGGCAGAGCAGTGACATCAGCAGCATGCAGTCTATTGCTACACGACCAGAATGCAAAATTCATGAACAAATTTTTGCAAGGCTTCGAGAGTCAATACTTGAAAATTAAATGAGGAATTTACAAAACCAGTTTTATTCCTTCTTTTGTTAAAGCCCCATGTGCATTTTTCTTCTGTGTGTTTTGCTTTTTCATAAGAGGATAAGGAATTTTGCACTTTAAAAACTTGCATTCTATAAAGGAAACAAATTTACAATTAAAGAAAGCCTCTGGGAATTTATGCTATTCAATCTATAAAACAGAGCTATGAGTGCCTAGATAATCATCCATATCAGTGCAATGCCTTTATTAGGCCAACCAAAATATCACACAGCTTTCATGTGCAAGCTTTTTAGTTCTTCATAAGACTCTTCATCAGCCTGGAAAATACCAAGCTTGCACACTACTTTTGAGACATTTTGACTGGTATAATAAAAGTATTTATTTAAGATGGAACGTTTAATATCAGTCAACACTGTTATTGTTACTTTTTGCATAAAATCATGCAACTCCATGTACCTGAGAACACCATCGTGTATAAATTTCAAAAAAGAATTTACATTGCAATGTAAGGCAATTGTGCTGAGAGATTCTACAAAGTTCCATCATGTTCTTCCATACTACTGAACATCTATTATAGGCTTGCAGAACTGAACCCCTCCCATCCATTAGTAGATGTCATGAGTGACATCAGCCAATTGATAAGTAGGCTTGGTTTGAGGGGAATGGCCTTACTAGCTAACCTGGAACCCCTGAGGGACCAAAACTGACCCATGGGCTGGAGGTTTCCCACTCCTGATCTATATGATGCTTCTGGGGGAGGTTATCAGCAGGGCTGAAGTGCTATGGGGATGGAAGCAGTGTCAGCAATATGAAGATGACAATGCATAAGATCCTTATTTTCTAAATCAGGTGAAGTTGTACAGTTGATGGACTATTGCCTGGAGGCAATAATGGGCCAATAAATTGAAACTGAATCCTGACAAGATGGTGATACTATGAGTTACTTGTTCTCAGGTCCAGAAATTTGGTAGATGGCCTGTCCTGGACAGGATTGTACTCCCCTTGAAAGAACAGCATTCAAGGAACTTCAGTAATAGTTGCAAGGTAGATATAAGAAATTAGATTTATTAAGAATAAGTTTAATTATGATAAAAGTGTGTATTGGCAATAAGTAATATGAATTTGAAATATGGAATAGACGGGAGGTTGGGTCTTTAGTGTTAAGACCAATAGATGTTTTAATGTTTGCTAAGAAAATTATGTGTCTATGGTTATTCTTGTGTGTAATTTGATATTTGCGTTTTTTTCTTGTTGTATCAATAAAAAACTTTAATAAAAAAAAGAAAGAAAGAACAGATATAGAGTTGGTCCTGGATCTGCTTTGGCATTGGAGCTCCAAGTGTTCTCTATAGCTATGAGTGTTTTTCTGCAATAGTGGTTCTCAAGCTACACCCACTCTTGGACTGTGATAGCTTTACCACAGTGCCCCATGCTCTGGTAACCTCCCAATCAGATTACTGCAATGCACTCTACGTGCTTTAAAACCACCCTGTGATCTTCAGATGAAGGGTGATATATAAATTTAATTAATAAATAATAATAAATAATGTGGGACTATCCTTGAAAATGGCTCAGAAGACGCCACCAGGGCTGGGTGATATCAGCTTTTCAACATTGCAGTGTATCACTAGCTAAACACTGTGAAATAATAATGTATTATAATACATCATTATGTTGAAAAGGAAAGAGTGTTATTCTGTGCCAGGGTGAAGCCAAATCGCCTCAGCTCCTTCTGCTGCCAGCACCTGGCGTAGAGAGAAGGAGCATCAGCCACAGCCCCACAAAGTGCCGGGGTGAAGTCAAACTGCCACCGCTCGCTCCACCACATCACAAAAAAGGAGGCGACGTTTTGAAGGGAGAAAGGTGTTCACAAAACAATTTCAGGGAGAAAGGAGGCAGCCAGAGAAGGTAAGGCGCCAGGCAGCAGGCAAGCCCCAACTGCAATATACCGCCAGGTATATTATGCTCTGGCCCTCAGACCTGTCCTGGACGATGTATTGATACATCACCCAGGCCAAGCTGCAACAAGTGCAGAATACAGCTGCCAGGTTGTTGAGTAGTATAGCTAGTTAGAACTACATAACACCAATTATGAAGATCCTTCTCTGGTTGCCTATACATTTCTGAGCCCAATTCAAGTTGTTGAAGCTAACATATTTGGACTGGGAGCCCAAATTTTTGAAGGAACACTTTTCTCTCTATTACTGCACTTTAATGGATTAGTGGAGGAATCCTTCCTGTTGTTCTACCATTGGGAAAGTACACCTATGGTGGAACCCATCTCTGGAATGCCCTCCACTCAAAGGTGCATCTGGCACCAACATTACTTAGAATCATAGAATCATAGAATCATAGAATCATAGAGTTGGAAGAGACCACAAGGGCCATCGAGTCCAACCCCCTGCCAAGCAGGAAACACCATCAGAGCACTCCTGACATATGGTTGTCAAGCCTCTGCTTAAAGACCTCCAAAGAAGGAGACTCCACCACACTCCTTGGCAGCAAATTCCACTGTCGAACAGCTCTTACTGTCAGGAAGTTCTTCCTAATGTTTAGGTGGAATCTTCTTTCTTGTAGTTTGGATCCATTGCTCCGTGTCCGCTTCTCTGGAGCAGCAGAAAACAACCTTTCTCCCTCCTCTATGTGACATCCTTTTATATATTTGAACATGGCTATCATATCACCCCTTAACCTCCTCTTCTCCAGGCTAAACATGCCCAGCTCCCTTAGCCGTTCCTCATAAGGCATCGTTTCCAGGCCTTTGACCATTTTGGTTGCCCTCCTCTGGACACGTTCCAGTTTGTCAATGTCCTTCTTGAACTGTGGTGCCCAGAACTGGACACAGTACTCCAGGTGAGGTCTGACCAGAGCAGAATACAGTGGCACTATTACTTCCCTTGATCTAGATGCTATACTCCTATTGATGCAGCCCAGAATTGCATTGGCTTTTTTAGCTGCCGCGTCACACTGTTGGCTCATGTCAAGTTTGTGGTCAACCAAGACTCCTAGATCCTTTTCACATGTAGTGCTCTCAAGCCAGGTGTCACCCATCTTGTATTTGTGCCTCTCATTTTTTTTGCCCAAGTGCAATACTTTACATTTCTCCCTGTTAAAATTCATCTTGTTTGTTTTGGCCCAGTTCTCTAATCTGTCAAGGTCGTTTTGAAGTGTGATCCTGTCCTCTGGGGTGTTAGCCACCCCTCCCAGTTTGGTGTCATCTGCAAATTTGATCAGGATGCCCTTGAGTCCATCATCCAAGTCGTTGATAAAGATGTTGAATAAGACCGGGCCCAAGACAGAACCCTGTGGCACCCCACTAGTCACTCTTCTCCAGGATGAAGAGGAACCATTGATGAGCACCCTTTGGGTTCGGTCAGTCAGCCAGTTACAAATCCACTGAGTGGTAGCATAGTCAAGACCGCATTTTACCAGCTTCTTTACAAGAATATCATGGGGCACCTAGTTTTCATTTCCAGGTAAAGATGCCTCTTTTCTAGTGATCAGCTGATCAGTTATTATTTGAGTATATTTGCATGCTGTATTACAAATTGATTTAGTGAATACGATTGGTGTGGACTCGTTCTGTTTTATGTTGGCATTTATTGTAACCCACACAAGGATCAGTACAATGAAAGGTGGACTTATAAAAAGGAGGAACTATAAAAATAAACATCATCTCTCATTATGTACTCTAGGGCTACAAAAGTTCCATGCACAGAAGCAGAAAGATCTCCTATAAAGCTATCCTTAGCTCTCGGGTCCCAGAGAAGTGAAAACAGGGAATATATTTTCCATGGAATAGGGAGGCACAATGGGTACTATCTTCCTGGCAATTCCATTCAATAAGGTCTTTAAAAAGTTGCAACGGTGGCAAGAGGATGGCAGGTGTAATATGACATTTCACATTATTCAGAATGAGAAGATTTCACATCAAAATCCACTATTGAAAGACTGGACTTATTTCCATTTATTTTTTCTAATATTTCCCACATGTTTCATTTTAAATACATTAACAATCCAGTCTGCAAGTCCATTTTTATCACTCCTGGGGCTTACTCCTAAGTGTATATAGGACTGCAGCCTAAGGCACTTCTATACACGCTTACTTGGGAATAAGCCCCACCAATGTACTTGAACTTATTTTCAAGTAAACATGCACAAGACTGAGCCACAGAATGCTCAACATCAAAAGGCTATATTTTGATCACACTGTGTACAGATTAATTCCCCAGGGTCCAAGAGCTTTTCTTGTTATTCCCCAGCTGTGCCTTGTGAAAAATTGATCCTACCTGCAGAATTGTTTAGGCAAAATCTCCCTTTGGATTTTAAGATCCAATTCAGTGGGTAAGATCAGATTTTTGCAAGGCACAACAATGGAAAAGAGAAAAGCTCTCAGACTCAGGGAATTAATTAGTCCACAAGACAATCAAAATATGGGTCAAGTGAAAGTATGGAGAAGCCTTTGAGCTACAACTAAGGTTACTATTGTAAATTATTCTACTGTGACAACTGAATATTTTGCAGCAAGAAATTACATCTTAAACTACAATATGGAATTTAAACTGCAATATAGAATCTGTTTGATTGTATGTGAAAGGCTATTTTTACAATGTATGCACATCAGGAATTTTGAAAAGCCATATTGCAACAAATGACAAAAAAAAGGATTTTGCTGTTCCATTTCCAAGATACACACAGGTGACTTACCAAATTCCAGAGATGGTTAGGCCTTAAATACATTAGCACCCAAATTATTTACTATTTACAACAGTTTCAGGTTAAGAACGGAGCTCCAGAACGATTCATAATTTGGGATTCATAATTTTACAAAAAGCTAACATATGCTCAGGACAGAGACAAAACTAATTTAATATCAGCTATAAAACAAACTGTTTAAGTAATCTATACAACTCTTCCCTTTGTTAAAAACCAACTTCCAAAATCAGACCTAAGATCTTGCAATAAGCTAACATGAATTACAAACTATTACAGTAAAGGCATGTACAAAACAGTTATCATACCGGTATATAACTTCTATCCTATAATATTGAACAAAGCTGAAAGTCCCCATCCCTGAGCCCTCTGGTCTGGTGCTGCTGCTTATGCCAGATCACTCCATAAGAAAACCATGCTCATTCACAATTTGATTGGGACAAGCGGGCTGATCCGGCTTGCATTACTGACTTAGGTGGATGAGCTAGATGGGCCTTGACCTTACCTAGGGCTGGACAATGTATCATCCGAAACCAGCTTGAAGTCCATATGACCTGGCTATATATCACAAATCATAGTGTGTGTGTGTGTGTGTGTGTGTGTGTGCGCGCGCACACACACACACACGCACACGCTATGCAAAAATCACAATGTGGGGAAAACTGTGAAGCCAGTCAATGCTTCTCTCCATTCCTGCAGTCCCTGTTAACTCTGCCGGCTCAGCAGCGTCTGGTAGATAAGGCAGAGTGCTTAAAAGCACTTTCTACAGTGGGGAAACCCAGTGCAGAAAGAGTTTTTAAGCTCTCAGAATTGCTAAAGTCTGAGACTTGCTAAAGTCTGAGAGTTCTCAGGCTCTGGGAAGGTCTCATGTGGGCTCTGGTAGGCTGTCACAAGATCTTGGACAGCACAGCCCCACAAGATCTTGCAGGAGCATCCCAGAGCTTGCACCAGAGTCTGGTAAGCAAGTGTGAGAGCTTAAAAGCTCATTCCGCAATGGAAAAACCTGGCACAGAAAGCGCTTTTAAGCTCTCCACCTTGCGCGTGTTTAATTTGTGTGATTTCAGCTGGCAAGTTGCAAGTCAACTGTATACGTACACACACACAAACATACATATCTTAATTCAGTCCAACATCTAGTATAAATGGCTGTCAACTACCAATAAAACCTGAAAACAGCCAATAACTCAAAGGGACAACTGTGCAGTGATGCCAAAGACAACTTAAGAAGCCTGAAATGTCAACTAACATCACCACCATAAGTTTTTTAGCCGATTTTGAACAAAAACACAAACAGAACTGTCATAAAATGGGCAGCAACCTGCCTCAATTCCAATCTTAAAGGCATATAGACCTTAAAGAATTATGTAATGAAGAAAATATAGATTGCATTTAAGATATGGAAGGAAAATACAATTTGTTCCTCGTCTTTAATTGATCACTGACAGAACAAAACAAAAACCATCTCAGAGGCTAGCAAAGTGTTTGTCAAGTATATCACACAGCACACATCTAAGAGATGTATAAAAACAGATACTTACCCTCAATCTAACACAGCCTCTGCGTGATCCCCGCATCATCTTATCCTTTGACTGAAATAGAAAAATAAGTCAGCTAAATAAAATTTCACCACTGCAAATGCTTCAGAATTGTTCATACTCTTGTTATCTACACACCAACTGTCTTGTGATTCTTCACAATATGTACACATGTAAAAATGAAAGGTATCTACTTAACCCATAAGATTTACCACAGATATGAGGCACTCAGATTGTGTATGCTAAATTTTATCATGTAAGTGCCTCATAAAGATCTGTTGAGCAGAAAAGTGGCTCCAAAATATTAATTTCTTACTCTTCTCCAAGGAAAGATGCTAAGAAGAAACTAAAGAGCACAAATAAGTGGTTCCAAAGCCCACTCTCGTGATTATGAAGTGGGTAGCCCAAAAACACTATAAACTCCTCCCAGTCCCGCTTGCATGCGTCTTTACGGAGCAGGAGTCAAGCTACCTAACACCTCACCATTATGCCTCTATTTTTTTTATTAGTCCATCTGTAATCCACCCCATTTGTTGTTTAATAATTATGGGTTCTCCTAAAACCAGCTTCTGCTGCCCTATAGCCCACTACATACCATAAAAATGCCCCAAAATGACACTGGCCCAGTTCCCATGCAACTTTAAACGAATGGATTAGCAATATGTATAAACCTTGCCTAGCAGTTTAACTATGGTTTGTTTACTGCCAACAAGCCACAATAGGAAGCCACTGTTTGCTAAATGGCTTATAAACCTTGGTTTGCTTTAACTATGGCTTAGCATTATATGGGAACCCAGCACCATGGTTTGCTTGATGATCCCACCCCAGAAACTCACCAAATTACAAGCGCATGAGGCATTAACAGCTGGAAAACAAATGCTGGAGAAACAATACATGGGTTGTTTGATTGTCTGTGGAACAACTTGGGGTTAATTTATGGTTTGATAAACAATCCACAGCTAAAACAAACCACAGTTTATGTGTGAACTAAGCTGCTGGCTCAATTTGCATGTCACAGTAAACCACATTTAATAGTTTACCATGAACATGCCTTTCTTAGCTGTTTGTCTCCTGTCTGCTATTGCTCAAAAGAAACCAACAGCTCAGAAAAGTGAAATCATAGTTTACTATGACATTCTAGTAAGGCCACTCTAGTTTGAAAGCTATAGGAAAAACATTTGTCTGGAAGCGGAAAAATTAATAATCAGCCACAGAATCCAGGACTGGGGAATAAAGATGCTTAGCAGCCTTTTGTTCTAAGTTGCAACTAAGCTAACAGACTGAAACAAAACTATACAGAACAATATGTTCCACCACACAGAAGACTGCAAACTCAAAATAATCAAGAAGAGGGCCTCTCCTATTTGTGTTTAAGAATTCAAAAAGCAAACTAGACAATTTAGCTCTAAGGGCACAGGCATATTACAATCTATTCAACAGAGGCAGTAAAAACTGAGGCAAGATGCAAACTGCCATTCCAAACAAGTTTTTCTTTACTTAAAAAGTGGTCTCAATCAGTTATTTCCCTTCCTATTAAACTTGCAAATAAAAGTTTAAGGCTGTTCTCATAGAAGCTAGAGCTCCTTTTAATAAAATGTATTCTAAGGCAGACTCATGCCTCTGTTCAAGTTCTTTGCAAGCAAGCTTGGGAACAACAGCACCATGCCATCATACATTTTATTTACTGCAAGTGTGCTAAGTTCTGTACACAACACCAGTGATTATGCCCAGAGGATTTAGACCTAGTTTTCACAAACAGCAGATGGAGTCATAAAACCTGTACTAAGCTGCCCCACTTCAAACTGAAGTTAAGGATTGATGTAACTGAATGCTTTTTTTTATCCAGTTCCCCATCCAGCACATTGAAAAATAGGTATCAGTGAGAAGAGTTGTAGCCTAGCCTCTTCTACAGGCAGGAACCCTTTTTTGTGAAGACTTACAGTCTGAAGTGATACGGCTGAACACTGACCACTTCACCTGCTGTCTGTCAGAACTAACTAGCCTTAGATTAATAGGATATGAGGGAGAAGCCACAAGAGGTGACCACTGATGTATGGAAATAGCTGTATTTCCTCACCTTCTGCTACCATACTATCTGTCCTCCTAGATCATATGCATTATTCTTATTATGTATTGAATTTATACACCGCCCTATACCCAGAGGTCTCAGGACGGTTCACAGAATAAAGTCAAAATATAAAACCACAAAATACATAACATGAAAACAACCCAATAACACCCCCAAAAAATCCCCCCACATTTTAAAAGGGCATAGGATGTAAATCAAATCAACCAAAGGCCTGGTTAAAAAGGAACGTTTTTGCCTGGCACCTAAACGTGAATAATGAAGGCGCCAGGTGAACTTCCCTGCGCATTCCACAAATGGGGAGCCACTGCAGAGAAAGCCCGTTCTCATGTTGCCACCTTCCTGACCTCTAGAGGAAGAGGCACACAAAGAAGGGCCTCAGAAGATGATCTCAGGGTCCAGGTAGGTTCATGTAGAAAGAGGCGGTCCTTGAGTTATTGCGTTCCTGAGCCATTTAAGGCTTTATAGGTCAAAACCAGCACTTTGAAATGGGCCTGGAATTGGTAGCCAGTGAAACTGGACCAGGATCAGTGTAATATGCGCAAACCATCTTGCTCCGGTGAGCAATCTGGCCGCTGAATTCTGCACTAGCTGAAGTTTCCGAACCGTCTTCAGAGGCAGCCCTATGTATAACGCATTGCAGTAATCTAACCTTGAGGTTACCAGAGCATATACAACAGTAATTAGGCTATCCCTGTCCAGATAGGGGCATAGCTGGGCCACCAGCCAAAGCTGATGGAAGGCACTCTGGGCTACTGAGGCCGCCTGAGCCTTGAGCGGCAGGAAAGGATCTAGGAGTACCCCCAAACTACGAACCTGCTCCTTCAGAGGAAGTGTAACCCCATCAAGAGCTGGCGATCTCCCACCCATCCGGTCTAGGGAACCACCCACTAACAGTGCCTCAGTCTTATCTGGACTGAGTTTCAGTTTGTTGGCTCTCATCCAGTCCATTACTGAAGCAAGATACTGGTCCAGCACTTCCACTGCCTCACCTGCAGATTTAAAGGAGAAATGGAGCTGAGTGTCATCAGCATACTGCTGACAACGTACTCCAAACCTCTGGATAACCCCACCCAGTGGTTTCATGTATGTTTTTCCAAACAGGCACCTTATCCTTACGTTACATACATTAAGAAAGATAACATCTAAAATAGGTCTGTAATAGTCAATCAATGAATCTAACCAATTGTTTAAAGACATGTAGATGGCTTTTTATAGAGCACTCAATTAACTGGGCATCATTTCAGAGGGGTGTTTATCCAAGCACTTACAGTATAGGCTCAGACCTGGCTGAACAGTTTGGGCAGTCTATGCAACTAATAAGACAGCTGCTGTGAAAGTTAGAGAACAAATACCACCCGTCTTTTGGGTGTCAGTATCCAGAATGCCTGTGGCTGACAGCAAACTGCTGCTTCTTCAGTCAACTTACACTACATGAACTTCATTCCTTTGGTTAATGTGAGAAGCCCCAGCCTTCCCACCCTTGGAGAACCATCAATGCATTTGCACAAAGATCCTATTTAGCATCAAGGTTTGGAGGAAGGCTGGCATTATATAACCATTGCATTGCCAAGGAACTCGGAGAACTTCAGAAGTACTATCAGACATACAAGCCCCTGCAGTTCTTTCCACTTCCCAACTTAGAGCTGGAGAGTAGAACAAGGAATTGCTCTTGCCCTCATAAGAAGACGTGAAGTCAAGGATCAATGGAGATGCAGGGTTCTCGCAACTAGTTTTTGGCTTGATTGCCATGATCAAATAACTGTTTGAGATGAGGTTTTAGAAATAAGAAAGAAAATATGACAAATGAGTGAATAATCTAAAGCAGGCATAGGCAAACTCAGCCCTCCAGATGTTTTGGGACTACAACTCCCATCATCCCTAGCTAACAGGACCAGTGGTCAGGGATGGTGGGAATGGTAGTCCCAAAACATCTGGAGGGCAGAGTTTGCCTATGAAAGCATTTACCAAGTAAGTGTAAATACTAGATGAAGGTTGCTATCTTGACAGAAATAAACTAACATGAAAGCAGTTTCAGAATCTAATCTACTGCCTGGGATTTTTCCACTGCATTGACATGAAGAGGAAACTCAAAAACAATGGGCCTAAAATTCCCAAGCCAAGAAAGGAGGAGAATCTCATATTTTGTCTCCATCTTGTGGATACTCAAAGCAATAGCAGCAGTTCTATCTAGTCCTCTTGTGCAATATATTTCTGTAAAAAAGCAAATAGAATTCATAACATCAATGAAGAGTGACTATATACTAATATAGGCATACACTGCATATTTATGAAGGCAAACCTCTTTAAAAGCTAAGCCACAAAAATCCATTTTAAAAGCACAGAAGGACCTAATTCAACCCAACAGAAGGGGATCAGAGGATGGGAACAGGAAAGATTTCTCTAGAAAGAGAAAGTAAGCTGACTACTGAACTATAATACTGTATAGACCTGCAAATATGTCTTATTGAGCAACCCTTGAGAATAAATTTCAAGTAAAAACAAACCATCTAAACTTACTATGGCTGCAATGTTATATTCACTTGCCTTGAGTAAGGCCCTTCTGAACTTAGTAGACTCCCTCAGTGTTTGCCATAAATGACCAAATGATTAAAGCACTGTTTGTGAATATCTTCCCATCTGCATTATTGAGCAATAGCAATATATTTACTGCAGTATTAACTTTTCCAGATAATGCCAAGTTTGTGAGAGGTAGAGAAAAAGATTAAGACAATATACAACTTCATGCTTAATGTCACAATCATAGGCCTGTCAGGAAAGTTTTTTTTAATTTGTTATTTTCAAGCGCACCTTTTAAGACCTGAACCAAGAGGTCCGTAAAGAATTCCCAGAACTAGCCATGCCCTAAGCTATAATTGAGAAAGAAGAGATTTCAATACAGGCACTGATAACTCACATCTCTGTTAATGATGATGGGGAAATTTAGCACTTTTAAATAACTGCAAGCTTATCTCTGTTTTTCTACTCACTTTTTTATCTTTCACGAGCTCATAGATCATTTGACTACATTGAAGTTTAGTTGTTTTTTCAGGTCTCTGATATGACATATTCGGACTATATGACATGTTTAAGAGCCCTGCTGGGTTGGGCCAAAGACTGATATAATCCAGAACTCTTTTCTCACAGTGGCCAATGTCAGGGACTGGATAGACACCGGAGGGCACTGAGGGAGGAGCAGCCAGATGCTGCCACTGCCCAGAGCCTGAGGCGGAGCCTCTTTCCTTTCTTCCCTCTTACTCGGTTGCCCTCCCCTCTCTCTCTCTCTTATTTCCTCTCCCCCCCCCACACACCTCGCTTCTCACTCCCTCAGCCTCGAGGTCTCTCCCTCTTTCCCGCCCAGGGGGGATTTTGTCACACACCCCTAGGCATGACACCTGGGGCGCACCCCCCCCCCGCCTCCCCTTGTGACGCCCCTGCTTACAACCTCTTTTTGTTTTAACCAACTTGTTCAAATTTGGTAACATCAGCAAGAATGGCTACTGCATCCCTAACTCAAGTAACCCTAGGGCTACTAAATTAGGTTAAACAGCACAGATCCTCATACCAAGCGTGGGGACTCCACCTTCTATATCCCTCCACTGAGAACACTGTTTATTCCCACTCTCTGCTTCCTGTTTCTCAACCAGTTACCAATCCATATAAGGACCCTTTCTCTCATTCCATGACTATTAAGCTTACTTGGTGAGAAACTTTAACAAAAGCTTTTGAAAAGCTTTCCTAGAACAGTCATTAAGCTAATTAGCCAGTAATTTTCCAGATCCTCACTCAATCTTAAAAAAAAAAAAAGTTCATGTTACAGTGGCCTCTTTTCAATCTTCAGTAATGGAGGCTGATCTTAAGTCAAGTTACAGTGTGACCAAAACAGCAGTTGGTGCAGAGTTATGCAGAACGTAACAAGTTTTGATTCTCAGGACCAAAGTACACATTATTCAGAAGATCAATGACTAAATCTCATGCATAGGGCAGGCAATTTGATCAGAACAGTGGAAGGGGCAGGATAATGTTTAACCTTTTTCCATGCAGTTCTCTGAGTTAAAGTTTCCCTGCAATATGTTCACCCCACAGGGTAAAATCACACTCACACAAGCATCAGCTTGGAGGAGCAATTTGCCTGGAACTTACATGGAGCAGGCAGTGTTGAACATACAGTAGGGCTGCTTCTATGATCATATTGGCAGTTTTCCATGGCTGTACAATGTTTCAGTTAAAAAAACAACAACACGCACACACCAAAAAAAGCCAATCACAGATCTCCTACATCACATGAAATTTTATCTTCAACAGCTGGAGTTAAACAGAGACAAGAAGTCTGACCCCACCCCAATGTGCCTCTGCATTCAGAACAGCAAACACACACTTCTTAGACCATGCAATCTACAAGCTTCTGCAACACAAACTACCCATCATAATGATGAGCATTTCCCTATCACTCTGAACTATCACAATAAGAGTATAATAGAATCATAGGAGGGTTGAAAGGGACCATGGGGGTCATCTAGTCCAACCTCCTACAATGCAGGAATATTTTGCCCACCAGGCAGTTCAAATCCACTCTGAGATTAAGAGTCTCATGCTCTCATGACTGAGCTATCCCAGTTACACTAGTAGTTACACAGAGGCAATGTGGCCCATCTGGCTACGTGCAAAGGAAAAGCACGAGAGATAGGAGTTGGAAGACAGGGGGAGAGGGTATCCTCCATATACTATCCTATCAGGTCCATACTTCTCACATTTTGCAAGCAGTAGCCATAAACCTTAGCTGTCAACACTATACAGTAATTACGGTACACTACAGCACTTAATTAGGGATGTGGGTGGTGCTGTGGTTTAAACCACTGAGCCTTGGGCTTGCCGATCAGAAGGTTGGTGGTTCAAATCCCCGCGATGGGGTGAGCTCCTGTTGTTTGGTTCCAGCTCCTGCCAACCTAGCAGTTCGAAAGCACGTCGAAGTGCAAGTAGATAAATAGATACCGCTCCGGTGGGAAGGTAAATGGCGTTTCCAAGAACTGCTCTGGTTTGCCAGAAGCGGCTTAGTCATGCTGGTCACATGACCCGGAAGTTGTCTGCACACAAACGCCAGCTCCCTCGGCCAGTAAAGCAAGATGAGCGCCGCAACCCCAGAGTCGTCCGTGACTGGACTTAATGGTCAGGGGTCCCTTTACCTTTACAGCACTTAATTACCAAAGTTCAGGCCTACACAAGCAGGAAGATACTCATCTAACCCCAGGCTCACCAGGCTCATACTACTGCATTATGAGAGACCTTGCCAAAATGCTTATCTGCCCCCTCCCATTCAGGATTCCTTGCAACCCCCAATTTGTTGAGGACTGAAAGCAAATCACAAAGATTATCCAGTGCAGAAGTGTGCACATCTGATTTCCTAACAGGCGTTTATACTTTTGTCTGTGAAACAAGCTCACCAAGAATCTTGTTTTGAACAGATATGAAGTATCAGGTTACTTATTGCAAGCAGAGGAAGAGTCCAAGGTACCAAATGAGAATGGAATGCAGTTACCTCATGCAGAAGATTTATGTAAACAGTACAGTGCTTATTTTCCTTTGTGGCAAAGTAGCATCTTGCTGAAACAGAAAGAAACTGTATCTAAAACCTGCAGTGGAGTTCTCTGTTTCCAGTTTTGTGTACAAGACATAATGAGGTTGTTGTTCTACAGCAATGTGTACAGAAGAAAGCCTAGATTGATCTTGATGTATTTCTCTTATACAATTAAATTCTTTGTACATTTCCTCCCTGAAAATTTAGATCCCTGGGGCAAAAAATTAAACCAGAACTAAAAGTTACAGTTGGCAATGAAATAGAGTTTTGCTTAAGGACTCTTTCAACCATTGGGTTTGCTCGCTTTATTTTCTCCCTTATGAACTCATAGAAATGGCAATTTCAGTGTTCTCCAAAGTACATGGAATGGTTTAAGATGAGCTATACCTTTAACACCCCAACATCAGCAAAATTATAAAGACCAGGTGAGTTTACATTTACCCACTATGCTTGCCTGTTCTTTCGTTGATGAAAATTTAATGTTCTGCAGAACCTGAAATTTTTGGACAAAGAATATACATGTAAAAGGAATAGAGAGAAGTTATTTGCTCTTTCTTGTAATACTAAAATTCAGGATCACCCAATTAAGCTCTAACTCAAATTAATGGAGGCTAAGACTATCAATGTCTGCTGGTCATGATGGCAATGTACCACTTCCAGAGTCAGAGATGCCATGCCTCTGCATACCAGCTGCTGGGGAACAGCAACAGGAGAGAGCTGTTACCTCATGTCCTGCTTGTGGGCTTCTTGTAGGCATCTTGTTGGCCACTGCGGGAAACAGGAAACTAAACTAAACTAGGTAGGCCTTTGGTCTACTCCTGCAGGGTTCTTCTTATGTTCTTAAGTTTCAATTGGAAAGCAATGAATTCAATTAGAAAGCAACATATTGTGAACATATCCTCACATTAAACTCTTTTTCTTTCAGAAGAGCCTTCCTATTCAAAGCTCATACACCTTAAGAAAAAAGATACAATAACTATGATAAAGACAACCACACTGCATCATGTTGGCAAATTCAAATTTTTAAACAATGTATATGAGTTTGAAACATAAGCATATTTGAACTGTTTGCCTGCAAAGTGAATATATTCACAAGCCAACATCAAGGCAAGTACTTTTACAGCTTTACTTCAGGCAATGAATCACCGTGACTGCTATTTTAACCATGGTTTGTTGAAGAAACCATGAACCATTTCACAGATGAATGAACAAGTCACATCTTATTTCTTGAAAGCTTAGTTTGTTTTCCAGTGGCTCTTGCGTCATGCCTTTGTAGTTTGCTGAGTGTCTGAGGTGCAATGATGAAACAAACCATGATTAGGCAAGGCTGCTGGGTTTGGCAGTAACACTAAAATCACAGTTTAAACAAGCCATGGGTTGTAAGCCAACAAGTCGTGTCTCTACAATGTTATTTGCTGATAGAAAACAAATCATGCTTAGTTTGTTGGGCTGGGTTTGTGTGCTCAACAAACCATGGCTTAAGAGTTATGTGCAAATTGAGCTCTTTGTACAGTACTTGCACAAGAGCAGAACACCAAAACACAGATCTCCAGATCTCCATCCTTAGTCTCTTATATTCATGCACCCAGAAAGGAAGCCACACAATACTACTCCATACCCACTATGTTAATTGTTCCTTATAATATTCCTACTTGGGAGGAAGAAGAATGCAAGGGAAAGAAGCAGAGACAACATCAGTGTCTGCTCCAGTCCGACTGTCCTCTCCCCACACCCAACTTTACATGTTTGTCTTAATACTCCAAGACTGTAAAAATGCCTTGAGTGTCTTGACAGAAAGGCTGTATTTAAATGCGGCAACTTAATTTATTATTACTACAATTTATTACCCACCCTCACTCTAAGGTCACAAGGCATTGGTGTAGGCTTTGTAAGGAAATGTAAAGCAGTACATTCACACCCTGTTGGAAAAATCTGGGGAGGGGGGAGAATAAAGGGTCACCTAACCTAAATTAAAAAGTGATATTAATGGTTCCTGCATCCATATTGGAGAATTGCAGCCCCTCATACTTATTGCATTACTGCAGCAGGAAGTAGTATTTAATGTTTGTCCTATTTTTAAAGTAACACCTCTTCCTAGCACAGGTTCTTTGCCCTTGTTATATATTTTCACAGCAATATATTATCATTCATAAGAAGTGGCAGCTCTTACATGCTAACATGTTGCACACTCAAGGCAGAAAGCATCTGCCAGTAAAGTTGCTGACAACTCTATTTAAGAATGCTTTTATCTGAAATATTACCGCCTAAATGGTTATCTTCCCTCTCAATATACATACTTTAAGATCATAATTTCCCACTATAACCCCAAGGACTAGCTCATCTGCCAAAACTTCAAAATTCTACCTCAAAACTTAGCTGCTATCATCATGTTCCATTCTTAAAGTATTAGGACTGGACATTCCTACTGCTTTACCCACCCCACTTCAGTTACCAGAACTAAACCCATATGGCAATTCTATGGTGTAAGCCTTAAAATACACAGATGCCTCTATTCCAACCAAAGACCACAATGGTAATCTCATATTTCCACATAACACTCGCATGATCAAACTTATAACATGTCATAGTCTTAAAGGTTACTAACCAACCCCAGTCTCCAGCTTAGTCAAGATGCCAGGCTGCCCTCAATAGGGGGTTTTTTTTCTGTTGTGGTTGGAATTCCTTCCCACTGAAACTTTGGCAGGCACATTCTCTCTTCTCAGAGGGAGTGGTCATAAAACTTACCTTATTCACTGTAACTTCTGCAGCTAGATTAAGTTATTTGTATTCCTCTGTTTTTTATTCTGACACTGTTTATCCCAGTGTTTCCCAAACTTGGGTCTCCAGCTGTTTTTGGACTACAACTCCCATCATCCCTAGCTAGCAAGACCTGCGGTCAAGGATGGTAGGAATTGTTGACCAAAAGCAGCTGAAGGCTCAAGTTTGGGAAACACTGGTTTATCCCATGCTGCTGCTATGTGATTAGAAGTTTTCCCTGTTGGTTCTTAGACCTGAATTGGTTTTTAATAATGAATCATTTTTATTTATTTTTATTTTAAGTCACTTTGAAGTCAGTATTATTTATAGATCACCTTTTGGCCATAATAAGTAAGTAGCAATAGAGTGACCTTACAGTTACTATGGCTTGTTTATTTTACTTCATTTTATTAATTTTTATACTGTCCTTCATCCATAAATCTCAGGGAAGTTCACAATATAAAAAAACAACATAAAAAATACATAATAAAAATAAGAACACCCCCCCCCATACACAAGCTAATAACCCCTGCCTCTGCCTGAAGACTGTTCAATAGATAACGTTCACACACAAAAAAATCATATAGTATACTGTATTGGTGATTATTAAGAAAAGGTAAATGTTTCTAGTGGCAACTAAGTAAAAACAAAACAAGTGCAATTCTATACATGTCAACTCAGAACAAAATCCTATTGAGCTCAAATTACTCCCAGTTAAGTGTTAAAAGACTGCTACCTATGACTAACCCTGAACAAGTTGCCTGCCTATAATGTTCTAATTGAAACCATAAAATAAATTTGGGTTAAACAAGTTGTGTGCTAATGAAAAGTTTTACCGCACAAAGCACCTGCTAACTTGCAAAGTTTACCGCTATCAAAGACTACTACTATCGGAAGCAGCAACACTCAATTTAACTGAATCTTAAACAATTTACTGAATTAAACCTATTCAAACTTTGTTTTAGGGCCAAAATTGATATATAGTAAACCCCAGATTCGTGTGTTACTGTTTTTTCAAAGATACAGTGTAACTAGTGTGGTATAGACTGCGAAACAGGCATCTTCTATTGTTTTGTCCCTAATGTCCTGTTTGTAAGCTGCATAAAGAGTGCCTCAGTAGTTCGACCTTGTGTCTGATCCTGCCAAACAACTCTTTACGCTTTTAATTAATCCCCTGTGCTGTGCAGATTTCAATTATCAAGATGTCTCCCCTGAAGTAGACACAGTAATGGGCAAGACCATAAGCAGAGCCTATGTTTTGTTTGTTTACTAACGTCAATGAAACTTGCTCTCAAGTTTGGGCGCACAGGATGGAGTCACCATCTGACAAAGAGGGGGAGAAAGTTACTGCTACTTCCCTTTTCTGGTCTATCCCTACTTCGAAAGAGAGGAATGGTTGGATTCCGCCTTCAAATGCGGCACAAAAGCAGCCTTGGCTGCCAACGTTTATCACGCGGAAGCTCTACCTCGCTTGCCAAAAGGAGTCAACCCCTCTTTCCTCAAGCAAGGAGAGTACAGCTTGCCCGCCCCCAGACCCAAAACAGGCTTGTGCTTTTGAGACCCGCCTCCCCCTTTCACAAAGTAAACAGCACTTAGAACCACCAGGCTCTTCGGCTCCCCCCACCCCACAAAAACCCCACTTCAGTCGCCTCAAGTTAAAACGCGGCCCGACCCCACGCCCCCCTCAACATAAATCTCCCAATGCTACCACCCTATTGGCTAGCGCCAAAATCTCTGCCATCCCTATTGGCTTCCTCGCGACCGCGACACTCCCTCTCTCAGAAACCCCTACCCTTGGCAAGCGGGCATCCTGGCTGTGCTCCGCTTCGGCCCCCCCACCCCGCCCCCCACAGCTCCGTCCTCCCGGTTTGCCCCCCCCCTCCCTCGACACGCACCGTATAGTAGGAGAGCAGCCCCGCGTTGTAGTCGAGCACGAACCAGCGGTACTGCCAGCCTTTCATCACGTTGGTCCATTTACTCAGCGGGCCTTCCATGATGGACGCCATCTTGGGAGCCGGTAAGATGCCAAGCGGCCCCGCTGAAGCGAACGCCGGTCGCGCGGGCGGGGCTGAGGGAGGAGGAGGAGCGGGGTGGGCTGGGGGGGGAGGAGAGAGGAGGGACGGAGAGAAAGAAAGAACGCGCGAGCGGGCGGGTGCGCGCGCACCGTCAGTGGGCTAGGCCTGACTGAGGCGGCGCGAGATTAAGAGGAGAGAGGCGACGGGCGCGGCAAGGGAAAAAAAACACCACACACACACACAGAGCCTACGCTGCTAACGAGAGGGAGGAGATAAAGACTGAGGGGGCGTGACTTGTGTACTGAGGGACGCAAGGTGGAGGGAGGGGGCCAAGAAATAATAATCGTTAGGGGGCGCACGAGGGTTTTTGGAAAAGTCTTGGGGAAGTATTGTTGTTTAGTCGTGTCCGACTCTTCGTGACCCCATGGACCAGAGCACGCCAGGCATTCCTGTCTTCCACTGCCTCCCGCAGTTTGGTCAAACTCATGCTGGTAGCTTCGAGAACACTGTCCAACCACCTCGTCCTCTGTCGTCCCCTTCTCCTTGTGCCCTCCATCTTTCCCAGCATCAGGGTCTTTTCCAGGGAGTCTTCTCTTCTCATGAGGTGGCCAAAGTATTAGAGCCTCAGCTTCATGATCTGTCCTTCCAGTGAGCACTCAGGGCTGATTTCCTTCAGAATAGATAGGTTTGATCTTCTTGCAGTCCATGGGACTCTCAAGAGTCTCCTCCAGCACCATAATTCAGAAGCATCAATTCTTCGGCCATCAGCCTTCTTTATGGTCCAGCTCTCACTTCCATACATCACGACTGGGAAAACCATCGCTTTAACTATACGGACCTTTGTCGGCAAGGTTTTTTCTCTGCTTTTTAAGATGCTGTCTTAAAGTATAGCGAAGCATTTAAGGCTGCTGCCAGTATGGGCTTAAAAGTGCCAAAAGCTGCATTTCTGCTTGCACGTAGGTGACCTGGAAGAAAGCCTCGTTGAAACTCCTTTCGAGCGCATTCGGAGTTATAGAACTTCATTTGGGTGTCACTCCGAATAGAGACGATGGTTATTATCCTGTTCCCACTACAGATGTGGAATTCACTCAGCACTGACAAGTTTTCTGTGAACCCTGGAGCTGTAAAGGTATTTTGCAGACATTCTAGTTCTGATTGGATTGCCCTAATCTACTATGCTTTTTGTCAGCAGGGGCGTAGGAAGGGGGGGAGGGGGCAGGCTGCCCCAGGTGCCATCATCAGGTGACAAATTGTCAAGGAACAATTACTGCCCTACTAGGGCGGTTCATAAAAAAACTTTTTTTAAAAAATGCCTGCTCCAAAGGTCTTATCTTACTACACTAGGGATTATATAGCTATATATGATATTTCATGCGTGTCAGTTAATATCTTGACCCTCCTCCACAGAAATAGTTGTTTACTTGGCCGTTTTCCTATGTCATGAAGGCTGAAATTTCAATTCAGTGGAGCAGGGTCCTCCTAGCTGCCTGCTTTCCTATACAGCCAGTCCAACTGGTGGCTCTGGCTGTCTGCTTCCTTCTCCTTACTCTCGGTTGTTCCCTTGTAGAATTCAGCAGAGAGGAGGATGGAGACAAGCCTAGAAAAGTGCAAAGTTGGATTGGGGTATGTTCTTTACCATGAAGCAAACTGTGCATTTGAGCAATTTTGCAATCATGTTCACTAAACAGGAAAGTAATGGTCAGAGTTCTTCTTGGCATGTGGCAATATGCTTCAGTACTACTGTTGATAGTTTCAAAGACCTTAAGGAATTCACATGATTTCTCAGACCTTTTGCTCAGTATTCCTGGGACTGCAGAGCTGGAATGGGGGGAAATCCCTATTAAAATTTTCTACTAACACCACTCCTCCACAGCCCAATCATATCCATATTTATATTAGAGGCCAAAACAACAAAGTTTTGTGGCATGTTAAAGACTGACAAATTTTATTATGGCATAAGCTTCCATGCATTACGTGTTGTCAGAATACTTGAGAATATAAGCCATTTGTTCCTGTTTAACTTTAGGGTGACAATCCTGTGCATACTCAGTGGTTGTTAATTCATTTCTGAGAAAGTTTGCAAAGGATCAGAATACATCTTTCCCCAATGCCAGAATAAAACATATTGTTTGGAAGCTATTTTGGAAATCAGTGACAATTAGTGCACACTAATTGGGAACTTATGGTGAAGGGCTGCTTATAAATCAAATTAATAATAACAACCAACATATTTTTTATGTGAAATGATTAATCAGCTCCTAAGCATGCTCAATGGAATTAGGTGTTTTTTTTAATATACTAAGGCTATAATCCTAAACTCGTGACTTACCTCAGAGTAAACATGCATGAGATTGGTCTGAACATTTAGCATGACTGGAATTACTCTGGATTTATACAAATTAGAGAAATACAGTGAATAATCACCAACTATAACAGGCCTAGGAAACCTGAGCCCCAGCCAGTATGACCAATGAGCAGCCATGATAGAAGTGGTAATTCAGAAAAATCTGGAGGTCCTCTGGTTAGCCACCTGTGTTTGGTTGCAATCTTGTTTAGAAATTATATGGTAGAGGAGTGATTCTGCATAGTGATATAAAGCTTGTATCTGCTCTAATTCCTTTAGTTCAGAGATGACTAACCTGTGGCCCTGCACACATTGCTGGACTCCACCTACCCATCAGCCTTAATCAGTATTTGTGGATGATAGAAGTTACAGATCAGCAGCACCTGAAGGAACATAGTCTAGCTACTCCTGCTTAAAGTTGCAATCCTAGCTATGTCTACAAAGAATTAAGTCCCACTGAATTAAATATGGCTTACTGCCAGGTAAGTGGAATTAGGACTGCGGCCATAGTTTCTAATCTACTTCCTGCTCTTGTAGATTATTCATACAAGGCTTTGCAGCTTTACTCCTTTTTATGTGAGTGGGGTATACACACAGATAACTAGCTGAATATGTGGAGTAGAGACCGCAACAACGACAATGTAGTCAAATTGTCATGAGCTGTCACGACCAGCTTTTTCTTTTCTTTTCTAGAATGCTGCAAACCACTTAGTTTATTTTCAAAAGGGAATCTAGTGTGGGAATGGTAACATTTCAGTTGGGATTGAGGCTATTTTGACTGAGATGAATACAGTATATTTACTTACAAAAACAAGGTGAGCTATTATGATGTACTGAATTCTAAAAAGTTCTGCTTGCTATGTTCTCAAATATATTTCAAATGGCAGAATGCTAACAATACTTTCAAAGAGTAGTCGAGTAAGAAGGCAATACGCTTGCTGGGTGTGAATTGATCTGAATTAGATCCAGACACCTGTGTCTTCAGAATCCATTTCCTTTGAGACATTCCAGGGAGTTTCCGTGCTAGCGCAATTGCGTGGTCCCTTCTGATTGGTCCTTGTAGCTCAGTTATTCATGGATTCTAACCAGTGGAAAAGACCCTTCTGTTCAGCATGATTATCAGTGTGGTGACTGTTGTGGTTGTAGATTAGGAGAAGTGGGACAATATTTCAGAGGGGGTGTTACTATAGTCTTCTCAGTGCAATTTAAAGAAGCCTCCTACCACTTTCAGAACGCTAAGTTCCTATGAAACCAGTAATGCAGCTGATTTACTTAGGGACCTTCTTGATAGGACTGGTATTTGGGGAACAAACTGACAATGACGATGATAGCCCTTCTACTATGTTAGAGACACCACAGCATACAATAATAAAGGAGTATTTTAGGGAAGAGTTTGATGATGAAGGTAAGTGATACTTTGCTGTTTCTCTGTTCTGGAAGGAAACCGTTGACTTCCAAATCTTCTTTCATTTATGTAGCCTTACTCTAAAGAGTTGCATTCTTGTTTGATTTCATTTTTTTACTGTTTAATAATAAAATTAATTGATAAAACACTATGAAATATCTATTTTGTATGGTATCCCGTCTTCTAAACTATCAGTACATTCAGGACCACTACAGGAAAAAAATAAAGGATAGAAGCATGAAAGAGAAGACTGACCTTTTGCAATTTCCCCCCAAGTTTAGGAAAACTAATAATTAAAGGCAGTTGTCTTGCAAATATTGTGAGGCTGCTGTCTGTTCTGCTGTCCTACTTGGCAATATGTCTCACTGAATTCAGTGGCCCTTACATCTGAGTAGACATGCATAGGATTTCACTGTGAGTGATGCATGGAAGGAACAGAGATAAACCAGCTGAACATGAGGAGTCAGTCCTGATGCATTTGGAATCCTAGAGCACAGCTAATTTATAAAAGGATGTATCCAAAGTTAAGAGTTTCATAGAGCACAGCTAATTTATAAAAGGATGTATCCAAAGTTAAGAGTTTCATCTGTTTAAATATGAAGAAAAGGTAACCCAGATAGAAATAGTTTTTACTGTCTGTTCTGAAACATTCAGAAGCAACTGATGTCCTGATATAGTATAGTGTGTTTCCCTGCATAAGAGACTGCACAGCTTTAAAATTTGTGCTATGTGTCCTAATTTCAATATCTCTTCTTAACAACTCCTAAGCAGACTGCAATTTTATTTATAGTGCTGCTCTATATGGAGGTAAAGGCAAATGCATTCGCAGTACTAGGTTTCTGGGTTTGGTTAATAGTTTGATTCTGGTTAATCATTCTTGAAGGTTTTTAGTGCTGTTTTCTAGGAAGAGAGAGTATATTACATGTCCTCATCTGCCTCCCATACAATTTCCTCCCTTCTTCCAATTTCTTATTTCTATCCCATGGGAAGATCAGTACAGGTGTTATTATTATTTATTATTGTGCCTGTTTGTACCCTTTCTTTAGACGACATACTAAATGACACCAGTCTTGTACTGAAAGTCCATTACAAAATGGCTTGAAAAATAATTGAATCTGGTTTATATTACATTTGTTTGAATTTTGAGCCCTGTGTTCAGTGTTATAAACATGACATAAACCAGGCAAATCACAAACA
Source organism: Podarcis filfolensis (assembly GCF_964270895.1). Lineage (NCBI taxonomy): Eukaryota > Metazoa > Chordata > Lepidosauria > Squamata > Lacertidae > Podarcis > Podarcis filfolensis. The sequence goes on from NC_139609.1 coordinate 44,479,267, forward strand.
TGATTCAACATGTAGCGAGTGGTCTCTTGGGATCATTGAGCAATTTTCTCTAGCTCCAGATGGAGTTAAATATAGGCTTTTGTGATATTCAGCTAAGCATTCTTGAGTAAAATACTTTTGTAGGGTTGTTTTTAACCAAATGTAATTCAAGATATATCAAAAATGCCTTTATAGGTTTGCTGCCAGGTTTTATGCCTATGATGAAGGTTGCATCACTTGAATGGTCTTTAAGAAAGACGTAGGTGCTCTAGTATGAGTGCTCTAGTATTATTCCTTGTCAGTGGCCACATTCATATATCACTCTAAACCACAGTATAGTATGATGAGACTGAGCAATGGTTTGCCTCTGATACATATGCTCTTTCCCTCCCTTTTCTTCCTCTGGCATAGTAGCACAAGGGGAAGTTCAAAATCTGTTTGCTTCTGCTTTTGCTTAACCACAGCTTGTTGTGTTATGCAGATTGAAAAAATGTGGTTAATGTTTAGTTTTGTTGGTTTAAAACAACTCGCCTTCAAACTATGAAGTTATTTTGTTGTTGGTTTAAACAAACCATAGTTAACATTGACCACAGTTCAGGGTTTGGATTAAATATCAAGAAAATTACTGCTTGTTATATGGCTGTTAAGCCCATGTGTGGTGCAGCCATGAGTTAATTTGCATTGTACTGTACAGTGGTACCTCGGGTTAAGAACTTAATTTGTTCTGGAGGTCCGTTCTTAACCTGAAACTGTTCTTAACCTAAAGCACCACTTTAGCTAATGGGGCCTCCTGCTGCTACCGCGCTGCTGCTGCACGATTTCTGTTCTCATCCTGAAGCAAAGTTCTTAACCGAATGTACTATTTCTTGGTTAGAGGAGTCTGTAACCTGAAGCATTTGTAACCCGAGGTACCACTGTATGTCCTAAAATATTTATTCTATTTTACACAATGTGAAATAATTGTTGCATGTTATTGTTTTGCTATACCTCATTGCTACTTCTTTCACTTTTTCAGATGAATGGGAGAAACGGTGGGTTCAATCTAAACATAGATCTGATTATGGTAAATTTCGTGTTGCATCAGGAAGGTTTTATGGAGATAGAGAAAAAGATAAAGGTAAAATAATGCATTCTCCCATCCCCCAGGTTGTGAAAAATGAGATTTGTGACTGAATGCATGCCTTCATTCACTTTTATTACATTATTGACACAATATTGGCTGGTATCAAAACATCTACATAACTGTCATTATGTTTCCTAGTGGTGGGCTAGAGAGCAGGGCTTCTGCATCTGAGCAAATTTGTATGGGTGCAGATAGATCCTACAAGTAAAGTGATCCCACACATTTAGCTCTTTAAAAGTCAAACCAGCACTTTAAATTGAGCCCATAAATAAACAGTCAGTCAATGTAATCATATGAGATCCTGGTGGCTGTGTTCTATACCAGTTGGATTTTCTGAGCCACATGTAAAGGCAGATCTATAGAGAGAGCATTACAGTGGCCTAGTCTGGATGCAACCAGTGAGTGTGTTACTTTTTTCCTAAGATAGGGTCAAGCTAAAATGACAAAAGGCACTCCTAGCCACCTGTGCTAGTAAAGATAATAAATTGGATCCCTGTAGATTTAAGGCAGGAGTGGGGAACTGGATCTGACCAGTAGGAGGCTACCCACCAGTTGTTTCCCTGACATTGTTAAAAGAAGAAGCTGATCAGTAGTTAGAGCAACCACTTTTGAAGAAGCTCTTTCAGTGACTGTCAGCTGATTGGAGCTGGAAGCATGCCTTCAAAGAGACTGTTGATTGGTGGTTATAGGGAGTCCCTTCAAAGTCTCTGCAGAGGGAAAAATGCTCCTAAAAACAGCATTTCCCCCTCTACGTATAAAGTGACATGGGTTTAAAGCACTTCTTCCAGTGCTCTGAATTCAGACTGCTTCCTCTGGGGGGATGGGAAGCATGCTATTGCAGCAAATCCCAGCTGATTGTTGGGACTGACTGCACTTTGAAGCTCCAATGATCAGCTGATTGTCAGCTGCACAGGGCTTTCTGTTCAAGCACCAACAATCAGTGGTTATAGGTGCTTGAACTTTTGTTTTCCCTTTTTCCAGACATCTCCATTTTCTCTTTGTCTATTTCCCGATCAATGTACAGGCTCTGTAAATTGCTTCTTGACTAATATTTATGCAAGTTTCTAACTTCCCAGAGTAATCAACAGTGGTATTTTGTATATTGGTGGTTTCTGTTCTTGTTAACAGTATAACTGGCAAGAGGTTATTTAATATCCGTATCCTACATAATGCCAGACAGTCTTTGCGGTTATATTATTATAACCATAGTAAGGACATGATTTTGTGAAAGTACAATAAGTCGTTTAAACCATAGTTCTAGATCTTTGATTTAATTTTACAGGTCTGAAGGCAACTGAAGACACTAAGTATTATGCAGTGTCAGCAAGGTTTCCGCCCTTCAACAATGAAGGTCAGACGTTAGTGCTTCAGTATACAGTAAAATATGACCAACATGTCGATTGCGGTGGTGCCTATGTTAAACTTTATTCTGCAGACCTGGTTCAAGAGGTTATGAATGAAGATTCTGAATATTATATCATGTTTGGTAAGTTCTCAACATGTCTTATTAGTCAGCAATCAAAGCATATCCATTTTTACAGTGCAAGCCAGGAGAGAATTGGGCTTAGCACTATAAGGTAATTTCTGTTTTCATATTTTTTGAGTCTGCATCACTGTATATATCAGTGAGAATCAGTGGCTGCACACAATGCTGTCCCAAGACTTATGGTTTAGTCAACTATCTGGTGCAGAAAGCTCAAGAGTGCCTATCTTACTCCTCCAGTAGTCAAGTGAGGAAACACACAACAGAGCAGTTGGCTTATCGTTACACTTAAATCAGCTCTTGTGGCTTGTTTTTCTCCAGGAAACCAAAATCTGAAGCCAAGTTCTTGACTTCCCAAACATTGTTTATTTGGAGAAATGAACCACAAGAATTGGTTTGGGGATAATGTTAAGCTCAATGGTTTGTTTCCCCACTCAACTAAGGAAGAAGCAGAGTGGGAGCACATGGGATGCATGCACCAGCATGCAGCTTGTGTGTACTGGTTAGCTTACTAAACCATAATTAATGGCTCAGTATTATGGGCAAACACAGCCAGTTTTTGCTTCCTTATGTTTTGCAAAGTATATTCAATGAGCTGACAACAAGGTTGCTGGATCAGGGTGAAGTCTTCCAGGGAGCTTACAAGCAGGGCATGAAGTCAACAGCTCACCTCCACTGCCCCATTGTATGGTGCCAACATTTGATACTGTCTCTGAAGATTGAATTTAGCTATACAGATACACAGCAATAGACCATTAACATAAATCTGAACTTTTTAAAAGCTACTGAAAGTAGTAGCTATCAACCCTTTTGACATTTTTTTTTTAACTTACTGGCAATCAGTGTGTCTAACACTTTGCTTATTACTTACAATTTTTGAAAACCGCTCTTTCATCTCCCATGTATGTTGTAGTGGGGTTAAAATGGTTTTAAAATATTAAAATGTTGGTTGCAAGGGATAGGAAGTAACTAAGTTACCTTCCACGTTTGAAGAAGAAAGTACTATTAACAGCAATTTCTAAATCAGTGTTGAAACTATCATTAACTGACATATTTGTGCAGGTGGAATTCTGATCCAAGTCAATTGGGTTTTTAGAGCACTGTTGTTTTCTCCTAGGTCCAGATATATGTGGAGAAGACAAAAAGATAGTGCAGGTTATCTTCAACTATAAAGATGATTATTACTTGATCAAAAAAAACATCACATGTGAGGTATGACCAGTATTTTTTTGGTATTTGAGAAGCATTGTTGATTTCTAATCTTTGCTGCTAGTTTTCCTCTACTAATCATATTTTTTGTATCTTTCTGTCTTGCTGAAATTCTACTTTCCACACACAAGCAACAGTGAAAAACCCATAACTGAAGTCTGGGTCAAGTAGTGTTTTTGGAATTAATAGTAATGTATATTAGAATTATGTTGGCGAGTAAGGGATAGTTTAACCATGGTTTAATGTTAATGAAAAGTGCTAGTGCATGCTGCTCAAAAAGTCCTCAGTTAATTCACCGCAACTCATTCACTGCTGCTCCTGACCACACTGTACCAGGACCAACAAGCTACAGTGGTGCCTCGCAAGACGAAAAGAATCCGTTCCGCGAGTCTCTTCGTCTTGCAGTTTTTTCGTCTTGCGAAGCAAGCCCATTAGCGGCTTAGCGGATTAGCGCTATTAGCGGCTTAGCGGGCTTAGCGGATCAGCTGATTAGCGGCTTAGCGGATCAGCTGATAAGCGGCTTAGCAGCTTAGCGGATCAGCTGTTAAGCAGCTTAGCGGATCAGCTGATAAGCGGCTTAGCGATCAGCTGTTAAGCGGCTTAGCGATCAGCTGTTAAGTGGCTTAGCGGATCAGCTGATAAGCAGCTTAGCGGATCAGCTGATAAGCGGCTTAGCGATCAGCTGCTTAGCGGCTTAGCGGATCAGCTGTTAAGCGGCTTAGCGGCTTGGGAAAAAGGGGGGGGGGAGGAAAAAAACCCCGCAGGAACTCGCAAGACATTTTCGTCTTGCGAAGCAAGCCCATAGGAAATTCGTTTTGCGAAGCACCTCCAAAACGGAAAACCCTTTCGTCTAGCGGGTTTTCCGTCTTGCGAGGCATTCGTCTTGCGGGGCACCACTGTACAAGCATTGGCATGTTATGTCATCTGAATCAAGATTGTACTTTGTTTGGAGAGAACATGAGCAGCAGGTTTGTTTCAAGGAAATAAACTACAAGTCTGGATTTCACATTCCATTTCTTTTGTTGATACGTATTGTTACTGGGACCATGCAAACATGCTGGAGCTTTGTTCTGCTTTGCTCTTCCCTGGACCTTTTAGCTGAGTGTGGTGCACCAACTAAGCCAAAGTTTTGCTTAATGTGTCCTCTGAACCCAGGATCATGGTTAAGTTGTAGCCAAGAACAAACATTGGCTGATGGGACCAATCATTATGGTTGCCACTCTTGCATCCTAGGCACCATTTACTTTTGACACACAACCCAAGAAGCAAGGGAAATAGCTCTCACCACCCAATAATAAGTACCATGGCATGTCCTCAATTTTCTGGCCTCCAAACTCTTCAAGCAGTGATTGAGTAGATAATCAGTGTGCCATTTTTTTCATTTAGTTTATATTCTGTTGCAACATTTAACAGGAAAAACCAGCAGTCAGTTTGGAATATGAGAAAAGAACTCTCTACTTATGTAATAATCTTTATTATTTTTCTTTTTCGAGACCGATGACTTTACCCATCTCTACACTTTGATACTACGTCCAGATTTAACATATGAAGTGAAAGTTGATAATTATGTTGCTGAGGCTGGCTATCTAGAAGATGACTGGGACTTCCTTCCTCCAAGGAAGATAGTTGATCATGAAATGGCAAAACCTGACTACTGGGATGAAAGGGAGCTTATTGAAGATCCCATGGACAAGAAACCAGATGTAAAGTTTCAGTATCATGGTTTCTCTTTCTATATAGATATATATGTACATTAAAACTGTCTACTTCCCCAGTTGCATTCTGTCCACTGACCATTTCTTGTTGTCTCAGTTGAAGTCAGTGGGTGTTGCAGCTGTGCTTATAATTCTATGATTTGCTCCAACAACAGTCTGATAGCCATCATTCCCTTTTTATTATCATTGTCTTAAATAATTCTTACTTCAGTCAATTTCACAATGGTAGCTAATTATTACTTCCATTTAGCAAATGGAGGAGCTGAGGCAATATATGATCATTTACTTGCCAAGGCTGAGTTGGGTTAAACTCTAAAATCAATTCTGCATCTCAGTGACATTTGTCTTCGCCTTTACAGACAAATGTCTGCACCCAAGGAAACATTTATGCATTCTTTATACACAAAGCAGCATATGTCACTTTTGCCAGGACTTCTTACTTGACCTGACCAGATGAAGGCATAGATGGCAAATACCCAAGTCTTATAGATAGTTTCCCATTCTGGACTCAAAGCCCAGCACCCCAAGCCCACAGATAAGGATAACATCAAAACAAGCCAATTAACTTATATCAAAGGAAGTGAGTATGAACATATATGAGCTCATTGTTACATCAACTACCAATTAATTGTGGGGTTATACTGACTACCAAGATGGTGTTTGCAGTGCTTCCAGAACAGTTCACCCTTGGTTCAACACAAAGTTCAATACAGTATATGTCCATCATGGGATTAATACAAACAAATTTCCATGCCTGGTAGTAGTTGCAGTGAATTTTGTTGAATGCCACAGAACCTAAAAGCTTGTTAAGTGTGGTAACATATGAAATGCTAGATGATAACAGAAAACAATATAATAACCAATACTTATTTTTATGTATTTATTTACATATATATTTTGCTACTCTTCCAACACAGAACTCAACTTACTAATCGGTCAATGTGATATTAAATGAGCAAGCATTTTAATAAATTGTCAGGATTATCTTGCTGCTAAAATAGATGTTTGAGAAAACAATCTTTATTGATTATATGAATGCATACTGTTTTAGGATTGGGATCAGCCAGAAAGAATTCCTGACCCAAATGTCACGAAGCCAGATGACTGGGATGAAGAAATGGATGGAGAGTGGGCACCACCATCGGTTCCAAACCCGGAGTACAGAGTAAGCTTGGTATAGGGCTGCAGAATAATAAATGCAGAGACTTAGATGGTAAACAGTAGGGGTCGTATACCCAGAGTAGACCCATTTAAATGGATAGATTTAAGTTAGTCAAGTCTATTGAATTCAGTAAGTCTCTGAGTATGACTTAGTCCAGGGATTGTCTACCTGGTGCCAAGTTTGTGTCCCTTGAGCATCTTTGGTTTTTGGTTTTGTTTTCAAAAAATAGGCATTTCCTTTTCCCATGGAGGAACTTTTCTAAAGGGTGGGGTTTCTCAGTGATATTCTGTGTTGAGAGAGATGTATTTTTTTTGGGGGGGGGAGTCACACATATGGCATTTGTGTGAGGTCCAGGGGTGAGGGAGCAACAGTGACTGCACTCTCTTATCTTGTCTTGTGCCATACCCCCATAGCAGCCATTTTGTAACGGGCACCCACAGCACTTCCTCAGAATTCAAAGTGTGCCCACTGGTCCAAAAAGGTACCATGCTTAAACCTGAGGCATTTTATCTTACTACCTACTCTCCTGTTCAGTCTTCCTGAATCTACCTTCATCTGGCTTTGTCTGTATTTCTCAAGTCCCCCATCCTTAAATGCCATCTCTTGAACCAGTATCTCCCTTCAAGCAGCTATATCCCATCACTTACTAAGTCCTCAAATAGGTACTGCTTTCTCTGTTTTTCTTGCTGCTCTCTTTTTGACCCACTGGTTTGGATTCCTCTTTATCTTTCTCTCTCTTTCTTTACCACTTCCAAGTAGTTGCTGTCTCCAGTCTGCTTTTCCTACTCTCTACTGACTACTCTCTACTGAAATCATTGTCTATGCTTTTCTTCCATTACCACGATTGTCACATGGTATTTTTAAGTCCTTGCAGAACTTTTCCCCACCTTATATTATCAGTTTCAAACCTTTAGTTTTGCAACTTTTAGTTTTGCAGCTCGAATCCCTGGTTGTGTCTCCACCTTCACTTCTCTTTCCATCACTTCTTGCTTTCTCCATTCTATTCACACCTCATCAGCTCCCCCCCCCTCCTGTTTCCATTCCTGTCCCCCTCTCCCACTTGTATTCAGGGGCGTGCGGAGTTGGCGGTTCGCCCCGGGTGCCATGGGGGGGATGAAAAGATGGCCCCTGCCTCCCCCCAGCTGTAGAGCGGCCAAGGTTGTGCACAGTCCATATGGGCTGCTGCGCGTGCACACTCTGTACAGCCGTCGCGTGCAAGCGGTAGTCTGTACAGCTGCCGCACATGTGCGGCATCCCGTACAGTCATCACACATGCGCAGTCCATACAGGATGCTGCACATGCATACTCCGTACAGGCTGCCCTGCCCCAGGTGCCGGAGAGGGTTCCTCTGCCACTGCTTGTATTATCTTCAAATTAAGATGGGTGAGGAACCTGTAGCTCTCCAGCTGTTGCTAGACTCCAACTCCCATAAGCCCCAGCCAACATAGTATGGAAGGGATGTTGAGAAGTGGGAAACCAACAACATATGGACGGCTACTTCCCCATCCTAGTGAAATCATTGTTAAAGTACAAGTCAATTGTATATAATTGGTTTTACTTATTGTAAAATAAAGCTTCTCTTGGCATTATCACTATGAAAGGCCCACACTCAAAAGTGTAAATAATGTGTCAGTACATATTTAGCAAATGATGATAATACATTCCAAATTATTATTTTTATTTCACTAGACTTAGCCAAGATTTATTTTGACTAAATTAGGTTTGGGGGGAAATAAACTTCAAGCTTGTCTCAATTGTTCTTTTTTAGGGAATTTGGAAGCCCCGTATAATCAAAAATCCCAATTATAATGGCATATGGGTTCAGCCATTAGTTGATAATCCAGAATACACACCTGATCCTAATCTTTACAAGTATTTCAACATCAGTGTCATTGGTTTAGAAATTTTACAGGTATGTATTTTATAGAGTTTTCAGAAATAATTCCTTAACTGGAAAGATAATTCTTATTACAGAGTCTAGTTGTATTCTGTATCATTATGAGGGAAAAGCTGTCCAATTTTCTAATTTGAATCATTCACAGGAGAAAAATAGCATTAGCAGCCCATTCATTTTGAAAATATGATATACAGTGGTACCTCGGTTTACAAACTTAATCTGTTCCGGAAGTCTGTTCTTGAACCGAAACCATTCTTAAACCGAGGTGTGCTTTCGCTAATGAGGCCTCCTGACGCCGGTGCACTTCCACCGTTCGGATTCCATTCTTAGACCGAGGTAAAGTTCACAAACCGGGACACTACTTCCGGTTTTGCGGAGTTCATAAACCGAATCGTTCTTAAACAGGACTGTTCTTAAACCGAGGTACCACTGTATTGTGTTTCCTATTTGCAGCATTTGCAATTAATTCAAACTGCTGCATGGTCATCTATAGAATCTGCTTCAGTGGTGATCTTCACACCATGTACTCTGAAGTAGGATTATTGTGGAGTAGATAATTTGAGAAGAATGGCCTCTGAGATTAGAAGATTATGATATAGCTGGATTGATGGGATGACAAACGTGTGTACTGGCTTTGAGTATGATTGCAATGTTAATTCTGAATTTATTAGAATAGGTGCATGCTAAATTGGTAGACGCAGTGGAACTTACTTTTGACTTACATGTATATTGTTGAAATGTGGGGCTTTTAATGCAAAGCCTATGACATCTGCAACCTGAGAATCATTTTTCATTACAGTGGTACCTCTGGTTACGAACTTAATTCTTTCTGGAGGTCCATTCTTAACCTGAAACTGTTCTTAACCTGAGGTACCACTTTAGCTAATGGGGCCCGCTGCCACCGCCGCGCGATTTCTGTTCTCATCCTGAGGTAAAGTTCTTAACCCGAGGTACTACTTCTGGGTTAGCGGAGTCTGTAACCTGAAGTGTTTGTAACCCAAGGTGTTTGTAACCCGAGGTACCACTGTAAAAGGCTCCAGATACCGTAACTAGATACATAGGTAAGCCTTCCTGATACAGGGAAATAGAAGCATTTTGAATCTGGCTTCTAGTCTTCAGAAAACGAGACAGTTTCCTAAAGAAGAAATGGGGGCAATCACCTAATTCCATACCCTTTGCATGTCATGGTTGAATTCCAACCCAATTTACCTAGTCCATGGCAAACAGAAATTGAATTTTTTTTTTAAATCAAAATTCTACAGAATGAAAACATAAATACAGTAGAATAAATATAAACTCAATATAGATATGAAGCAACAGCTTTGGGACTGTATATATTTGCTTTCATCACAAAATGTTGAATTTCTGGTTGAAGGAATTGGTTACTATGTTATGCATGCGTGAGCTAGGAAGTTTTCCTCAAAATAACAATGAAATATTATATAGGCACGCTGCCATTTTCTATTGCTTGTTCACATTTTATATTATTTTAGTATATAGCAGGAAATAATATTTTATATTATTTTAGTATACAGAAGGAAATAAATTATTTTAAATAAATAGATAGCCACTTAATACAGGTTTGAGAAGAAAATAATGCAGCTTTGTACAATCTCACTTCTAGAAACCATGTATCACCCATTCTTGTAGCATTGTATTGTAGCTATAGGGCAGGATTCACATAACCAGCCCCTTCAGCAGATGCCCTGCACAAGGACTTCAACTTGCGCAATGGGGTTCCCTCTTCCTCTCCCTGTCAGCCCCTTAAAATTGGATGGAAGGAGGTGAGGAAAACGCTCAGAACAGCATGTGGTGGGAGAAGAGAGGAGCTTGCTCTGTCTCACATTTAATTCCACCCATAGGTTTTTGGGGTTTTTTGCATCACCTTTCATAATTGTATCCAATGTTACACCCAATTTATATTGTGAGCTTTTTCTGGTGAAGCCAGGCTGCACCATTCTTGATGGTGTTAAATTCAGGTAGCGGTCATAACTCCATTACCTAATAATGTGTCACTGAATTCAATAGGTCTTACTTCTGAGTACACATTGTTGGACTTCCATTATCATATATGGCTCACAAATCTAGCTAGATTGTGTTTACTTCAGTAACTCATTTTTCCCTTTTACCTTATTCATTCCAACAGGGAAAGTCTGGCACAATCTTTGACAATTTTCTTATCACAAATGATGAACAATATGCTGAAGATGCTGGGAATGAAATGTGGGGTCCCACATTTGTAAGTAACACAATCACCATACAAGAGTGGCTGCATTGAGATGGTGCAGAAGGGCTTCTGCTAGTATACCTGCACAGCTCCAGGTGTCCAGGCATTTGTATAATTACCATAAGAGCCTGCAGCAGTCTTGCCACTACATTCTGCACTACCTGGTTCTAGACCAGGCCCAAGGACTTCCCCACATAGAGTATACTGCAGTTATCAAGTCTTGAGGTTACTTATGCATGGACTACGGTTATCACAATTCAGTTATGGTCATAGCTGGTGTACCAGACAAAGTTGGTGAAAGGCATTCCTAGCACAGGTCACTTAGACCTCTAACCACAGATTTGTATCCAGGAATACCAGTACCTGGTCCTGATTGCCTTATGAAGCACCTGAGCCCTACTGCATTGGCAGAAGAATCCTCCTGTGAATTGATCCAGGCTGTTGGTTGCTGTTATCATTAGCTCACAAGAGAATTCCTCTAGCAATACAGTAAGGCTCAGGTGCTTCATAAGGTAAAACAGGACCAGGATTCAATGGGGTATCTTTGCTGGTCTGAGGTACACCAACCTTGGGCCTGAAGGACTAAGGAAAAAGTGGGTGAACAGGGGGTAAGTTGTAAAGCAAGCATAATTTATGAGGGTACACAATATTCCATTACTATTCAAGAAATATGCCAAGTTCCATATAGTCTGATCCTTACACATATCTGCTTGATACTATATCTTGTTAAGTTCAGTCAGTCTTGTTCGAGCAAGCTGTAATCCTGTGCACCCTTACCTAGAAGTAAATCTTGTTGAACATAGTAGGATTTACTTCTGTGTAAACATGAATAGAATTATTAGACTGCACATCCTGCAGAGTTTAGTTAACCATAACTAGCACTAACAGGATTCATAAAATCAATACAGTACTATATCTACTGTACATAATATTTTTATACATAGAAGTAGCCAGCAAATAACTGTAGAAATGCATGCTTCCATTATTACAGTGTAAGAAACAAAACTGATGTAGCTCCAGACATATTAAGATCTGCTTGAAAAGCACAAGCTTTAGGTGTTAAAGGAAGCTAGTTAAATTCTTTCGAACTTATGAAGAACTCACTGAAAACTAAGGAATAAATGTACAAATGTAGCTGTACAGATTGCACAAAAATAACAAAAAGTCCAGCAAGGTACGTACAACACTAAAGAAAGTGACAAAAATATCTGAGGGGGGAAAGTTTTCAGTGTTGCATCACGTCTGATTATTAGGAATTTTCATAGTGACTTTAGATTGGGGGAAAATACCTTCAGAGTTAAGGCTTGAACCTACATTTTCAGTTTGAGGCCCTCTTTCTCACTGACTCTTTGCCAAGAAGGAAAGGGAGGCAGATTTCAAAAACAAATCTCTTATGGAAATTTATAGAAGTAAATGTCTGCATTTCATATTCTGGCTGTGACATTTACATTTTTTAAAAATTGACTCGAGGTAATGTATTCCTATAACCTTCATTTGGTCTTAACACATGGAATACTATTGAATAAGTTATTTGCAGCTTATTTATATTAATATTTAACATGGTTTTTCATCTTGCCAATGTGCTTTACAATTCTTGTTTGAATAAACAGGAGAGAGAATGGAAGAGAAGACAGGGACAAGATGTTGTGTATAAAAAAATTAATGAAGATGAGGAACCGAAAGGAAAAGAAGGCAAGAAAGAAAAAAGGAAGAAAAAAGATCGCAATGTTAAAGATGAGCTCTAATCAACCAAATTTTATTGCATAGTTACTGTAACTCATGGTGGAATTTGTTTCAACTTCTAAATATTGTATTTATTTTCTAAATATCTGTTACTGAAACTGAAATGCAGTGGCAGTAAAAAGTTCTGACAACAATTGTTATGCTAACAAGTGTGGGTAACGGTGGTACAAGCACAATGGTTGGGTCTCTTATTTAATTATGGAGGGGACATCGACACAGAGACACATAGATGGATGCAACTCATGTACTGCGGGGATGTAGAAAATAGCAAAGAACTACTGGCTAAGTCAGAGGTCATATTCCTTGATACCTAAACTAGGGATAGATTGAAATGCCTATAACAGTTTACTACATCACTTGCAGGGGGCAATTTGATTGCTGAAATGGTTTTACAGGGAGGAAATTCCCATTGTGGTTGTGGGTAGCTGCTGAGCTTTCTTTCAAAATGTTTTAAAATAACATTTTAAAACTGTCACCAACTTTTAGAAATTAAGCAAAATGGAAGCAAAGAAGGCCCATTCTCATGGTAAGTTGATCCTCTATAACTACCCACCCAAGTTAGCTAATTCTATTGGAGTGCCCCTTCTCTTCTTTTGGTTACAGGTTTCCCCTGACATCGCTTTTTTCTCCCTCCCCCAAAGTCAGGCATATTGTAAAACAAATGGAGACTAGGTTTGCTGTAAACTAAGAATGTTGCATGGGCTGCTTTTTCTCACTTTCTCATTCATACATCTCCCCTGCCCTTCAATGGGTTCTGTAATTATACTGCAGCATTACTTCTGCACAAAGGAGACAGTGATATCCAACAGTTGAAAAATAATTCTGGCTGAAACTCTGCCCCTTTAGTTCTCTACCTAACCTCTACTTTATACATGTTTTGGGTAGACACACGTAAAACATGCAGGTCTGCAGTTATCAGGTGTAAGTGGCACCTCACATGACCATCATAGTACTTCAACCATATACCATTATACTAATTCAACTGCAACTTACAGCTGAGAATTCACATGTGCACCTCTTACACACTATGAGGTTCCTGAACTATTGTGAATCGTTCCATTCTTTATAAGTTCCCACCACAAATGCACATGGAAGTATTATGTAGTCATATGGCACAACACTAAGAGGAGTGATGGTTGCCTGGATTTCCACCCAATATATTTCTAGTATGTAACTTTTCACTATCAGTGTATAGCATAAGTTGGCAGTGACCACTGGACTGCGTAGGGTTCCTAGGTCACAGAAGCATGCCCAAGTTGTTCTTGTCTTCTGCCCATCCTCCTCCCTTAAAAAGATACTATGGTACAGTTGTACTTAACAAAACAGAAAGGACTTATGTTGTTTCAGAAGGGCTTCCTTCACTCACAGTTGCTTCACTGCTCTGAGAAAAGTTACGTTGCCTCCACCTGTTCTGGTTCTGGTTCTTACCCTTTGCAAAGAAAGAGTGGACACTTAAGCACTGAAGTTTTTTAATACTTAAATCAAGGTAAGGCACTTACGTGCTAAGTGCAGACTCATACCACAATAACTACATTGCATGGGGATTGATATGCATAGGATTGCAGCTTGAATTAGTTAAAGGTGCCACATACACCTTAACAAAGGACCCCATAAATTTCCAGACGTGTGGGAAAATATTCTACCCTCTCCCTACTTACTCACTTCTTTATCTTTTCCCCAGAATGTGGAATAAGGTATAGAGATACTAAGTGCACTAGGACCTGAGACACCAGGGTTAAAATCACCACTTGGCCATTAAAAACTCACACTGTGACTTTGGGCCAGTCACTGTCTCTCAGACTAACCTACCTCACAGGGTGGTTGTGAGGATAACATGGGGAAATGAATGAATGCATGCCACCTTGAGCTCCTTGGAGGAAAGGTGGAATGGATATAAATGCAATACTGATAAATAAGGAATAATCATAATAAAAAGTCTGTATCCAGCCTGCCTGTCCCTGATTTTGAATTGGAGGGTTGGGGTCAGATTTTGAATCATGAAAATAAACCCAACTCAGAAATCAAAGAAAAAATAATCTGGGATACAACCAGTATATTCAGGCCTATGAACATTGGACCTTACATGTTAGGTCCTTGGCAAATCCAGTGTGTGGCTATCTGCTGGGACAGGCTTCCCTGGGTGAGGTGTGCAGGCAGTGGCAATCCATGCTCCCATACTAATATATAGGCTCTGCACACTGAGTTATCATCTGAACTATCCCAGGCACCTCTCTACTTTTTGTAATAGCATTTTAGGTTTGCCAAAGTGTTTATAGTCTCTTTAGCCTCACAGCAACCTTGTAAAGTAGATCACAGACTCTGCTTAATCAAATGCATCCTTCTTGCAAAAGCTTATGCAATAATACATTTGCTAGGCCTTAAAATGCAATTGGACAGTTGTTTCGTTGTTTCTGTAAGCCATGGCTAGCTGACCAACCCCCTTGATTGAAAGTGTACCACAGTAATGTACCCAATGCAATACACTGAGCTGTGGCACAGAGGATAAAATCTTAATTAGTCTCAATATCTTATGGTGGCTTACTGAGAAGGAAAATGTGCAGACAATATTTAATCAAAACGTGATGCTGTCCCAAGAGGTTTACCTTGAACAGGGGAATACATGATTAAGAATTCTAAGCCTCAGAAATAAATGGCGTGTGCATGCACAGATTGCACCTGCTTCCCCAATGAAGAATCTGTATTTAGTACTTCCGTAACAATAACTTCAGCCTGAAATAAATGCTTCATTGCCAGCCAGCCACATTATGCTTCGACTCATTGCTACTCTTACCAAAATGCCAAGTGAAAAGTAGATCTTAAAAAAAAAAAAAAACACCTCAGGAATCTATGCTTTCAGGTAGTTGGAAGAGAGAGATTTCTGGAGGCCCTTTCTCATATGTAATGTGCATTCCAGTTTGTTTTAAATGCACTGGTTTGGTCATCATCCTTTGTGCAGAGTACATCTTAAAATCACCACTAATCTGTTCACAGTCTCCCTACACCAAACTGGCAATAGCATTCAGTTTACTTACACAATAAATAATCCAAGGTCAAATCAAGCTGTGAACAACCTCACACCCCTTCTCAAACTGTATTTTTATATGGTGTATACTTGTGTATGATACGTTTGTATGGTGTTCCTGAACATGCATTTGTATCAACAAGTTGCCAGGCTCACAACATCCATTGCTAGCCAAAAAGAAATGCATGTCCCAGCATGTCTTTGAAGACACACAAAGAAAGAAAAAGAAAAAGCCCAGAGTTCCTTGGGAAGGATTGAATGTTAAACTACTTTGGAAATTGTAAGAAGAATAGGGTGTCTCTTGATAACTCTCAGCACCTTAACTACCCTACACAGAATTATTTGGAGGAAGCCACCACTATTTAAAATTGTATGATACAGTTCTAGATGGGGCCTCATCCGGTGAAGTTCACTCTGACAAACAGAAATAAAGAAACAAGCAACAAAGGTGGTCAGGAAAGTTGAGGCCTGAGCTTTACTACTGTCTACTACATTCCCGTTCCGTCTCAGGTGACAAACTGGGAGGACGTGCCACCCCTGGGCATAGCCATTACATTCAACACTATACTGTTATGCAGGTAGTACACAGTATTGCAAGGAACACTGCGGGAAGACACTCCTAAAAGGGCAGAATGGACAGCAAGGACATTACATGCACAGCTACAACAATTCTTTCTTCTAGTAAGTAAAATGGAAAGGTAATAGTTTATTGTGTTAAAACAGCTATCATGTTTCCACATACAGCTGAACACACAGATTGTCTAGGCTCATGTTTAGCTCCAGAGCTGGGGCTCATTCAGAAATACACAAGCTGGTTTCCTTCAACGTTGGACTCCACTACCAAGCTATCTAGGGAAAACAGCAAAAAAAAGCAGGCTTGTCAAAAGAACAATACATGACATTTTGCAGCACACATCTGCCTGTCTCGGGCAGCATGACCAAGTTTGAATTCTGTCCTATGTTTCCTGAGAAGTAAGGTCATTAACATACACCCAAGGAGACCTTTGTTCTTGCCATGAGTCAAATAATTAGCACGGCCATCACAGGCATTCTCATTCAATTGGACATGCAACCCATCAGATATGACACAAATGAATCACTGAAGACACTTCAAGTTTCAGCATTAAAATTCTGGTACATTCATATTATTTGTCTGAACATCATTGTGCATTAGTGAAGTAATACTGTATTTTTAAACTTTTTTATTTATAAAACAATAGAACCAAACATTACAGAAGGAAGTTGTACATAAATGTAATTGAACAGTCTAAGCTTATAAAGATCTTGCCCAGAGGGTGCTAGCCCTTTAATACCCAAAAGCACACTTAAAAATTAAAACTCATTCCAAGAAACTCCAGGGCAGGTAATTAACACAAAGTGGCTTCTTTGACTGGAAAGCAAACACATCTCTGTGAGACCTTGTAGTATCCTAATGGCTTAGGGGTCAAGGTTCTGTGAGGCTTTTCACAATTGGATATAATGATATTTAAATCAAACAAGACGTCAGAAATTCATCCTGCTAAAAAGCGCTACCGGGTCCTGACCCTACACCATACAATGGGCATGGTGATTCAACCACCAGTTACAGTTTTTAGTATATTGTAGCTATAGTTTAAAGCTAGCACGGTTTAAGATAAGATTTACATTTTATTTTGGTGCTTACGGCCATGAGAGATCAATGGCAGCAACCTCCTGAGCATGTGAGGTTGTGTTTTAGCGAAGTGTGCAACAGGGCTCCATTACCTTTTGGCTTTATTTTTTTCTGCTTGAAACATGGCAATGTGCTCCTGGATCAACATGTGGGAGACTGGCTGCATACGTTTCCACATGGATTGTGTTGCCAGCATTGTCCCCAATTGGTAGGCTGTGGCAGAGTTTCTTGGGATGTTGTGGGCACGTCTGCCATTCCTCACAATGTTCTGTTTTCATTTGTGCATTTTCTCTCTTTGCCCAGGCTGTGGACAAAAATAAAACCATAGGGAGATCCAGTTAGAGATTCCCTGGTTTGCATGTACCTTGGCCCTCCAGAGGACAGCTGGTTTGCAACCAATACTTTCTTGTACATTGCTGCAACAGTGTGTTGACTTTGTATGCATGTTGGAGATATCTCTCTGCCTATGTGTGCACACATGTGTTGCCTAATTTGAACCTAGAGTCCATGCAACTAACTAGGGATCTTTCTCCTTTTCAGTATCAGTTCCCGCCCCCCTCACCGGCACCCCCCCCCACACGCTGTGACAGTTGTTTTAAAGTTCAATGTGTTACATGGGCAACTTTGTAAAATAAAGAAGAAAGCCACTTCTATGATTTATGGTGTGTTTAGTGAGAAAAGGCTGTTTTCAGCAGAATGTATCAAAGCTCCTTGTACTTGTTGAAGATAAAATAAACAGTACAGCGCTAGTGTGCAGGCTGTTGCTGATTCTGAAGCGGTATCATTTCATGCTCTATTTCTGTCAGAGTACATTACAGAGTAGTGTGTGAGCATTGGCTAAACCTCTGGCAGTTATACATTGCTTGAAGGTCATATGATATTTATTCAAGTTTGTAAGTTTTGTAGTGACTTTAAATGGCAACCTTGGGGCTGAATATGTTAACCTCTGCTACTGGGCGACTTCCATTTGTTTCAGAGGAATGGAGGAATCTGCAGATATGTTCCTGGCCTACGTTCAGAAGTATCACAGTCTCTCCAGCATTTCACAGATAAAAATAGGGACACTTTTGTGGACTATTACACATTGCTGAAGGCTCTTCTCTGCCTGCTGGATGCTGTATTAATTTGATCTGCAATTGCCTGGCCTGCACTGGTACTGTCTCTTAATAAACTAACAGTCAGCTGCTTTTTTATTTTAATTCTATTATGATTATGATTATTATATTATTATTATTATTTTCTAAATTGCTTATTAGTCCTCTTGAGATGGACAACACGGATGGACAACTTTTCTCCCACCAGATATTGTCAGACACCCACCGGCCACTGCCAGTACAGCCAGGGGTCAGGGATGATTATTAGTATTTATTAAATTTATTAAACTACTTCTCTTGCTGCAGGCAATTCAAGGCATCTTTATGAAAACAAAATGACAAAGCAAAACCCACTACATTAATTAAAACCGGTGTGGGGGGGGAAGCATTAAAAACAACCCATTGGCTTTAAAAGGTTATGGATTGTTAACAGCCAAAGGCCTGGTTGAAAAAATGATTTTGCCTGGCACTGAAAGATATGTAGTGAAGGCACCAGGTGAGTCTCCCTGAAGAAAGCATTCCACAATGGGGAACCACCTCAGAAAAGGCCTGTTATCAGGTTGCCACCCTCTGGACATCTCATGGAGGGGGCACACGGAGTAGGGCTTCAGTTGATGAGCACAGGGTCTGGGTCAGTTCATATGGGGAGAGGCAGTCCTTGATTATGGGAGTTGTAGTCCAATAACCACAGGTTCCCCATCCTTGTTGTATAGATTTAGAATTTTGTCAATCCTATTTGTATTTTGTATCCAACTTAAGTCCAAAGAAGCCATTCAGGCAGCATCTGCACTTTTGAATAAAATAGGAACAAGGGAAACTGCAAAAAGCCCTCCCACGCTGTCAGAAGTAGGTTCCACGAAATTCAATGGGACTTATTTCTAAGTAAATATGCATAGGGTTTTAGGTGTTTGTTCTCAAACTGCTATCTATACTGAGGCAGGAGGAAAACAGAACCGGATAATGTGCATTCAGAATACTAGAGAAGATTGAGATACAGGCCGTCTAACTGATAAAAGAGCTTCTCTTAGGAAGAGAAGAAACGCAATTCGCTAACAATTCTTTTTGAGCTTAAGCGGATCTATCCTTGAGAAAGGATAATGCTTTGTGGCTTGCAAGGCTTACAATTTGTGCTGTCAGATCGTTCACCAAGGAAATGGCCTGTCAGGCTGCCATCGTAGGGCGTGCTTACTCGGGAGCAAACAGCACCGAACACGGCGAGATCTACTTTATAGAGTATTACACAAGGGAGGTTAGCCACCACAGCGCGTCCGCCCAACGAGAAAGCTCTGCCAAGTTCTCCCTCTGCACGACTCCAGTCCGCATTTTCGTAGCCGCCGAGCTTAACTGAGGTCGAGCCGAACCCTTCCTGGCCGGCTGGTGGGGAATCCGGGCCAGGCGAGCGTAATAGTATTCCTCCGAGCGGAGGCCGAATTGAGCGGTTGCTCGGTGGTGGCTCCGCTCCAGAGGGGGCCGTGCCGGGAAGGGATCCGGGCGCCGGGCTTTGCCGCGCAGCAGGGCGGGGCCTGGCTGGGGGTGGCTCGGGAAGTTGCCGAAGTTGGGCAGAGAGTGGAGGGACGGAGCCAGCGAGCGCCTGCCTGCCTGCTCGGGCCGGGCCTTCCTGGGTGCTGCTCTTCCCCCTCCCGCCCTCTCTTCCCTGTCCGGCCGGTGCATGATGGAAGCAGCATGGCCGCTCATCTTTCCTTAACGCAGGTAGGGGCTGCTCGCTTTTCGCTCGGTGGGGAGGGAGTGGGGTGGTTAGCTAGGGCGGGGGAGGCAGCCGGGGGAAGCCTCGCCTCCACGCTCCCGCCGTCTCCCCTTGGAAGAGTTTCCTTTGTGACCTGGCCGCCTCCCGCTTCCATTCCTCCTCGTAGCCCTTTCCCTGCCCGCGTCTCCCTTCGGGGCCCTTCCGCCTGCGCCCCCCTTCGCAACACCCAGCCTCCATCTCTGCCTCTCTGGGACGCCCCTTGGAACCCAGCGGGGCTTAATTCTGAGGAGGCGCCTTGTTTATGAACAGCCTCCCCTGTTTCCCTGCTCCCCAAGCTCTCTAGTCTTCCTCCCTAGTCTCCTCCTCCTCCTCCCAAGTTCTGCTGTTGCCCCAAAGCTGCCGCCCTTCACTTCGCCGGTAGTTCCCACGGGGGACTCCGCGCCTTGTTTCGCAGAAGCGGGCGACGTGGGCTGCGCCTTACGCAAAGCTCGTAACGCAGAGAACGTGTCTAGCGGGCGCCCGGAATTCCGCGGCTCTTGTCAGTCTCCAACCGGTGTGGCGAAGAGTGACGGGCTTAGGAGCTGGGCTGACAAGGGGTCAAAGCTCCACTCACCCGGGAAACTTTGTGTTTATTCGCTGCCTCTTCGCCTAATCTTCCTCACGGGGTTGTTGTGAGGATAACATGGGGAGGGAAAGGGCCACGGACACCACCTTGAACTCCCTAGAGGAAAGGTGGGCTAGAAATGTAGTAATAATAATCTTGGTGGGGTGAGTGTGTTATGGCTCCCTGAGTCTTTTCTTTTTCTTTTTAACCCTCTGTAGGGTTTCCTCATGTTGCACCTACTGTGCTGTTCTTTGTTGTATTCCCCACTCTATGCATTCAGACAGACAGACAGACAGACTCTTCTTCTGCAGGACTGCTTTCCAACCGAATACCTGTTATTTATTCTCCAGAGGTGCTCCCACCCATGACATGGGGTGAAGTGGCTACCTCAGGCGGCAGAAGTGTAAGAGGCAGCACTCCGCCTGCCCCACCGCTTCTGCCATCCAGAGGGAGGTGTTCCAGCCCTCAACATTGCCACTTGTCTTCCCCCACCCGGGTGGAGACACAGCGCGAGAGGCAATACTTTGAGCAGCGCCCTGGCTCCTGCCAAGTTCAGTCAGAGCCAGGGCATTCCTGCACACTAGTTGTGATCAGCAGTGTTAGAAACTGAGATATGAAAGCTAGGAGCTAAATGGCACCTTAAACTTAGGTTACTGCAGCTAAAATATTGTGTTCATTTTTCACATGGTCTAGTCCTTTCCCTGCCCACCCCCCTAATATTCTTAGGAGGTCTTCAGAGAGTAGCTGGAAGTTGGAAGGCAGAAAAAGGTCCTCCTTTCCTTCCACTTGGCAGTTTTAATCTGAAATCTTAGGTGCAGCCCAGAGCTCAGAAACTGCTCACACTAATGAAATTCCCTGTCGCAAAATGTGTCTAGAACAATGGGACTCCCAAGGAGAAAGCCGTGGCAACACTTTGAGGAGAACCTTGGCTCCCAAGTTCAGTGAGAGCCAGGGCACAGTGTTGACAAAAGTGGGGGGGGGGCAAAAGGCAGCAATTCCCCTTTCACTGGGCTGCCCTTGTTCTTCTCTCTTTTTCCATTTTGGCTTCTGTGATACACTTTTTGCAAAAACCTTTGCAAAAATTTTCAGTTAAACAAAATAAAGTGAAAAACCAATAGAAACAAAAGGTGCATTAGAAAATACAAAAATGAGGACCCCCCTCCAATTCTATACATACTTATCTAATACAATGGTAAACACGTTATTTTTCCTGTGTCCCAGAACAGACTAGGGTTGCAGTCCTAACCCCACTTACCTGGGAGTAGGCCCCAGTGATTTCAGTGGGAGTTACTGATGTGTCGGCATGGTTAGGTTTGCACTGTAGGTGCTGCAAAAAGTTTTCTCCAGCACAATGGCAAGGACCCACTTCAACATGGGTTAAAATAGAGTGCTACAAATAAGTCTAATGTACTCTTAATTCAAAGATTATATATGTAGAAATAGCTCTCTGTAATAATAAATTTCAGTTCAGTTAATATAAAATTTATTTTGGGATGGTCTTGGTTACCTCACTTCATGCTAATTGGTCTTATATGTGTAAACAGGAAGTACAATCATCATGAGTGTAGGTGTTGTGTATTCATGTTCTTGTTCATACCCCCTGTACCTGGTGCAGTTCTTGGAAGTAGAACTCTATGAGTGGTAAACTATAGTGCCCAGAATTCTCTGAGGGAGAGAACGTACTTTGAATTTGCGTTAATACTATAGTGTATACACAGCTGCAGTCTTTGGTATGCTGAAAGAGGAATTAAGAGTTGCTGTAGCTGCACTATTTGTGGTCGGGGAACTAATAGTTGCTTAACTTCAACTATGCAGTTAGGATAGCAGTATTTTTGCAAATGAATACAACAACAACAGTCTTTGTTTATTTGAAATATTGATGTACTGCTGCTCAATAAAATAACACCAAGGTGGTATATAATAAAGCAATTCAGTACAAAACAGCAATTCAGAAATGAAAGCTTGAGGCTATAGTCCTATCTGAACTGAGCCCAGAACACAACTCTGTACATGTCTCATTTGCAGGCCTCTCTTGTACATACTTACTTAGAAGTTGGTCCCACCTGGTTGGTAAGCATGTGTAGTTCAGATGTCATGGCCAACCCATGACAGATGTCATGGCCAACCCATGACAGATGTCATGGCCAACTCAATGGTTTTGCCATTGAGATCTGGAAATCCACACACTTGAAGCCATAGTTTCCAGTTCTGGTTTGGATGTGAATTTATCTGGATCTGTTTCATTCTGGGTTCAGGTGCAGTTTGGGAAACGATCAGTAGAGAGTGGGACAGGGAGAATGTGACTGCTTCTCAATTTCTTGGTGACTTTTGACACCATTAACCATGGTATCCTCCTGGACTGGCATTGTGGGATGAATATTATGAGCACTGTTTTATAGTGGTTTTGCTCCTACCTGCAAGGTCTTTTCCAGAAAGTATAAATGGAAGATAGTGTTTTGGCCCCATAATGCTTGTGCTATGGTGTACTATGGGGTACCAGTCTTGTCCCCGGTGCTGTTTAACATCTAATGAGCGCACCCAGTGCCTTCATATAGGAGTTTGGAAGCCAAGTGTCATCAGTATGCTGATGGCATGCTGCTGCAATTTTTTTATAACATCAGAATGGGGAGACACTGTGAATGAACTGGACCATTGTCTGAGTGCAACAGTGGACTGAATGAGGGCCAGTAAGATGAACTTGAACCCTGAGAAGATTGAGGCTTGTGTTCCCTTGTGTTTCCTGGATGGAGTTGCACTTACTCTGAAAGAACAGATTTGGAGTTTGGGGTTGCTGTTGCTCATGGATCTGTGTTTGTCGCTAGACACTTAGGTGGCCTCAGTGGCTAGGAGTGCCTTTTTTAGCAGCTATGCTTGGTTCACAAACTATGACCATTCTTGGACAGGGATAGTTGGGCCACAGTGATTCCTTGAAAAAAGAGTGTGTTCCTGAAAACAAGTCCCTTTGAATGTACTGAAAGTGCAATTGCATCACTTACACAACATTTAGATATATAATATGGGTCCACTGCGTTTTAGTGTATTTCTTTGAATCTTTGTTCTTTCACTACACTCAGTTCTGCATAATTCTTCTTCAGGTTGGGGTGGCAAGGCAAGGAGAGTTAAGTTCTGCAAAAGCAATGTCTTTGATCAACTAACTGATACACTGGGTGAATTGTATATAGTAATTAATTAATTAATTCATTAAGTATGTATGTATTTAATTTTCATGCTGCCCTTCATCCATGGATCACAGGGTGGTTGACAATATAAAAACACAACAACACATAACATAATAACAAACTAAAGAATAGTAATGATATGGCACTATTTATTCAACTTCCAGTGGAAGTGGCTAGTTCTTCACTCTCCTTTTTTTTTTTGTCTCCAGTGCTAAGTTCAGGCTGCCCTTCCATTCGTTTTGGTATTCTAAGCTGACTGGGTTTTAATTATCTGCTATTCCACTTCTGGTTTTTGGCTTTGTTTTAATTGTTTTGTATTTTGAATGTTAACCACCTTGATCACTCCTTGTTAAGCAGGAAGCTGGGATGTAAACATATGCAGAAGCATGTGTGGTGTTGCAGTCCTACTTACATTAATTGCCTATATCATCTGAACAGAGAATTTCCATTTAAAATAAAATTTCAGCCTGTTTGTTTGAAAGGCATACCCTGGAAATCTGACCTTGTGGCACTTAATTAGGCATGTTTTCCTATATTCTTTCATGGTAAGGGATTTTGGTGTATATTACTAAAAAGTAGACCCACTTAATCACTGATCAACATGCTAGTTTCTGAGTGTAGAATATATTGTCACAATGTTGTCAACCTTTACTTTGATAGAAAGTTAGAAATTCTTGATTCTTTAAGGATTAGAACATGTATTTTTATGAATTGGCCAATGAAACTTGGCTTAGTTGTTGTCCTAATGGGGCTTGGCCTTGTCGGCAGTTAAAAGTTTTGAACTTTTCCTTTTGTATTCAAAGGTATAATATGCAATTTTTATTCTCAGTATAGATGTATGCTTCATGGGACTTTTGTGCATACAGAGCTTTCCCACCATTTTCTTTTCTCCCCGTGGATGTAAGATTGTATGCAAGTGTATAAACACACTGACATAAATTTGGAAAGCTATTTGTCTGGAATTTTGCTCTTCATAAGTAATGTGTACATACTGGAGCTGCTGTACTAGGGCAGTTGTACCATGGGTCTTGGTTTTCCTGGCTGTTAATAATACATCTGCAGTAAAAATGTGAATGCAGGCATTTCAATAATACTGTTCAGATGCTTTCATCCTTTTTTTAAAAAAAATAATAATAATTTTTATCTTGCCTTTCTACACCCACGTGTTTGTTTTTCAATGAAATATATTGGCTCTAGTTATTTTAACCATGTCTCTGTGTGTGCAGGTCACATCTGCTTGCTACTAAAATGAGCTAAACTGAATGAGTATTAGTTAAAGCAAAATGGCCCTTTATAATATATAAACAGTTCAGGTTTGGGGGTAAGTTGGACCGCATCCTAATTTAACTAGCAAGTTGGATGACTCCTACAGTTTGAACAATATGACATCTGGTATAGTCAGCTGATCTTGACATAAATCTCAATGAAAGTTAAATACTTCTCTGCAATAAAATAACAGGATGTAGTTTTAATTTTGCATGTAGAGTGGCTGGCATGCTTGCACTATAATTGAAAACAGAAGTTATGTTGCAAATATACTGTTATGAAGCATGCAAGAAACTCTGAAAAATGACAGTCTTTCTAAAATGTTGCTTAGCAGCATATCATTTAATTTCCATTTTATATATAGCGCGCTGACTACCTTATATGCACCTTTTCCCCTCCATTTTTGTTCAGCTGTGGGAATACTGTATATTGTGCCTGATCAATTGGTGGTGGCTGTTTGTATGCAGAGATCATACAAAATGTACTGCTTTTAGCATATTGAGAACCTCAGTTTTCTCTGTAAAACTGAGTTCTTAAGGTTGTGGTGTTGGATTGAAGCAATGCTTGTGAAAACAAAGGGTAAAAAGTGGGATGCCAGTGCCCTGCAGAACCCTCTGTCCTTCATGACAACACAATCAGGCATCAATCCTGTACCTGCATACCTGAGTGAGAGTAAACTTTATAGGACCCAACGTGGCTTAACTTCTTCTGAGTTGACATAGGGTTGCTCTAGCTAGTACTGTACAATAAATTGCAAAACAAGTAAATAGATGCATGCTGATATCTGCATAGCTGATGGTGTGGAATTCAGATTCTCTTAGTGCATACATTTAAGTGCAGGGCACATGGAGACTCTTCTGTCTATACATGATTTCTGTATGAAGTAAATAGGGAGCAGCAGCATACAGAAAAGTTTTGCAATCCAAGATCCCTAAATACTTTCTCACAAAGTTTAGAAACATGTTAACAAAATCAGGACTGAGAGAACTAGATTTTCACATTTAAAAACAAAGTTCAGTTGGTACACTGTGTAGTGGAGAGAGATACTCTGTTTTGCTAGATCAAGGGTTTTTTATGGTGCTAAGCTAAAATCCTTCCTTGTTCACTCTCCTTCACTTCCTTTTCGGACTAAATCACCTTTAAAATTCTTGGTTTCTTGTAAGGTTGAATTGCAAATATAGTAGTGCTTTTCTTTTAAAGATAAGAAAACAGCAAGGTTGAACCAGTAGATTATCTTCAGTAAGCAATTGAAGTTCACATTTCTTCTGGCACACTTTTTTTATATATATAAAAAAATCTGCAATTGGCAGAGATGCTGATCTAGTTGGAGTAGAATTAAAACCAGAACTTCATTTTATACAAGTAACTAGAAAGCTAATAAGGTTTGGTCCTGCTTAGTGATTTATAGACCATCTTAAATCGCTGAATCATTAACTTATTTTTTTTTTGCCAGTCTTTATATCTTTCATTTGCCATGAAAGTGTCTGCTTAAAAACACTTTATGTTTTGGGAATTCTTGTCACATAGAAAGAGAACCCTGGGCAAACATCCATAAAGGAAATAACCTGCAAATGTTGCCTTAGTGAAAGCAACAGAAGTGTATGGAAGAGAAGAGTTGTTGGGCCAAGTAGGGCTCACTTGAAATGAAATAACAGGTGAATACGTTGTATTTCCAGCTGTTGTTTAAGAACCTGAATTATATTTGTTGTTTTGCTGTGCCATAAGTATTAGCTCTTCAAGCAAGTGGGTGAAAACTTGTATACTGTGTCAGAAAACCCTCTTACTTGCTCTTTGACTTTGTGCCGCTGAAACCGTAGCTTTGCCATGGTCTTCAACACTTGAAAATGATGTCGAATGTGGGCACTGAAGGTCATGGTAAACTTGGAAACGAAGGGAGGTCCTGAAAGGCCCCAATAAAATTAGGATTGCTATAAAATGGACTCCTTTGAAAGGGAGTTAAAGACTAGAATACTATCTGTAAGATAGCCATTAAATATTAGATCATGCACTAATATTTCCCTGGTTTTGCTTCTCCTTAGTTTAGAATCAGTGTTAGAAACGCATATATATACCTTACCTCTCTCGCCCTGACCTAGCCACTGTGATCCACGCAATCAAGTCACCTTCAGACTTGATTATTGTAACTCACTCTATGTGGGGCTGCCCTTGAGACTGACCCAGAAACTCCAGGGGGTGCAGAATGCCGCAGCGAGACTCCTTACAGGGTCCTCGCCATGGGACCACATTCACCCGGTGCTATACCAGCTTCACTGGCTCCCAGTGGAGTACAGGATCAGGTGTAAGGTGTTGGTTTTAACCTTTAAAGCCCTGTACGGCTTAGGACTCTCGTACCTATGGGACCGCCTCTCCTCCTTTGTCCCATGGAGGACTTCAAACATCTTGGAGGTCCCGGGCACAGGGAGGTTAGGCTGGCCTCAACAAGAGCCAGGGCTTTTTCGGCTGTGGCCCCGATCTGGTGGAATGCTCTGTCACAAGAGACTAGGGCCCTGTGGGACTTGACATCTTTCTGCAGGGCCTGCAAGACAAATCAATTGATTTTAAAATGAATTGATTTTAGAATGCTGTGTTACTTTTATTGTTGTTAGCCGCTCCTAGCCCGGCTTCGGCTGGGGAGGGCGAGATATAAATAAAATTTTATTATTATTATAATTATTATTATATGCCAGTCGCCAAATGGCACCTTGTAGGTTACAGTCACCACAATGGGATGTCTAGGCACCATTCCCCACAATGCAGTTTTGTTGTTGCTGTTGTTGTTTTCATTTGCTTTATATTTTAAAGGGAAAAAATTCAAAGTTGCTTACAACACATTAAAACGTCAAATAAAACAATCCAGAATCAAATAAATAATAATCAAATAAATTCAAGCTTCATTCAAGGAAACTATTTCACATCCTTCTCCAAGTGACATTTTGCTTTATTTACCTCCCTAATTTAGTATAGCTGCCCCATAGCAGAAGTACTCTAGGAAATAGACTAGGACCTGGGAGGCCAGGGTTCAAATCCCCACTTAGTCATGAATCTCACTGGGTGACCTTGGGCCAGTCACAGGCTCTTAACGTAGCTCACAGGGTTGTTGTAGGGATTAACTGAGCAGGGGAGTGAACCATGTACTCCTTGGAGAAAAAGGTGGGATATAAATGCAGTAAATAAGCTCTTCTGCTTACTTGCTTAAGAAAGTTGGAGGGACCAGCTAGATGGAGATGGCAGTCACCAACCTGGAATACAGAGATCACCATGTGGTCACAATTGGGCCTGCGCCAGTTGCAAAATGCGCTTGGCTAATTTCTAACACTGTTTAGAATGGGCACCGTGCGTTACCCTAGCAATAATCACAAATGCGTGTATTGAATATTGTACTGTTAGAATTCATTATGCAAGTGAAATCCAGTTATAATATCCACTTACCCAAATACATTTTATACACTGTAGTGATCTTCTAAGTGAGAGATGAATTGTGCGTAAGGCAATATGCAGAACTTTGGGTTGAGTCCATAAATTTGTTCTGGTTATGCAAGGACTTGTGCTTTTTAGAAAAACATTCTGTCTTCCTGTGTGTTCCCCAAATCTGTTTTGGGAGGGAAATCTTGAAGGTACATGGGGGCAGGAGAAGGGGGGGAAGTTCTGTTGCATAAGCAAAAGTCATTGTGTGAATACAGCAACTTTGCTGGATGCAACCCTTTCTCTTGGGTTACATACTTGAACTATTCAGCAGCTGCCAGCCCTGAATATTCTAAGCCAAGTAGTAGGTCTTGAAATTTTCTAGTACATAGTCCTGACAAAAAGCTGTAAAACAAATAGATTCATTTTTAGCAATGTATGTATATATCATGAAAAGTTCATCTAGGTCCTGGGTGTTTTGCCCTGCCCGTTGCTAGACTGCAGCATCTGATGTAATGTAGTTCTCCCACCCCTGATGTAGAGGGAAATGTCCAAGTAGCCATTCTTTGCTAAAGTCAGTGACAGGGTAGATAAGTGTATTGCTGTCCTGCTGCTTTTGTAAGTACAATTTCATACCAACACTTTCCAAAGATGAATTTATGGAAGAACTAAAAGAGGAGTTAGAGGATGAGTGAGTTGGCATTTGAAGGGGAAATTAATGTTGAATATCCAGTTTCAGCAGTGTGTTCACTCTGGTTAGTGGAATTCCTTCCTCAATATGTTTGAAAGCTTAATTGGAAAAAGGAAGTCTGAGCTATTCTGTGTTTCAAAGATCAACAAGATGTCTTTTGTAGCATATGTGCTACAAATTCTGATGCTACCAGATGGCTGGAAGAACTCTCGTTGAAGGCAAGTCAGCAGTTGCCAAGTGCTTGTGGGGCTGGGGTGTGGGTGGATTTGGTGGTGTTCTTGTGTTTGTAGTAAGGAGAATGTAAGGATATTGAAATAAGATGGTGGAGGGGTGATGTCTTTCTATCTGGGTGCTTACCTGGGTGGGAAAACAGGGCCTAGGTGGGAGGGGAGGGGCATTGTGGTGTAGTATGGCTAAGATGCCTTGATAGACACAAGTTTATAGTTAGATCCTCTGAATGCATTGCAAATGGATTGAGGAGACCCTGAATTACAGTATTCAGGAAGGTGGTATAGCAGCAAAGGGCTTGTGCTTGGCCTTGCAGTTTAAATAGTGACAGTGTAAACTGTACAAGAATTTTTGGAACAGCTGAGGTCTAAAGGGAAAACATATATTAAGAGACAGCTTTGTTACACCACATACTTGGTGTTTGGAGGGCGCTTGCAGTTTAACTCATCCTTGTGTAAGAAATAAAGAAACTTACCAGTCTTAATTCCAAGAATTTTATTTTAGGTATATAATATTTCTTTACCTGTGACTTCCAGAAAAATCTTATATTGCTGTACGAAGAATTCTATTCATTGTAAGAGAAATCTGATTGTCTTGTTGCCCAGTTTGACTTTTATCATAAAATGGGTCTCTTGCCAGTGAAAGCAGAAGACCTTCCAAGCTTTCGCCATTATACAGAAAATGTAATTTGCATCTGTTGTTCAGATGTTAAACTGCATAGGAGAGACTGGATGGAGAGACTGCTTTGGAATTTTAGAGTGGTGAAGGCACAGGATGTGAACCAGCATATGTTTCCTATTCAAGAGTAACAATAGGTTTGGCTTAGTAATGTTTTGCTAACAAAATGATGACATTGCTATAGTTGAACGAAGATGTGAGATTATTAATTGCTCTGTTGGGGAAAAGACGGAGTACTGAACATCGACTTAATGGATCAACTTCCACAGTGGTTTAAGCAAAACTATTTTCCCTTCCTGGTATTTGTGGATATCTGTTAATGTATTAATCCTGAGCAACACTTAACAAATTTGAGTGGATTTTGGAAGAGCAGCGTCAGATTATTATAGAATGTACTGCCTAATTACTGCACAAATTCAACCTAATGTTCCAAGTGGACTTAAGGGGTTGTTTTGTGTTACAAGCAGAAAGCGAATTCTGAGAGTTGCACAAGTACAGCATGACTTATTTAAAAAACAGAAGGGGACAAATGCACACCCACTCAGGCTTTTGGTCTTGGGTCAGTTGTTCACCTACTAACTGGCTGTTCACAGCAATGATCAACGGATGATCTTCTTCTCTCTAACCCCCTGCCCCTACTGTGTCTTTGTTCCTGAAACATCTTAATATGTTTTAGAAAATAATTGTGCTAAAAATAATTGTGCTAAAAAGAAAATAATTATGCTACAAAGAATTCCTGTTTAAAGCTGGCACCTTTTATTTTTTAAACGACAATCCATTTGTGCAGCATTCTTCTTAGGCGATCACTCGTAGCCGAGTAAGATTGTCTTCCATGAACGCGGTCTTAACAGCGAACCTGTAAGTGACTGTGGAGGCCAATTCTGGATCCATACAGTGGAGACATAGGTTTACAGGCGAGAGTTGATCATGGTGAGGGTTTGACAAGCATGCCTTCCTCTTAGCACGTTTCTCCATTTCATCCTGAGTTTGAGCGTCTTCAAAGTCTATGACACCTTTGCTAAAGGCTGTTCTCCAATTGGCCAGTGTTTCCCAATTGTCAGTGTTTATACTACATTTTTTTCAGATTTGCCTTGAGAGAGCCTTTAAACCTCTTTTGTTAACCAACGTTACGCTTTCCATTTTTAAGTTCAGAATAGAGTAGTTGCTTTGGAAGATGATAATCAGGCATCCAAACAACATGACCAGTCCAATGAAGTTGATGTTGAGGAATCATTGCTTTGACACTGGTGATCATTGCTTCTTCTAGTATATGTACTGGCATTAGTTCACCTGTCTTCCCAAGTGATATGTAAAATTTTTCGGTGATACTGTTGGTGGAATCTTTCGAGGAGTTAGATATGCGTATGTTGCTGCCAGCTGGTCGAAGTTGCTGTGTAAGCTTGTTCTGCTGTAGAACCAGTTTCTTCTGGGGAATTTCTGTCAATGTGCTGAGTAGAGTCACTGTTTTCTGGAAATGCAATTTCCCTCTAAGCTCTTGAGTACAGTTAAGAGTGTTAGTAACTGTGGTGTTACTATTTATTTATTTATTTATTTATTTCATTTATAATTTCATTTCATTTATGTCTTTCCTTTCTCCCAGTGCAGCAACCAAGGCAGATCGCAACATGAATTAAAAACAGATACAGCTAAAACTCACACGTTATAAATATTTTAAAAACCCAAAATAAATTGCCATATTAAAAACAGCACTGAATAAAAGCAGCTGAAAACTATTTCAGTTTCTATCCCACCTTTTTGTATCTTCACCCACCCAAAATGTAATAAAATATCAAGATAAAGTGGCACCAGCAAAAAGAGTAGCAGCAACTTGTACAGCAATTCTAATCTGCTGTAGACCCGCCGGGTGGGGAATATGTGCCAAAAATACCGAATTTTGAATGTGTTTCAGGTAATCCAAATTTGCATTTCAGTGATCTTAGAAAATGATAGAATTATGCCACAGAATGGACCTTACCTCCCAGTTTAAACATGTTTGGAGCTATGTCAGATCTAGGACTAGTTCAACCCAATCAGTTTAGATTATATAAAATTTTAAAATTTAAGGCGCAGCTGTCTTTTTAAATAGTCATTTTAAAGCTGTAATCCTAAACCCCACTGAACACCACGAGACTTGCTTTTGAGTAAATGCATATAGGATTGTTCTGCATATAAGGAATATCATGGCAATATAGAATCATTTACTGTAATTTCTGTCTGAATTTCTTTGACCAAAACTGCTTTGAAGTTTGGAAGCTGCAATACTTGATCCTTCAACCTTGGGTCCTGTGGTGCTGTTGCATTTGCAAACTCAAATATTCCACAGCCAATTTAGCCAGTGATCAGGGTTACTGGAGGCTCTAGTCCAACAATATCTAAGGACCTGAGGTTGAAGATTGCTGATCTCCTTCATTCGTTTGCTTCATTGATAGGTAACATTGTGTTAAGAGTATTCAGCTTATTTTAAAGCACATTAACCGATCTTGTCTCAAATGTGATGTGTAAAATAAGGGAGGAAAATAGAGGGGACGTAGGGGGGAGTCAGCTTTTAAATTTGTATAAAATTTGTATTAATTTGGTGACAAATTGTTAACAATTATGGAGGGGGGGGATCGCAAATGCAGTGTGTATACAGTGCTGTGAAATTGGCTAGCTGTTGATATGACCTGAAGTTATGTGCCATTTGTTTTTCCACTCTGAAACATTATATAAACCGAACACTTGCAGGCTTTGGGACTGGCAGCATTCCACATGTGTAACAATAATTGTGAATCACAAAATCCCACTGACTGAAGCCAGGACTGATGCTCCCATTCCACAAATTCTGCTACGTAAGAGTTGAAAAAACAGGTACAAACTAGGTCAAACAGCAAGCTTGTGTGTCTCGATGAATGACACGCCTATTTTACTTGAATTCCATGCCAGACCAATGGATAATCAAATCTAAGGTTTGCATTCAAAGACACCATGATAACCACACGCTTCAGAACACACAGCCAAACCTTAAATGTAACTGCAGCAAATTCCAGAGTCTGTTTTAGCAAAAATAGTCTTACGAGTCTTCAAAATGCCACCAGTGTACTGTGACATGAAGTTTCATGGACAAGAAGATGCATCTGAAAAAGTAGGTTTCATGCCTATAAAAGTTTGTGCCTCAGTACATTGGTGAGCCTGCTGTAGGATATTTTTATAGATTTAGTGGTTTCCTATGAATGCGAATCTCTAGCCACGTAAGACTTTGTAATGTATTGTATATTGCTCTTCTATGCAATAATGGATAGTCTCTGTTTCTGAACGCTTACCTAATGCCATTCTTGAAGTCTAATCTTTGATATTGACAGAAAAAGCTAATGTATTCCCTGTTTAATTACAATCTTTAAAATCGAGCAGTATTTTAAAAACTTTTTCTCTCTCTTCCCTCCGACAAAGCTGTCAAGTGCAAATCCTGTGTACGAGAAGTTCTATCGACAGGTAAGTGTGGCTGGCTTCCTGGGCTTATACAGTACTTGCTTTTAAAATATCTCCTCCCTGGGTAGTTATGGATGGACATACTAAAGAGGAGAATAAAACAGATAATTTCTTCTTGCCTTTAGGCAATAGAATGAAGTAAATATTTTGGGTGTAAAGTTAATTCTTAGGATATTTCAGTAGCTTTGCAGTACAATGGACTGTTTATGACATTCATATTTATACAAACAATCACTTGTACCAGTACAAATCAGCAATTATTGCAAAAGCTAATTGCTCTAGGCCCCACCAACCTCTCGTACCAGACAGTAATGAATTTATACCATTACAAGAGGAATATACTGTGGCTCATTATGTCTCCTTGTTGAAGCAACCAAGCATATCTTCAGTAAAAATTCTGTCCAGTAGCTTCTTAGGCCATGTCTTTGAATGCATAGTTCAGCTTAACTGACTATGCTTTAAGCCTATCAGTCTGAACAGCTCTCAAAGTTTAACGTAGTTCCAATATTTGTAATTACCAGAAAAGAAAGGCCTGGTTGGAAACTGAAAGCACAAAATAAATAGATTAAAACCCTTAATATATACATAACAAGACAGCTGCAAATATATATTCCCTTCTGCATGATGAATATATACCTC
Organism: Podarcis filfolensis; assembly: GCF_964270895.1. NCBI lineage: Eukaryota > Metazoa > Chordata > Lepidosauria > Squamata > Lacertidae > Podarcis > Podarcis filfolensis. Next base: position 44,513,430 of record NC_139609.1, read on the forward strand.
TCATCAGTCCTGCATTTCTTTATGTTTAGATGAAATTAATTAATGGTAACAAAAAAAAGACCTGCCTTGGGTACTGTGATGCCCACAAGAGGGCAAATATCTCTGTTCTGATTACCCAAAAGTTTCAATGGCCTGCATTGCCACAAGACTAGCATTGCATCTAAATTACTGTTTGTTTTGGCAGTCCTAGCCATTAGGTCTGTACCATCGAGCTTTGGTAGAATGGAAGTTCCCTTTTGCAGTGTTACAGAGCTAAATGAGGACTGTTTATGGATTATGGATTCCCAGTCTTTTTTTAGATGCAGAGATATTTAACGTCTAACTTTAGTACCTATTAGTTAGCAAATATTCATTACATTGATGCAGAATATAGAGACAATTAGTAGTAGTTAATAGGAACTTTTATTTCAAATCAAAGTAGAAGTAAGTTCATAATAGAATAATATTGTAAGAATTGCATGGCTTCTCTCTAGCACAGTCTGGATGACTGAATGCTTCTATTAAAAAATGCAACATTTGAATGAACAAAACACACACTAAGCACGCTGAAAGAAATTATAAACAAAGAGAAGAGGAGCTTCTGGCCGGCAGCTGTAGGGATCTTGCAGAAGCCAGGAAAGGGGATTAAATGGACCATGGTTGTTTTGAGGTACCCAGTGTGAATGTTGTTGCACTACGACTCCCATTGGTTCCAGCCAGCATGGCCAATGGTCAGGGATTCTGGGAGTTGTAGTCCACAACATATGGAGGGCACCATAGTGGCTACCACAGTGTAGAAAAATGTACAAGTCACAGACTGGAATGAAGCAAAGCAACGCTCTAGTATTATACAGTTGAAACAAACTAAGATAAACATTGGATAGCTTCTCTAGTCACAGTGTATCCGCTCTTCCTCCTGGCAAGGAAAATGTAGTGCTGTGCTATCAGCTGCTAGCTGTCTGACGTTGTCAGTCTTTTTGACCTTAACAATTGAAATTAGCGAGAAGCCTCGCAAGTACTTCCAGGAAAACACTGCCAGTTCTGTACCTTCCATCGTTGTCCCTTGCTCTTCTAGGGTAAAGGTGGAGTTGGGGAAAGGCCCTCACAATACTTTAGTTTGTTTCCCAGTATACAGTGCCTGGTGTATCTGTAGCTTCTAAGTACTCATTAGTTTTAAAAAGATCATCTGGCTACAGTATTTGGCCACTGTATCATTTTGTAGTTGCATATAAATGAATAATTTTGCAGCGGTAATAAATGTAAGGTAAAGGGACCCCTGACCATTAGGTCCAGTCGTGACCGACTCTGGGGTTGCGGCGCTCATCTCGCTTTATTGGCCAAGGGAGCCGGCGTACGGCTTCCGGGTCATGTGGACAGCATGACTAAGCTGCTTCTGGCGAACCAGAGCAGCGCACGGAAACGCCGTTTACCTTCCTGCCGGAGCGGTACCTATTTATCTACTTGCACTTTGACGTGCTTTCGAACTGCTAGGTTGGCAGGAGCAGGGACTGAGCAACGGGAGCTCACCCCATCATGGGGATTCGAACCGCCGACCTTTTGATTGGCAAGTCCTAGGCTCTGTGGTTTAACCCACAGCGCCTTAATAGTAGTTCAGCAAGTCGTCCAAGTAAGTCAGCAACAAAACTTTTTGAAAGATATTTAGTGTGCAAATTGCTACATAACAAATCTTCAATATGCCTTCTTTTTGCAGGTTGATCCTAGTAACTCTGGGCGGGTGTTGGCTTCCGATGCAGCTGTCTTCCTTAAAAAATCAGGACTGACAGACTTGATACTTGGGAAGGTATTAACTGTGAATCAAATATGGGGGTTGGGGGGGGGGGGAGAGATACCATCCTGTCTTGGTTTTGACAATAAAGAAAATATTGCTTCCAATCCTTAAGCCTTTCTATCTCTCCAGGAGAAGGCTTCTTGGTGCGTACAATTGTAGGCCTGAATGAAACAAAAATTGGGTGTTTTGTGGACCGCTCAGTAGTCACAATCCAGCTCATAGTTAGGTACACCGAAGGCAATTTAAATATGCTTTGTCTTGCTTATCTCTCTGGTGCATGGTGGCCTCTACATTTACTTTCTCTAAGGACTGACCCAGTCGCAGCTTGGAATATTTTTCAACATAGAACACTTCAGAATGCTTGAATATGCACTGGTTAGAGATAGAAAAACGTACTTCCCTATAATGTATGAAAGTGCCTGCAAATTAGAGAAGAATAACTTAGAGCACTGAAATGCATGGGTGAAAAGTGATTGCACATATTTTGTGTATGGATGTTTTGTTTTGACGTTTTTATACGCCCTTCAGTTTGTTGAGCTATTAACTTTGTTAGAGCTCTGTTTCCCCTTTTGCCAAAACTAAAGCCTCAACATTAAACGGAAATACATACTATTGCCCAAGGTGTCGGGTACAGAATAAATAATGCACTGTTAAGATAATGTGGTTAAACTTTTGGGGTTATTATTTAAAACTGTTGCTCATTCAAGTGGGGAAAGATATTTCTGGGAGTACTTCAAATGCTTCTTTCATCTAACTGTTTAGGTTTGGGACCTTGCTGATACAGATGGCAAAGGAATCTTAAACAAACAGGTAAAAATATGATATATTTTTCTTCAAATGAATATGGTGAAAGGATAACAAGAGTAAAAAAGCATTTTTATAACAGTTTATAGCAGGTTAGATTCTGTCAGAGACACCTGTATCTTCATAACACACGGAGACACAACTGGATCATTATTGAAATGGGCTTACAAATTATGGTGGATGAAAAATATTTTCTTGAGCAGGAATCAGTTACTTGGTGCAGAAACTCAGTTACTACACTTCTAGCTGAAGGAAAACAGTGGAACTCAGTTAAGGATGATATACAGGTGTAATCTTCTCAATCTTTTAACCATTCTTAGAAGATCAAGCGTGTGTTAGAGGACTGCGTGCTATTTCTTCCCAATTCCCAACAGCCTTAAGCCTTGAGTAAGGTAAATATAAGCCAGAGTTCCCTTATCACAAGGGCTCGTTCTGAAGCATTTAACCATGGTAGAGGCCAACAGAGAAGGGTGAGAATAATTTGTGTAAGGAGAGGGGCTGGGGGATTAGAATGTGCAATTCTGAGGCCTGCTCCTTACCGTTAAATGTTACCCATTGCTTAATCACAGTTAAATCTGCTTTGCCCATTATGTTAATTTGTAATGCTAACACCAAAGTGTTGCTTAAAGGTAAAGGGACCCCTAACCATTAGGTCCAGTCGTGACCGACTCTGGGATTGTAGCACTCGTCTCACTTTATTGGCCGAGGGAGCTGGCGTACAGCTTCTGGGTCATGTGGCCAGCATGACTAAGCTGCTTCTGGTGAACCAGAGTAGTGCATGGAAACGCCGTTTACCTTCCCGCTGGAGTGATCCCTATTTATCTACTTGCACTTTGACGTGCTTTCAAACTGCTAGGTTGGCAGGAGCAGGGACTAAGTGACGAGAGCTCACCCCGTCTCTGGGATTCGAACCACCGACCTTCTGATTGGCAAGTCCTAGGCTCTGTGGTTTAACCCACAGTGCCATCCGCATCCCTAAAGTGTTGCTTAAGTGCACCCAAAATATTTTGCTGTTCTGTATGTCCAGTGGGTGCCTTTCCCCACTTGCAGCCTTTTGCACCATGTTTCACTCTGCTTCTGAATTTTCCCTGCAACTTGGGAGCAGCTGGTTGGGTAACATAGTGAGCTTCTTTTAGGAAGTGGATGAACAGCTCAAGCTTCCCCACACAAGCCATGGATCTAGCCCTTGATTACTGTCTTATACAGCACAGAATACTTAGATTGCAGAGTAAACAGCATAACATTGTGGATCATGCAGGATTTTTAACACAAAAGAGAAAAGCTAGGCCAGTGAATGATGTGTTGCACATTAGAGGAAAGTTTTTAAGAAGCAACGCTTACTTTCCCAGCTTAACCTTTTGGAAATGTGAAGGATTTATAATAAGATTAGAACGCAGAAGAATGTGTAAACAAATGTAATGTCTTTTAAATTACATCACCGCCGCGTGTGCTCTCCCTTCTTCTAATGCTGAATATTGATGCATTTTAAGAACTGTTTAGGAAACGATATCAAGCTGCTTTGAGGTACCTAAACTTTTAGCATGCCTCTAGTAGCCACGTCAAGATTTGCAATGGAAGAAAGAGTACCCTGAAGGTTAAAAGAGGTTGTTTTTGCTTTTTTACTTGAAATGCGGTGTGTGTGTTTTGATACATTTTTTTGGACAAAACAGTTCTATGTTAATTTAATTCTCTTTCCTTTTTAGGAGTTTTTTGTGGCTTTACGACTTGTTGCCTGTGCACAGAATGGATTGGACGTTTCACTGAGCAGTCTTAACTTGCCTGTTCCTCCACCTAGATTTGTAAGAACTTTTAAAAACGTCTTGCCTGCAGTATTTGCATACAATAAAACCTGAACACATTATGCTATGTAGCATGTGCTATCAATATACCATTGAAAAAATTCATCTCATGCAGCATCATACATAGTGCCTTAATTGTTGTCAAGTGTTATAGTCTTATAATACATCTTTAGTCCCCTTTTCTTTTAAAAATATACACAAATGATGCTCAAAATACTGCAAAATGTGCAGTGTTGGTGATAGTAATATTCAGAGTACAGAATTCAAATACCGATGACCTAACAGGTCTTCGGTCCTCACTGGCCGTTGTACCTTGAACTGTGTGAACCATGTTGCCCCACCTCTGCAGCCCTTTGGCTTTGGGGCAGATATAAGTCCTATCCCATATATTCCAGTTCATTCAGCAGCTAACTCTGGCAATAATTGGAACTGGCCACTCCTTCAGAAAAATAATGTAATTCATTCTGCCCTGTCCAGTTAGTATATCTGAAGGAGCATCTCCACCCACATCACTCAGCCTAGACACTGAGGTCCTCCTCCGAGGGTCTTCTGCTGGTTCCCTCACTGTGAGAAGTGAGGCAGAGGGCCTTCTCGGTACTGGTGAACACCCTCCCTTCAGATGTCAAGGACATAAAGAACTGTACAACTTTTAGAACACAACTGAAGGCAACCCTGTATCGGGAAGTTTTTAATGTTTGATGCTTTATTATGTTTTATATATTCTGTAAGCTATCAGAGTGGCTAGGGAAACCCAGCCAGATCGGCATGGAATTATTATTATTATTATTATTATTATTATTATTAAATTGTAATAATATATTATTATTACTATTACTATCAATCCAAGCTGGTTCTAGAAAGTTTCTTCCACAATATTCCCTTTCACTTGTGTCAAAATTGCAAAAGCAACATATTGCGCTTTCTTTGTTATATTTACATGTTGTAAGATAATGTGAGTATCAAATTGTTGAATAACCTGAGATAAAGTTTCCTTATTAAAAAAAATAACTGGGTATGCACGAAGATGAGAAATTGAGTGCTGAAACTGAGTGCCAATTTCTCTTTCTGTGTGTGTGAGAGCAAAAAATTGCTGCTTTCAGAAGATCTTTTTAATATTAATTAATACTGGATGATTAGATGTGCTAATCACTGTTGGTCAGTTTCTAAGAAGCCTTAGAATCCTTTCCTTTGACCGCATGTCAACTTTGTGGGTTGTTAATTAGAGCTCACAGCAGTTTTTAATTATCTTATTTCTTCTGGCACATACTATGTCCTCTGGCGCATAGTAGGGAATTATCATTGTACACAGTGAACATAACGCTTTTCAGCATAGAAATTTTGGGAATTATTAGTCCACATTTTGGCTGGTATTGCAAGGTATTCACACCATCATATTTTCCTTAAGCAATATGTACATACTGTAATGTAAGCTAAGTCATCTTAGCTCACTGCTGAAATCATTCTTCATTAATACAGATTCAGGCACTCTGACTTTATTTTACACAGCAGGAATTTACGATAAATCTGAATGACAGTTGCTTGTCATTTCCAAGTAAGGACAACTGAAATAATTCTTCTTTCCACTAGAATGATTCCTCTAGCCCTTTATTATCTGGGGGAGCGCCAGCTGATATCCCATGGGCTGTTAAGGTAAGGGAAGTGAACTGGAACCTTAGCTGAAGTGAATGCTTTTTTCAGTGTATCTCAGCTTCTGCCTATTAAGCTTCTATTTGGAGTTGATGCTCCAACTTTCCTTGCTATGCCCCTTCTTTGAAAACAAAACCTGTTACCCAACTGAACAAATACTTCCTTGCAATGTAGCACTTCCTCTCTTTGTAGTAGCTTGGCTCGGTTTCATGACTGTTGGTTGGTGTAAAAGCACATTCACATCTCTTGTCTTGGATATTTGGCCAAGCTCCTGAAGGGTGTGTGTGTCACTTGATCAACTATTGGAATTATCTATGGAGTGGTAGATGCATCCGTGTGTGCATGTTATTTTTGTTGGCTTCTCCCAAATGTGGTTAAAATCATGCGCAAGAGGTCTAAACCATAGCTGGCACAAGCTGCTGCTTAACATAGTCATTAGAACTGGGCCTTCTCTCCAAAAACTCTTGTTCATATGCTTGAGTCATCTCCTACTTTGACTACTTCAGCCTCTTCTTGCTCCTCTAGTCATCTCTTATTACACCTTGGCTCCTTCACCCTTTTACCAGAAAGCTCTGTCACCAGAATCAGTCGCTTCTTCGTCAGTCTGGTCATATGATATCCCTACAGTAGCTCCCTGCCTGTTTCCAGATCCAGCACAGATTTCTTTAGCCTTGCTGTCGAGAGTCCCATCATAGCTGTGTCAACTTATCTGCCTGCTCTTATATCCCAATATATACCTGTGACCTTTGTTCCTCCAGACATATTGACTTTAGCAAACATGAATCCTTGAGGCTGGCACAGCAGGGGAAAGGAGAATGAAAAAGAATTTTTAAAAGACCCATTTTCCACCTTGCATCTCTGAATGGTGCTACAAAGCTGCTGCTGATTTTAGGGACTAGGGTTGCACTGGAACATTTTCTTGTCCACCTGTAACCATATAAATAAAAATCTGTGAAGTATTGCAAGGTTTCCCAGGAGGCAAAGTCCTTGCTAGAGAGATCACCAGCACCTTCTGGTTGACTTGCAGCTAAATGGAGCAACAGAAGGAATGCCTCTACATTTCAGACCCACTGAGATTCTGGTAGAAAAAATGTTTTAAATGGTGCTTCCTGGGATGGTTTCTACAAACATCTTAAGGAGCAGTATATGTGGATTTTAAAAACAAAGAAGTAGAATGGAGCTAAAAACACTATTTCCCTTCTGATTTGATGCTCACTTATTTACTTTATATTCAGATATTCATACTGAAGTCATCTCATAAGAGGCCCACTGTCTAGCTTCTCCCACTGTCCAGTATTCTTTTTGTGTGTGCTTCTTTCTGTGTGCACTCTGCCTATTCTCTTTTCATACTGACTAGTTAATTTTTGGTTGGGTCAATGTTCCTGTGAAATTCAGTTTAATATTTTAAACTTATTTCTAAATATTTTAATATTATTTCTAAAACCAGGTAGAAGACAAGGCCAAATATGATGCTATCTTTGACAGTCTGAACCCAGTGAATGGATTGTTGTCAGGCGATAAAGTGAAACCTGTTCTGCTGAACTCCAAACTGCCAGTTGACATCTTGGGAAGGGTAAGAATGACAAGCTTTTTAGCAAGGCAAAACATCTGTTTACCCTGTGGAATCCCATAGGATGATGATTCGTAACTTTTGGAGCGTCCCTAAAGGTCTCTATCTCATGCATGGTTTTCACACATAGATTAAAAGAATGAGATCTCTACAAGGGGCAGCTCTTTATAAGCAAACCCCTGCTGTTTGGTTGTTGATCTGCCTTAGTGGCAGGGGACCTGTGGGCCAGATTAGGCCTTGCAGGAATCCATGCCCACCTGCCCCAAACCCCGGGGTGTACATGATGGGTGTGGAGCAGGTAAAGATATGGATGCAGATGAATAACAGGGATCCTTACAGTGTACTCTAACTGTGCCTTAGCAAGTAGGACTTCCTGCCAGTGCTGATCAGTTGATTCCATTGGCCATATTCTGTTCACCGCCCTGTTTTACATGTTACACAGAGTTCTGAAAGAGTTCCCCCTCAAGTTGCTTTTAAATAAGAAAATGACCTGCTTGAAGCTTCAGTTAGGAACAGAGGAAATGATGCTTTAGCTATTTATCTTCTGCCGTTTTCCCTCTTGAAACCCTCTGTAGCAGGAAAAGAACATTGGTGAGGGTGTTTTTGGAAGGGAAAGACTGCTGCCATCCATCTGCACTTGATTTGCAGCTTCAAGTAGCTGCTTTTCATGTATAAAAAGAAGCATCTGAGGGAGTGGTTTCAAGGAACTCCATGTAATTAGCAGTTTGGCCCTGAGATGAGTAGCACATGCATAATAATATGGTTCGTAGGGTTGCTGTATTGCAGTTTGAATTGCCAATAGATGTCATTATGGGCCGGATGCAGTAATAGTGAAAAGGTGTTCAGGCTATTCTAAAATTTTAGATTTTCCTAAAAGTTAGTTAATAATCCGGTGTTGAGAATTAGTCATGGTCCAGAAGTGGCAGGTTTGGTTTTTGTTTTGCTCAGAGGAAAAACAGATTTCCAATGTCTAGTGCTGTTGGTATTTAACAATACAATGAAAGAAACATTAGGAATATGATGAAATAAGGGTAGAATATTCCACTGTGTCCTGAATGTAGGCATGTGCATTTTTTGTTTAGGTTTGGGAGCTCAGTGACATTGACCATGATGGAATGTTGGATCGGGATGAATTTGCAGTTGTAAGTATAATGGTCCTTGTGAGATTCTAAACACACTTTTTAAAGTTTCCGGAGGTTGAATAGAGTATAGTCTACACTTTAAGTCATACTGTACTTTCTTAGAGGCACGTGAATCCAAAGATCAGACAGGTTCTTGGAATAGAGCAGAAACTAAATTTACCACCACCTACTTAATTGCTAGATGGAATGATACCCCCCCTCACTGTTCTGGGGTTCTCCCTAACCTCCAGACCCAATTTTGGGGACATTGTGCAAGTGAAGATCCTTGTGTAGGGCTTCCACTGACTGGACTGGTTAGGTTAATCTCACCCATAGGGTTGTATCTTAATGCTGTCTATATGTGAGCAAAACAGATTTCAACTCATGGAACATTGAATTATGCCCTAAGCTGCAAAAACTGAAAATGCTTTTAAGTTGCAGTATTTGATGAATTGCCCAGACTCTTGGCAATGTAATGCCTCTAAATGTAACTTTGAAAAGATCAAATTAGCAATGGAGGAGTACATGAATGTTTTAAAGGTTGAATGAAGGTTTTAAAGGTTTTGTTCTTCCAGGTTGCTGTGTTGATTATATAAGCGTTGAAATTGCTTAATAATAAGCTAATGCTGTGCCCATCTTTTGTACTTCTTCAAAACTATTTTTCAGGCCATGTTCTTGGTGTACTGTGCTCTTGAGAAGGAACCTGTGCCAATGTCTTTGCCTCCAGCATTGGTGCCACCTTCTAAAAGAAAAGGTGTCAGTATTGCAGGTGGAGTGCATTTGTTGCCACCTTCAGCATCCAGTAAAGAGTCCCATCAGTCCATTCCACCTGTAAGCCTCAAAGCACCATCACCACAGGCAAGCTCACCAATGATCAGCATTTTGTTCTATATTATTAGATGCGTAATGGAAAAATGACCTCTTTTTTTCTCCTCAGTGGGTTGTATCACCTGCAGACAAGATAAAATACCATGACATTTTTTTGAAAACTGACAAAGACATGGATGGCTTCGTCTCTGGTGTGGAGGCCAGAGAATTATTCTTAAAGACCGGCCTGCCTTCTGCCTTACTTGCACACATCTGGTAAGATATTTTTTAATGGCACAATCATAATTTCCATTTTTAAAGTGTTGATGTAGGGTTACTGTAGTTATCTGTAGAGAATTAAGTTTTTAGGGAAGAATTACTGTTGTATGTGCACACACAGGACTTGTCTAACTGAATTGGCTACATGTTTTAACAGTAGAATTTGGGGATTTGTGTCTACCTTTGGTGCCTATGTCCTTTCCTCCAGGAGAAGGTTCCACAAACCGATGGAGGCCTTGTGTTTGTAGAAGGGCACGTTGGGACTAAACCCAGATAGATTTCTTAATTTGAGATGGGAGGCTGCCAGCTTCTGATGGGGTTACACACCCTCTGAAGGAGCTGGTACACAGCTTGGGTGTACTTCTGCTTTAAAATGTTTAGAAGAAACACAAGTTTACATATCTGCTTACAGTATAAAAGTAAGGAAGATGCTACAAACTCTTCCTTGTAAGAGTAGCCATGCTGGGTCAAAGTGCATCTAGGTGATGGGCAACTGCAGTTCTTTGTCCCAGCTGCACCTACTGCTGTTTGCAGTACAGTGGTACCTCGGGTTAAGTACTTAATTCGTTCCGGTGGTCCGTTCTTAACCTGAAACTGTTCTTAACCTGAATTTAGCTAATGGGGCCTCCTGCTGCTGCTGCTGCTGCTGCTGCCGTGCCGCCGGAGCACGATTTCTGTTCTCATCCTGAAGCACAGTTCTTAACCTGAAGCACTATTTCTGGGTTAGCGGAGTCTGTTACCTGAAGCGTATGTAACCCGAGGTACCACTGTACTGAGAAGACTGTTGTGTATCTGCTAAAATACTCAAAAGTTTCAATACCAGCATCAAAGTTCCATAATTCTTCTAATGAATGCATAATTTTTAAGCGGGAGAACAAATGTTGAATCTTTCTCCCTTTGGCTTCTACAGGGCTCTATGCGATACAAGGGATTGTGGGAAGCTTTCCCAGGAACAGTTTGCCTTGGCCTTCCATTTCATCAATCTGAAGTTGACAAAGGGCATTGATCCTCCTCAGGTGCTAACTGCAGATATGATCCCTCCGTCAGAGAGAACTGCTCAACAAAAGGTGACATTTTTGCATATTTTATGATATTTTGGACATACTTTAAGATATCCCCTTATTTTTTGTGTAGCAGGCTCTTGGGTTAGTGTGCCTAATGACGTGTAAACAATTCTGCTGAACAGGGAGTTGAGTTCACTACCTTATATCTATTTTGTTGGTTTTCCCTTCCCCCTACCATAGACAAAGAAAGCAGACAAGTGATTTTTTAAAAAAAGAAAGGAAGAGATTATTGAATTTGGAGCAAGGGGAAGGGATTGGGACCTGTTTATGAGTATTGTCAGCAGAAAGAGGCTCTGCTGTCATTAGCTCATAGAGGTTCTCATCGGCTCTTAGGGTTAGGCTTCAGTACAAAGTTGTACAGGATGAGATTTGGTAAAAATATTGGGGGCAGTTCAATGCACGCAACAGAGGCATACACATGGAAGTGTCTATGGTCTTGCACTGAAGGGGAGGGGTGGAGCTGCTGCATGTTTAAGGAACTCCTGGCCAGGAAGTACTGGCACTGTCAATACATAAATTCTGTTGCCCTTTGTAACATTAAAAATGTGCATTTCATGTTAAGGACTTGCATGATTCCTAACCTCCTTGTTTTAACGATGACCTACTATAATAACAAATTTAAATAGGGTTAAGTCTCGCATCATTTTTTGCGGTTTATTTTTAATCAGTATATGCCAGGTAAAAACAAAAGTTTGGTGAAATCAGATTTGTGTTGATAGTGTTCTTTGCTCATTTGGCCCTAGAAAATTTCTTTTTGGTTGTGCTAAACCAAAACGAATCAAACTTCCTGCCCAGAAATTACTCTCAAGAAGTTCTGCATTTTCTTTGAATTCAATAATATCAGGTTTATTTTTGCATTATTTTGAAAATCTGCTTTTATTTCTTGCTTTACTAATCTTTTTTGTATGTTTGCTTTCCTTCTATGTCTTTCCTAGTTTGGACTATATTTTCCATTCTGCACCATTCTGCTTTACATCTTTATTATACTGTCAGTTTCTTAAATCTGCCATCTCAAGGTTAGAGATTCTTCACTTTTCCAATATTGACTGTTTAATAATGAGCATCTTTCTCATGTCACATTTTATTTGAAACAGCAGAATGCTGCTTAATTCTCAGAAGTAGTGCTATTATCATATAGCTTTTGTCATCCCAAGGTCTTTGCTGTACTTGAACATTGATAGAATAATATACTGCCACGTACTTTATTTTGACACCTATACGAAGGAAATAGTGTTAGGTAAAAAAGTATTTAAATACAGATTATACTATCAGTTTCTTGGGGTTAGATATGCCCAGGTGTAAGATGCAATCAGAATTGCACATTTGCTTCAATTATCATAAATCAATTACACTGTAGAGTAATTAGCTGATAGGTAGGCACATTCAGTCTTAACCAACTGACAATCTAAGTTAGCAGTGTAGACAGCAATTGCATTTTTGGGCGTTAAGGGAAGAAATGTTATCAACTTTACTGCGACTATTGAATATAACATAAGGAATTCAGCAATAGCGTGTCTTTTTAGCAGCGCAGCACTGTACTTCTAAAACTTGGATTACCTTTTAAGCTTGTGTCTTTCCCTGGTTAAAATTGTACTCTAAATTGCACCTTGTCAGTTACATTTTCTACTCACATCTTCATATCGGAAGGTGAATAGCATATATCTGTTGCATAATGTCTTCTTTTTACAAATACAGCTATGGTGTCACTATTGCAAGTAAAGCAATAGGAGACTTTCTGCAAAATTCTGACTACAGGTAACATGAATGAGGCAACAATTATCAAGAGAACCTCATTACTTCCTAATGAGTTAATATGCAAATTATACTATACTATTTATTGGCAGTAGCCTTTGTGCTGGTCAGGGCCGTCTTTAGCATATGTGCCACCGGGGTGCAAAGATCCACCCAGTGTTCTTTTGTGGGGTGGGTGAACTCAAAGTTGTGGAGCTTTTTTGTTTTTTTGGGGGGGGGGGATGGCTCACCTATAACAACACAGCAGAAAAAACTGCTTTTGTTTCCTGACACATCAGGAGTATTTGACGGAGGAGTGGGGTGGCCGCCAATCGAGAGGGACCAGTTTGCAGTGGCTAAACATTTGGCGCCCCCCAGAATTTGCACCGCACCCCTTGCACCCCCGGGTAAAGACGGCTCTGGTTCTGGTGCTTATCCCCCTATAACAGCCCTGTATAGAATGGATTGGGCAAGCCCCTTTATACCTCCACTGTATCCAGTCCCAACATCTGAAAACCTGATAGGATCAAAGGAAACCCAGTGCAACTGTTGTACCTCGACTTGTAGTTAGAGCACAGGTGTGTATGGGCAGTGTGCTGTAGACGTTCCTTGCCTCCTTGCCATGGACTGGATGCTACTTCAGCTACTTGCACCACTACAAATCGGGCTGCTTGTTTTGATCCATGGCAAACCATATTTTCTCCTTTGTCTTGCAGAACATGCTAGGACCAAGTCCTGTTGCAGACTTTTCAGCAATCAAAGAGCTGGATACTTTAAGCAATGAAATAGTTGAACTACAGAGGTAAGTAAATAGAATTATGCATTTTGCTTGCACTGTTTTCGTTTAATTGCCCATAACTTCATTTACACTACATAGCAGGAAGGTACAATTCCTTTAAACGAAATGCACCCCCTAGAACCCCACCATGATATGTAGCTTGTCATGTTTACATGAATGAAATGCTTAATGGGTACCTCATATGCCTTCAGGTTCGAGGGCATTTCTCCCATGGGCTCACCAAAATCATGAACCTGATCGTTATGATTATAGACCCAATAGATTGAAGATGGATAGAAAGGGAGAAGTACAAAATGATTTATGAAGTGATGAAAGTCAAAGTAGCATGTTTAGGTTAGAGAAGGGGGAAATAATTTTATTTTATTTTTTATTAAATTTGCCATCCCATCTGATGTCAGGAAGCCACTCAAAGTGCCCCAGTCTGTTCTGGATTGAGCTTCAGTTTGTAGGCTCTCATTCAGTCAATAACAGGGACAAGGCAACGGTCTACCACATCCACTGCTGTACCTGCACTTTACAGAAATGAGACAGTTTACAGCTGATGGAAAAGAGAAGAGGGTAGAAGACGTGGATAGAGAAGTGAGAGAGAGAGAGCTGGTGCGGGGGTAGATGGAAATGCAAAATAAGACTGTGAAACTTTGACTGAAATGTAGAGTCAATCAGCTGGAAAAATGAATGGGGGGAAAGGTTAGAGAATGAACTTGTAGTCTGTCAGTATTGCCTTTATCAACATCCAGTTGCAGAGGAATATGTAAGGTGCCTTCTACCTTATCTTGCTTTTAATATTGCATCTGTCTACTAATGTAAGATTTATTTGAGGTTACTTGAATTTTTATCATTTAAAAGTCTACCATGTTTATGTGCATTATTCAGATAACTTCTTTCTGTATTTTTATGTTCAGTGCTAAGAAATTATTGGCTGCAACTGTGCCTATCTGACCTAGATATAACAGCATGCTCTAGATAAATTCTTCCAAGTGGATTTACATTTGTTTCTTAAACAAATGGAAAAAGTCCTTACCTTAGGAAACTGAATATCTATGTTCTTGATCAGGGGAATTAAAAAACCCCCTGTACAGTACAGTTCACTGTATCCGTATTTACACAGTGGTTAAGAGAAGGCTGGTATGTGTTTATATACTTGTTTTGAAATAATTTAATTGTGTAGTGTTTTGATAAAACACATTTCCTTTTCTAATTTCAATCTTCGCCTTCAGGATTTCAAAGCAGTTGGTCATAATAGTCAGGCACAGTATTTGTATGGCAGTGGCTTCTGGTATTCTCTGACAGAGATAGGACCAATAGCCTTGACAATACTGAAATAATGAAATTAGTTATGTTAAATGAAAAACAAAGCATATGTGATGCCTTGCAAAAGAAACCTGCATCAATGTCAATGCAGAATTGTGTGAATTTTTTTCCTTTGGCTAGGGTGCTCCTTCAGTTGACCTCTGCTGTTCTGTTTATTTTAATTTCTTCTGTGTTGGCTGATTATAAGCACATTCATCTCTGGTGCTATTTATGGATGTTGTCTGTTGTGGAAGATCTCAATAGTTGTAATACAGGAAAGAGCTATAGGAACAGATGCAAATCTGCATATGAGATTTTACTTTGCCTTGAATATCACAGCAAGGGAAACTTGTCAGTCGTTGATCAAGTGGCAGGCCATGTTACCTGTTGAAAATAATGAAATGCATGAATAATTCCCAAGCTTGAGAGTATCTCTAAGGATTTGGATACTTTTTCAATCTTTCGTTAATCCCCTCAACTATCTTTGGAACACTATGAAGTGTTTGTCGCTGCAAAATTAAAGAACGAAGAGGAAACCTGAAATGCTAGCGTACTGGGCACCCTCATACTTGCTGGTTCTCCCTTTCCCCCTCCCCCATCACAATATTAATCTCCTGAAATAGTTGCGTAAAATTGTTGTTATTATACAGGCGGTGACCATTTTGCACAGAGTTCCATTCCTGGCCCCCACACGTGTTGGTAGAGCGCACATAAGCGCCCCTGTTCCACCCTGCCCCTGTTCCGTCCAAAAGAACCTGCGCCTCAGCGATCATTCTTCAATTGGACTCACCTAAAATGGTCGCTGCCTGAAATTATTATTACAATTCACCATCAGATCCCAGGGCGGGTCACAACATTGTAAATGACAACATTAAAAGCGGTTTATAACCAATTACAATCACTGCTGGAGAGGGTCCTAAAAAGAACTATCTCAGTATATTATCTAATGATCCACTGAGCTATTGTGTCAATATAACTTTCCTGCAAAGTATAGCAAAATGCCAGCAGGGGAAGAGCGGAGGACAGTTCCCTGAGTGAAGGGAGTGTGTGAACCCAGGGTAAAAAGATCTGTAAGGTTACATTAGCACAACCTGCCCAAGTATTTGGTCATATATTTGGGAAACTGCACCTTGTAATGGTTTATGGACACTAGTGTTTTCATGTGGCTTCATGCAGTCAGATCCAAAAGTCCCATTCTATGCACAGGATGTCTCTTCCTCGCGGATAGGCTATTAAAACCTTGTTCTAGAACATTCTATGAGGGAAATAACACCAGACCCCAAGATGCTTTTTTCACTTAAGAAAATATGAAAATTATAGAACCTGTGTATCATTTCACTGCATGAAATCTGCTAACACTTGTATGTATGTGTGTGCAAAATTATGCTAGCAGCAATTTTCCTCCTGTTTATGGCCCTGGATCTAACCCATGATTGGGAATCTGCTGTTTAGCTGCTTCCAGATTTATGTTTCAAAAAGAGGAGAAAAATGCTCACTCCACTGTTCATTTTTATCCATATTGCAAAGATCAGATTAGTATTTTCCTAGGAAAAAATAATCTGGTTGCTCAGGTCTATTAAATTATAGTTCTGGTTCTAAAAGGGTTAAACAGATGGAAGCTGATGCAATCCCTCCCCCTTTTCACCAGACAATTGCTCCATAGCAACAGTGAGATCACTGAAGACAGTATTTCATTGATTCTCCCCCCCCCTCCCTTTCATCTCTGCTTTCTCTTTAAGCTGTTATTTCCACCTACCCATGTCTGGGGGAGTGAAAATTGTATATGTAGAATATTTCCTTTTTCTTCTTCGTAAATAAAGGAACAGAAACGCATTCGTATAAATTTAATGTTCCACTATGTATTTAAAAAGAGAGACTGGCTTAGGGGGTTGGATAACTGTACCTGGTGTAGCTGATGTGCTTAAATATTCCTGCATTGTTTGCTGGTCTTCTAGGGAAAAGAATAATGTGGAGCAAGATCTAAAGGAAAAAGAAGACGCAATCAAACAGAGGACAAATGAGGTCCAGGTAATTTCAGTGTAAATTTGTGTGGTTTTCTTGTGCTTTGAACAATGTATTGGATGAACTGACTTAGAGCTTGTTGAAAAATATATTGCAGTAAGTGTCCTTAGCAAATGCAAAAAAGGGTTCTGCACATGCTGATGTAAGAATTTTATTGCCTTAGGAATTTTGAATGGGAATGTCATGTTAAATGCCTGCAGGATATGGTGCTAGAGGAGAGATGAGGAAAATGTGGCATGTTTGCAGAGGAAGATACTGTTCTGGTCCACAGTATTAGAATTTTAAGCACTGTACACCATAGCACAGGATTTTGTTTCCTGTAGATAAAGGATTGCACCTAGGCACACATCTGCCAAGCTTCTCGTTTCTTACCCATAAATGCCATTGAGTTCATCAAATTACCCAGGCATAAGTGATACTAAGATTGCGTCCTAACCTATGCTGTAGCTGGAGGGGTGGGACTGAGCAAAAACTGCTTTTGCTTAAATTTAAAAATCCGTCCAAATTGGCTATTGTCATTCAGTGGCAACCTCTTATTTGTTGAGCATTACAGTCTTTTCTGGTGAAACACAATCAGGCGGTGTCTTACACAGAGCAGTGTATTTGTGAGCAGTTTTTCTCGCTAGATGATGGTGAAATCTGTTTTCATAAGGTGATGAGAAGTGCACCTCTTTTTAATGATAGCAAAAAGTGAAGCCTGAAATGGGCCATTTATTATAAAGTAAAATCATATTTCTCTAAACATTTTTAATGGTTATTGATTTTCCTTTTCCTTTAGTAGCTCCTTGTTATAGAAGCCATATAGTACTGAAATTTGATTAATAGAAAATGAATTACAGGATTTGAAAGGGGTGGTGTGACTGGAGATCTTCTTGTCTTCATGAGCTAAGGCAGAATTTTCAACTAGGAATTGGAAGTGGTTGTCTTTTTTTAAAAAAAATGGATTATGGACTCCTGAAATGCTTATTCCTCTACATATACCTATTCAGTTATGTTAGTATGAAAACTAAAACTACAGTTTTTCCCAAGAAACTTGTTGAAATACAATATTAGGAGGCCTACCGTAGGATTGTTTGCTTTTCTCCTAATGAGGCAAGCTTTGGTAGGAAAGCAGATATTTTTAATACGTGTGTGAGAGTAAGGCCTCCTTTTATTTATTCCAATAATAAGAATGCTTTACATATTTGAGTAACAAGTTAAGAACTTTCAGTTATGTTTTATGTTTAGAGGCACAAACAGACTTCCTGCCTTAGTATGCATTGAAACTTTTGAAGATGAGCCTTGATCAGAAATGCAATAGTTTCCATGGTTTGGTTTCATACCAAGAAATCAACATTGAAATTAAATTACGTAAGAAATGTCTCTGAAGAGTCATATGTAGCTTTAGAAAGGGTGAAACTGGACATTAAGAGAATGGCATTTCAGACACTCAAAATGAGTTGTGCAAATCAATGCAGTATTTACTGAAGTGGAGTAAATTGAAATGTTATGATATGTGCTATAATAAAAGAAATATATGGACTTAAACGTGAAAGCATTCAATACCTCGTTTAATTCAGCATATAGAAAAGGCATTGAACAGATTGAAAGGTGTCTGTTCTTCTATAGATGTGTTTTCACATCTATGAACCTAATTTCCTTTTCGTAATTAGGTTTCTAAAGTTAATTATCCTTGCTTGTTTTTATTTTGGAAAGGTTGTATTGATCATCTCAAAATGCTATGCTTTATAAACTTCAAAAAGTGTAGTGGCTTTATTTAACCTTGCTTGCGTGCATTACTGTAGCAATATATTGTCTTGTGGGCATACAGAGCAAGTATGTGAAATATTCTCCTTAATTCAAGTGTCTTGTGCAGGGGTAGGCAGCCTAAGGCCCAAGGGCCGGATGCGGCCCAATCGTCTTCTAAATCCGGCCCACAGACGATCCGAGAATCAGCGTGTTTTTACATGAGTAGAATGTGTCCTTTTGTTTAAAATGCATCTCTGGGATATCAGCAAACAATTTTTCTGAACATGTTACAGTACTTACTTTGTTCCTTTTCATGTTATTATTTTTAATTCTGTGTCAAAATAGACAATTCTTCTTTCTGAAAATGTGTGATATAAACATCATCTGCTTCATTTTTGTCATAGAAAACAATTTATATGCTTTCTGTCTTGTTTTCTTGGATTTTTCCATTGCCTCCTACCACCCCTTCCATTTTTCTGCATATATCATATGGTCTAAATCTTCAAACTGTCATACTTTTTATGGACATGAATACATTAAATGATTATTTTATAAAAAAAACACCTATTTGCAAAATTCCAGGATCTTCAGGAAGAAGTAAAAAGGGAGAGCAATAATTTGCAGGCGCTGTTGGCTCAGAAGCAGGAAGCAGAGGAAATCCTTAATAATCTTGATGACGAGAAAGCCAAGCTCGAACAGCAACTTAATGTAATCCGGCAGAAATGTGCTGAAGAAGCTGATTTGGTAGGCAGTGGTAGCTCACTTGTGAAAACTCCCCTAAGTTTTTTGCAACTCTTCACTGGAGCAATAGTAATATATATGTGTGTGTGATGTGAAGAAGAAAATAGCTGGAATGGAAAAATGTTGCTGTTCTCACATTATAAAGAACAATTGACTGAAGATTACTAAATTTGTTTGAAATTTAAGCCTTAAAGTGAGGGGGAAGAGATATTGCCATGATTGCAATGTAACTCTTATTGGTATGCTTCAATGGGTGCTATACAGTGGTGCCCCGCAAGACGAATGCCTCGCAAAACGAAAAACGCGCAAGACGAAAGGGTTTTTCGGTTTTTGCGTCGCTTCGCTAGACGATTTTCCCTATGGGCTTGCTTCGCAAGACGAAACGTCTTGCGAGTTCTTGCGAGTTTGTTTCCTTTGTTCCTTTGTTTCCTTGTTTTCTTAAAGCCGCTAAGCCGTTAATAGCCGCTAAGCCGCTAATAGCCGCTAAGCCGCTAATAGCCGTGCTTCGCAAGACGAAAAAACCGCAAGACGAAGAGACTCGTGGAACGGATTAATTTCGTCTTGCAAGGCACCACTGTATCCTTCTAAGAATCCATATTGTTGCCTTGTTTGGAACATGCACTGTAGGCTCCTCCTCGAAGCTATGTTAGACATTTTGGACATGGTTATGGTGCTGTTTTAAGGCCAGTTGCTATTAATGCTGGCCTTAGTTTGGATGGGCACAGTCTTAAGAGTCTCATGCCCAAAGCAATTCATTTCTAAAACATAACAGCATATTCCTACAAAAGAAAAAGAAGAAATAAATATAAAGTTGTGGTTTGGCTAACCCTGTCATAGCAATGTAGTGCTCTCCAGATGTTATTCAGACTGCTAAGCCCAAGCATGCAGTCAGTGGGTCAGAGCTGATGGAGATTCTGCTCTCCAGGTACTGTCAGATCACCAAATTAGCTACTTTTTAATTTAGTGTGCTCAGGTGTGGAAAAATCTAATAATGAGTAAACTTGAAAAGTCACTGGCTCAGTTCAGAATCATGCGCCAAATCCTCAGAATCATGGTGTGGAAGATCAGGAATGTGCTACTTGCACTTGTACTCTTTTCTGTTCCTTTCTTGAGCAAGCAATGATTCTCCATTGCATCTGAAGGGGACAGACTATGACTTCTTTAAACAACAATAAATGGGAATAAATTTCAGTCTGCGAAAGATGAAGGAGGCAGGCAGCAACACATTCCTGATCCTCTGCAAACTGGTTTTGCAGATCAGGAACATTGCATTTTAACCGACCAATTCAGATGCCATAGTGGGAATAGTGTTTATGTAGTCCAGCTCCTTTCTTTTATTTATGCAGTGAAAACCATGCTTCCACAAGTACTTCTTCCATAGTAAATAGCCATACTGCTGTAATATGGAATTTTTTGAAACCGGAAACTACTAGAACTAGCATCATCTGTTCCTAAAGGCAGATCTTATGGAATCTATATTCACCAATTCAAATTAATCTGTACCTGTAATTAGACATGCTACTTTAAAAAAAATGTTTGGGGGCAAAGTTGTGTGGTTTCTAACTTATTTTGCTTTCCGCTCTGCAGATCTCATCACTAAAGGCAGAAATAACTGATCAGGAGTGCAAAATCTCCACATATAAAGATGACTTGAATAAAGCTCAAGAAGAGCTTGGCAGGCTGCAGCAGGAAACAGCAGAGCTAGAGAAGTGTGTCGAGACGGGGAAATTGCAGCTGGGGCCTCTTCAGGAGGGTCTTCAGGAGTCACAACAAGAAATCACTTCAGTAAGAAAATAAGAGAACCAATTTTTCCTTGTTGCCTTTTCTACCTGTCCCCAAATTTTGCTGTTTGAGCCAGCCGCCCCCCCCCCCCCATTTCATTTATATCTAGCAAGGATTATCACAACTAACTCTGCTATTTAAAACTGAAAGAGCAGTGTGTAAGGTAGAGGTTCACAAGCACATGGCAGGCAGCCTCCCTCTTTTGCCACAAAACAATCAGGAGTGCTCTTTAAGGCTTCAGATTGTTCCTTTGCAGCCTCAACTGTGCCCATGGCAGTCCATTATTTAGGACATTCTAACTAGCTCTTTTATTTGCCTTTGAAAAGCTTAAATTCATAGTTGTCATGTGCATTAGTTGGACCAGGAAGATATGAGTTCAAATCCTAGGTTGGCCACAAAGCTTATTGAATGGTTTTGGGCCTATGACAGGTATGTTCCTTAGAAAGACATACCTGTCTGTGTGGTTGTGGGGACAAATGAAGGAAGTTCTTTGGTGACAGGGCTGAGTAGAAATAAAATTATATTGTGTAGCTGCTCGCCACTAAAGAGAGGATTTGGTGAGATAGTAAGAGTGACATTGTGTATTCCCCAATTCACTGGATACACTCCTGTTTCATGGTGCTTTCTCTACTACCACTGTCAGTCACTTGTTGTAGTTTGGCTTCTTTGAGTAAACCAGGAGTAGGGGACCTGTGGTCTTCCTGATGTCATTGGAGAACAACTCCCATCATCTCTAGCCAGTGACCATGTTGGCTGGAGCTAAAACGAGTTGATGTCTTAACAGCATCTGGGAGGCCAAATGTTCCTCAACCCTGAAACAATCTTTTTTAAACTCAACACAGTCTGGCCTGATTCAGACCTAATGACAAACTGCAGGATGCTTCTAATCTCTTCCTTGCAGCCACACTGGATAAGGGTGGGGAGCACTTGCCCCTGAAGCTCAAGCTGTTTAATTCCTGTAGTTCTGGGTTCTGTCTCACCTGGAGCAAAATATACTTTTCTTGGATCACCTGGTAGTATGTTAGGATGCTGCAGCATTAATCTTCCCTTTTTACTGGAGCCTTTTTTTTTTTTTTTGCACTGAAGTACTTAATACTGAGAAATGTGCAAAAGAGGACTATAGTCGTTGCAGAAATTGGTCAAAACAGGCATTGCAAAGCAAATTGCCCAAGTGATCAGAGTTTCTAGTGAGCATTGTGTATAAGCGGCATATTTACAGATTAAGGACCATCCTAATTTTTGCTCATTTTTGAGAGGTTGAAGTACTTGAGTTCCTACTCAAGTAGGAGGGGGCGGATAGAGGACTTATTTGTAAGAAACATAGGAGGGTTGCTCACTGCAGACTTTTAACATCCCACGGAAGGAACTAAAATGAAAACTTGATCCTGAAAAGAGGCATGCAACACCTTAAATATGTGAGTTGGGTAGATCATTGCATATGCTATTTTTATGTTGTTAAGTATATTTATTGTTTTCTCTTCACAGGTGCAAACAAAACTATTTGAACTCAAAGAGTTGGAAAACGGCCTCTTTAACTGGGAGCCTCAGCCACAGAACACACTACTTAATGGAAATGGCAACCATTCAAGCCTCAGCAACAGCAGCAGTGAAACTGCTAACTTTAATGAGAATGCCGAAAGAGAGAATTCAGCAGATTCTGAACAAATAAATCATGAACCTCCTGTGAGTATTGGGGTTTTTTTGTTTGTTTTATCAAACAATTAGATGCAAAACACATTATCAAGCTTGAGTTTACAAAAATAGCAAGCTTGTCTGCCAATAAGGCTCCTGTTCAAAAGTCAAGATTTATTATATTGAGATGCTTGTATAGATTGGTGCATTGTTTATCCTTTTCCAATATGCTGCCCTCAGCCAACTAGTTCATAGAGATTTGTGGGAATGTGCTACATCAGTTTCTTGTATTTGTTAACGCTTTTCAGAGACTTCAGTGTTCAGAATGATATTTGGGGAGGAGGCCACAGTGTATGAGACCATAGGTTTCCTCCTTCCAAAGTTCCATTCTATTGAAGGTATTTTTCTTTCTTTTTTAAGCCTTCAGTGTTGCAGAGGACAACCTTTTTTATCTTAATGTTCTCAAGCCATCAGAAATGGCAGAGCTGGTAAAATGCTTAAGTCCATATACTAAAGCTCTTTCCAAGTTCCTTTTTATCGTTTGAGGTTGGTCTACATCAGTAATGGAGAACCTGTGGCCCTCCAGTTCTTGCTGGACTGCAACAGGATTCCTATTGGCCATGCTGGTTTGTTTGAGGCTGATGGGAACTGGGAGTCCAGCAACATCTGAATGGCCACAGGTTGCCCATTGCCTGGTCTACATCTAATTGCAACCTATCCCAACTAAACTTTGATAGCATCACCCACCTTTGGGAAATGTTGCAATACAGTTAAAATATGCATATTTCCTTAGTGCTTTGGCCCCAAGTATTCTGATGCAGCTCTTAGTGATAATTGGCCACTTTTCATGGTTTTGGGCAATCTGAATCTATTACTGGACAGAATGTGCCGTATCCAGTGTTAGTACTACTCGGTGTAGACCCATTGAAATTGAAGTACTTAAGTTAATCATATCCATTAATTTCAATGGATATACTGTGAGGAAAACCTATGTTGAATACAACCAATTAACGTTGGTTTGGTTTTGTGTCTTATTGTCCTTTCCAGATGTAATTCTCAAATGTTTCAGAAACAATATAGCACATCCCTTTTTATATAATGTGCTTGCCCACTGTCTACTTGTAGTTGCTTGTAAGGATGACGTTAGCTGTTGCTTACAAGGTTCACTTCTTAAAAGAATACATGAGTTAGCATGAGCAGCATTGGTATTGAAGGTGAATGTGTGCCAGAAATGAACAGATTGTGAACAGCAATTCTGTAAACAATATTGCTATATAGACTTGTCACTAATGGTTAGATGTGTTCACAAATTGAAATCATTACCTTTAGTACGTATCTTTTCTCACTTCAGTCTCTTAACTTTTGTATATCACAGTATAAACAGAAACTTTAGCTCAGTCAGTAGAGCATGAGACTCTGAACCTTAGTATAAGTATAAACATACTTTCCCCCTCAAAAGGCCAGGAATAGTCCAGAAACAACACATGCAGAAGCAGAAGCAGAAGTAGAAGAAGCGGAGGTTGTGCCACCAGATGTTACCAAAAAAGTGAGTTTGTAGAGCACTTTAAAATGCCTCATTACATATAGTATTGTATGAAACTTAATGCATTCCTTAATTCTGCAGGAATGGGTGTCAGGTTAGTGAAGTAATTTGGTGCTGACTCACTGACTTGGATGCAGAGTAGCCCTTTTGCAAATGGAACTGTCTATCCATTGAGTTTTTCCCATTCTTCCTGCAGATTCCTGCAGACTTCTGTGCTATCTCCAACCAAATGAAGCAGGGTTTATTGGGGGTGGGGGGAATTTGAGGAAATTGTTCCTTTCTCCTCTCCCTCCCAACCCCCAGTGAGTGAAAGATTGAATTCTACTTTAGACAATTAGAAAGTGGGATGGATCCGGTGAAGTTGCATCCCTCTCATACTTAATTCCATGTATGTAAAATAAGTGTAATTACTGACATCACAGATGGGATGAGGAGATTTGTACAGTTGTGCATTATATTTCTTTCCTACTAGGGAGATCCATTTAATGAAGAATCCCATCAGCTCTCTGATCAGGCTGAAGGCTCCAATTTAGACTTCTTTGAGGCTGACCCCTTTGTTGGTAGTAAGTTATCTTTCATTCTGTTTGTATTTATTGTTTATGACTGCTTTTGTGTTATCTGTAATTATGTAATTTTTTCATGTTGTAGGTTGCCTTGAGCATGGTCTTAACTATGGAAAGGTGCCATGCAAATAAAATGATATATGTATGTAGCCATTCATTGAAAAAAGTGTTTAATGTCATTAAGCTGAATTTCCATTAGGTTATGTGAACATAGATAGCGATAGATATTCCCGCCCCCCTACACACACACACACACACACACACACACACACACAGGTGTAGAGTGCTTAGCATTGTCTGGGAATGTGAAGAAACAACAACAAAAATTGATTCTGAACCCATCATGCCAAAAAACGGGTGAAATAACGCTAAAGTCACATTTCAGTCCGGTATCCCAAAATCAGTGTGGACCTCCACCTTGGGATGATATCTTGAGAGGTGGCTAAACCTATGCAAAAGAGGGTGAAGTCACACCAAAGTCAGATTTCAGTCTGCCATCTTGATGCAAAATGTTGTTTGGCATCCAAATGTCAATTAAGAGTGCTGCCCCCTTCCCAGGAACCCTCAAGAGGCGTTACATACAAGGGCATAGAGAGAACAAATAAACAAATGGACACATCATTTCCTAAAATATATACAGTAGTAGATTATGGTACAAATTGATATTCTCCAAAGGCTTGGATTTCATTCTAAAATGTTAGGGCAGTTCTAGTACCGTTCAATTTAAGTCTGTCTGAGCAGTTTACAGCTAAATACAATAAAATATAGAAATGAAACAAAAGAGACAAATGAGAATAAAAATAAAAGAGCAAAGGATAAGGGGAAAACTTCAGTGAAAATTCTAATTCAAGTGAAAAGTCTTGAGGGAGGTAGGGGAGGAAGGAACCCTACCTTGGGCAGGTTTTCCTTTTAGCTCTGCTTTGTTTTCTCAACATCACCTTTCCCCCTTGCTTTCTCCAGTTTTCAAAATTGCATGTGCATTGTTGATAGACTGTTGTGTTCAGGAAGTAAAATAACTGGTATGCAGAACCTTCTCTGTGGTTACCATGCAGTGATGTGTATTTGGCTATAATATTTCTTACTAAATGAGGGAAATAACAGCAGGAAAATGGTTCTTTTAAAATATTGATACTCTTGAATTGCTGTTTTGACCATCTTGTGGTTAGCATTTGTGAGGTGAGTCTTGGCAGATTGTGAGGGCCTAACCATGTGTGTTGCATACTAATGCATATCAAAGTGCTCTAACTCTGGGGTGTGGGAGGGAGAGCATAGCCAAGACCTTTTCAAGAACTGGAAATTTAGAGCAGAGAAATAGCAGGGACAGAAATGTTTTAATAGCCCAGTGCCTTTCCCAGGGTTTCAATAAAAGGGTGTGTGTCCTTGCCACCCCAGGGAGCTGTCACATGAAGGAGAGGATCAAACCAGCCCCATAGATAGCAGTGCCACAAAAGTAAGCAGTCCTTTGTTCTTTTCATGATGCTTCTCCCTTTACCTCCTAATAGGCTAGCTCATCTCATTTTGAAACTGTATGAGAGCACTGAAGAAGAAAACAAGGTTGCACTTAGTTGTAGGAGCTGTTCAAGTGGTTCTGTGCAGGGATGCAATTCCTCCCATGTCCTTTGATGTCGAAGCTCATAGCATACATACCTGAGAGCTTCTGCAGCAGTTAAGTGAAGGGAATGAAAGGAGGATGAAGGGCAGATAAAATTTTTAGATGAGTGGGAATACAGGTTGAGCTCCCACAATATCCCATGTATGGCCTGTGTTGTATACAGCTGCACAGAACCATTTGACACTCCTTTACAGGTAATTAGAGGTTTGGTTTTGCCCCTAAAGGTCTGTACAAGTGCTAGGGGAAATATTTACATGTGATGTTTCACTCTTTAAAATAGGTGATCCTTTCAAGGATGACCCTTTTGGGAAGATTGGTGAGTTACTTTTTTTTTTTTTTAGTGCACAAGCAGGACATTTGAGGAACTCGTTGGGGACTGTAATTTTTTATTTGGAGTAGAAATAGAAGAACTGGAGCTCTATATGAGTTCAGCCTTAGCAGGTTTCCCAAACAAATGTTACCTGTGATGGAGAACTCAATTACATTAAGGCAACACAAGGATGCTCACTTTGCAGAGGAAGCTATGGGAAATGCTGAGCTTATTAGAACAAGGAGTAACCCAACTTTGGGCACACAAATCTTCTAACATCAGAAAGTTCTTTCTCTAGGAAGTGCTTGAGGCTGAGACCCAACATCTTCTACTAACTGGCATGTGGTTATGGCAGCCTATTACTTGCCTATTTGTACCATTTAAGGGAAGCAGAAGGGAGTTCTCCAGAGGTTCTGTGAACAGATTTTGGGAGGGGGAAATTCTGGAATCATCCAGTCCAAGCTTACCAAGCAGCTAGAGAATTCTAAATGTTGTTGCCATGAGATCTGTTTTCCTTCTCTTCTCCCAGTGCGTTGAAGGCATCATTGTAGAATGTTTTCTTCAGAACCTTTTCATAATGTTTACTCCCTTCTGCTTTTTGCTGATTAATGGTGTGGTCATCTTTGCCATCTTCATAGAGGATAAAGATCAGTTGTTGGGAATTGCAGGTGGGGAGAGGGTTGTTGTGCTCTGGTTCTGCTTACCAGCTGGTCTCTGTAAGAACAGGATGCTGGACTAGATGGGCTTTTGGCCTGATCCAGGAAGGTCGGTTCTTGGTTTCTTACCTTCTCTGCTTTTAAAACTGCTGAACATACACCCTCTGCCAAGCTGATGTTCCTAGAGAATGCTACCTCTCCCCTCCATTCACCCTCAAATTTTCCTAATTATTTTTTAACTCTTCTTCCTGCTTCAAGCTTTTAGAGGTTAGAAGGTATTTATACAATGTGTTTCTTGTACATGCAAGGAGCCCTAGCTTTTTTCTGTGTCAGCACTAACAACAAATTTTAATGTGTGATTCAGGCAATAAATGATATTAACCCAGCCAGATGGGCGGGGTATAAATAAATTATTATTATGTAAGCTATTATGTGGTGCCATGGACTGCAGAAGAGGTAGTCGAAGCAGTAGCTAAAGTTCCTGTGAGCAGGGTGAATATCCAAACATGTCATAGCATATGCTCATGTAAGTGCATACTCAGAGAAGGCAAGGACTGCTTACATTGACATTTTGTGTAAGCCATATTTAGGTGAACGCTTCAAGTGAGAGGAAGCATATAACAAGCTAGCCCCTATACTGGGCCTTTGTGCGAAACAGAGCATTGTAGTAGATAGGCGCCACTTAAATGAGCAAGATTACTGTGCACGTAGTTCTATAAGAGAATGCAAAACATTTTCAGCAAGTGAATGCAAAACATAACTTCAGTAATAAATCTTGACTTGGTTTTCTTTAAGATCCTTTTGGTAGTGATCCTTTCAAAGGTTCAGATCCTTTTGCAGCTGACTCCTTTTTCAAGCAATCATCCACAGATCCTTTTGGAAGTATTGACCCCTTCAGTGCAACCAGCAACAGCAATAATTCCACGGTAATTCTGGAAGAAGTACATGTACATCTATTGGGGTATTGAACTGAAGCACCATCATAGTATTTAAATAGGGAATTCTGCTAGTTTCTCTAACTCAACAAACGTGTGTTTTAAATGCAATAGGCTGTTGGCAATTGATCTCTGCAGCTGTATTGCCATTCTTTTATGACATCTTGTAGTGAAGTGCTTCACCTAGAGTCTAGAAATATTAGATCATATGATATTTGGAAATGAATAAATAGAGAGGTTTTGTAACAGGAAATGTTCAGAATTACTGTTCCCAGTTCCCATTTTTAAAGAAGGGTTTACTCATTTGGTAGCTACTTTGATCCATGAAAGAAGTAACATAATATAACCAGCACTTGACTGTGTAACAGTTCAGGTGATTTCTGCAGAGTGCTTGTGTTTTAAAAACTTTGCATGGATAGCAGCTGGGCTTTGGTTGACTTAGCCAGCAATTTATCTGAGGTTCTGTTGAGATTTAATAAGCATCTCTGGATCCCGGCATCTTCAAACAAAACATTTGTTTTAATACTACTGATTTGAAAGTAATTTTCCAGATAGTTTACGTAACAATGCCTGGAAGGAATATACTTTAAAAGGCACAAGGGCAGCTAAATGTTCAAATTTCAATCTAGTGGGTGATTGGTTTCTTAAAGAAAGAAATCTCTGCCTTCATGGGAGATTGATGCAATTTTTGAGAGCAAAACTAATATTTTCTGTATTCTTCAGCAAATAATTAAGGATGACATTAGCATAGGATTTTATTTTTAAATTAAAATATTGACCCTTTGGCAAATTATAGCTAATCTAATTAAGAATCTTGATGGTCTGAAGCAAACAGCTTTAATGAATTTTAACTTTTAGACAGAAACACTGAAGTATAATGATCCTTTTGCTCCTGGTGGAATTGCTGTTACTACATCAAGTGATACAGGTAAGGCTTGAAGTGGGTTTTCAAGCTGTGGCTTCTGGTGATCATGGCCTATGGATTAGCATAATATCTGAACTGAATGTTTCTCCTCATGGAAAATTCTGTGCTTAGATAGGAATTAACAGACTGAAAATGAAAGCAGATAAACACCTTCAAACTATGACTTGCCTGTGTTTGGCAGCTCAAATTCATGATTTGGGTTCTGAGCTATGGTTAATACATAATGAGCCTTGGTGTGGTGTCTGAACAGCGCATTTCAGGCATATGCAAAGAACACAACTTAAGACAACTGAAGTTGTACAAACCTGTACAAAATCATTCCACAACACTTTTCTGTGGCTGCAGATCTAGTGTTGTAACAGAGATTGAGTTGACAAGAGAACCCACATGCATTTCAGTTAAATGCATAATGAAGAGAGCTTTGTAAATGACCATTTGTCTGCTTAGTTGAGGAGAAGTAAGATAACCAACTTATGTGAAACAATTGAAGTTGTCAGTTCAATGATGTCAGTTCAAATGACTGACATAGAGGTATAAACAGGGTTGCTGATACTATTTTTGTGGGCTAAAACTTAATTTGCAAACCTGGATAAAGACGTACCTGTTTCTGGGAGCAAAAGGAGATTGTGGCTGTCTCCCTCATGCCCTGCCAGTGTGTTTGTAAAAGTAGATGCACCTTTTGATCTGATTCAGCAAGGTAATACAGTATTTATATTCTTGGTTGTGACAATGTACTAATGCATTGCTAAATATATGGCACGCAAGTCAGAGGTTTATTTCACTGATATAGTAGCCTGGCTTACCATTCAGTTACCAAAACTGGGACACTGAGGAGTTATGTATAGTTTCTATGAAATATAGAAAGTAAAAGAATCACCCACCTTGAGACTTCATTTCAAATCATGTTTATAACACTTCGATGAGATCTGCATGTCTTGTAAGAATTCCGCAAAACTATTTTCTAACTATGCTCTTTAACAATGTATCCAGTAACAATTGTTCTTTAACAATGTATCCAGTTAGAGAACAAGGCTTGATCCTTATCAAATCTCATTGGTTTGAATTTGAGTGTGAACTTTGAGTAACATTTATGCCACCTTGTGAATTTACTTATACTGAGTTCTTTTACCACCTTGTAGTTTAAATTATAATAATTAAGTATTATTATTATTATTATTATTATTATTATTATTATTATTATTATTAAAATTTCTATACCACCCTTTATCCAAAGATCACAAGGTAGTTTATAATATAAAATCACCAAATACATAACATAAATAAGATTATGGTGGTGAGGCTATCAACCCTAAATGGGTGTTGCCTATAACTGATGTAAGATCCAAAAGATTCAGTGTAAAATAGACTCATCTCCTCTCTTGTCTAGCTTTTGTTAGTCAATGAATTAACTTTTCTTCTCTGTTGCTTATTTTAGCTACAGATCCCTTTGCCTCTCTGTTTGGAAATGAATCATTTGGAAGCGGCTTTGCTGACTTCAGCACATTGTCAAAGGTAATTTGAAATGATTAATGCCTGTGGAAAAAGCATAAAATTGCTGCAGTAACCAACACACTAGAGGATACAAAACACTACATACGAGGATACAAAACACAACTTTAGCAGATGCTGAATCTAAATCAACAGGTCATGACTTCTCAGATTGATTCCCCATTTTAAGCTACTGTGAGCCTCGTTATTTCTGAGATTACTTGCTTTGTGAACTGCCGTGAGCTCAATTCAATTAATGGAAAACTACACCTACTATGAGTATAGGCGCTTGCATAGTCTCATTGACTGCCTTACTTTCTTCTGCTTCCATTCCAAGATTTATATATCCTTTTTAGAGTGTTTCTGAAGCTGCTACATTTGAATTCTTCTCAACAGCAGGGTAGTCAAGCAAGTAAGCAAGTTAGCTTTCAAGAAATGAAAATTGCTCCAATCATAATCATAATTGTAATTTATTTTTAATACCCTGCCCATCTGACTGGGTTGCCCCAGCCACCCTTGACAGCTTCTAACCAAAATACAGGCAAAGCAGCTAAACAACAACAACATCAAACATTAAATGCTTCCCGAAACAGGGCTGCCTTCAGATTCCTGTGTCATGTGGAAGTCACTCCACACACTTGTTGTTATACATGGAATAGCTCTCACACAGTTCTGTTTTTCTTGTGGTGATCACACCACTTGTGCAGCGAATCCAGCCTCATCTTTAACTGTGAAATTATATAAGAGCAACAGAGCATGTATGTGACTAGTTCTGACTATTGCAGCTTGTATACAAGACCACAAAAGTTACTAGCCTGCAAAAGCGTTTAGTAGCTGTGATGGCTTGTGTATGCTCTTCGCAGTAAACACCCTCTACTCACTCAGAGAGATATTTACAGTTCTTTATTTTACATATGTACAAGCAGCACATTACAATCATGCGTCCGAATCAACCGGTTCAGATTTGGGGAGTGGTCTTCTCCGGCTTCTCCTCAACAGAAAAGGCGGGGAAGTTTCATGGGACATCTCTGATCCCTGCGCTTTAACCCTCTCCTTTCCTGTGCAGACGGCACAGGCTCTCCGTCTGTTCCTGAACTTCCTGTGCGGTGCTGGGGCTCTGCTTCAGCATCGGAGAGCCTTCCTGCCTCCTGGCTCTCTCCCTCTTCCCCTTCCGTCACTTCCTCTCTGTTTCCCTCTGACTGTTCCCGCTCTGACTCTTTTCCTCCCCCCCCCCCCCGCCTCAAAGGCGTTCCTTGGCAGTCCCATGACAGTAGCCTGCTGTGTTTCTCTGCTTGGCACAAATGAAAGTCCATTTTTTTGGTCCTGCCGTTACCCTCCATGGCACAGGAATATAATTTAAAAGTACATGAACATCTGCAGACATCTGCAGTTTGCCAGTGCATGAACTCCTGTTTTTTTATGGCACTTGAATAGCACTGTTTTATGTTAGAAAATGAAAATGATAGCCACGTCCTCCCCGCAAGCTATGTTGTTAAGCAAAACAGTAGCTTTTCCTGTTTTTGTTGCTGTCTGTTTGTTTTTTAGGCAAATAATGAAGATCCATTTAGTTCATCTACAACAGGCTCTGTCAACAATGTGGTCATAACTAAAAATGTGTTTGAGGAACCTCCAGCCAAAAATGAAGATGTACCTCCTGCTTTGCCTCCTAAAACCGGAACACCTACCAGACCTTGTCCTCCCCCACCTGGTAAGAACCAGTACTAAGTGTTTGTGTGCTACTCTTTGGTTTAAAGATGTCTTTATGGCTGCAAGAGAGCAAAGAGCTTCTAATTTAGTAACCAACTAATTCCTATACTACTTCTATTTCTTACATAATTTTCAGCCATCCTTCTTAATTTAGGTAATCTTTACTTAGATACATGTTGGGAGCCATAAATTTTGAAGAGAGGCTGTGACTTTTAAATTGCTGTGACAGTGCTACTGTAGAAGCTGGTTGCTGAGTAGTTTATTGAATTTGATAATGCAAGCTGGTTTAAACCAGTTTTAAAATAGATTAAATTAAGCATTTTTTTAAATTTGAATAAAAGAACTGGCTCTTACCCACACTGAACCACTTACAAAATGGAAAAAAAAATTGGGAAGAATGTACATACAAACAAACCCTGAAAAAACGTGAAAGGTTTTAGAAATCAGATTAATTTATGACTACCAGCACTAAGGATTTTTTGTGGGGGTTTTTTGGCTATATAATGAGATGGTGTAACCTAAAACACTATTGTACACTGGATAAATATTTCTGCCACACTCATAATCATGCTAAAGTGATTATTTTGATGTAGGAAAAAGGTCTATCAACAAATTGGAGTCTTCGGATTCCTTTAAACTGAATGATCCCTTCCAGCCCTTCCCAGGCTGTGATGGTTCCAAAGAACAGGAAGCTGACCCATTTGCTCCCACTGGTGTGTGCAAAGAGATGGACACCAGCAATTTTGCTAATTTCAGTGCTGTAAGTAAACAGGATGGGGAGGCATCAAGCTAACTCTAATGACTTGTTTTTGTGAAAAACAATGAACATTTCCAGACTTAAATTGAGTGAAATGGGTTTCATACCGCAATGCAACGATGTAGCACATATTAATGTTAGTAGTGCCTCTCTAAAAAAAAGGGTACATTACGACTTCCTTCTGGGACAAATGCAGCCAGTTGCACATTTATGTATTATTTAGCTTCACATGAATAATTGTTACCTTTCCCAGTCTTCGTACAAAGCTGTAAGTACACATTGTGCCTCAGGGTTTAATGTCTGTACAGTATATCAAACTGCAGTGCATCATTTATCTTCAAAGCATATGTTAAGGTCACAGTTAGGCAGTTAGAAAATAAGCAGCACAACCTTTACATTGTACTTGTAGCTACCATTTGAAGGCTTAATCCCCTGCAAGATTCATAAATACAAATTGATAGTGTGACAAGGAAATCTTGTCCCTGAGCTCCTTTTTTGGCAACCAGCCATACGGCTAGGCCCTGCCTGCTGCCTCCGCTGTAAGATTAGTCTGGGGGAAGGGCCCAGGCCCAGGGACAACTGATGCAGCAGCAGGCTTTGTAGGCAAGGCATCTTAAAGGCCAAAACAATAGGGGAGGGTGGTAAGGATTTGTTCAGGAGACCGACTCAAGGGAATGAACAGCCTTAGCCATAAACTATTATAAAAAGGGAAACTACCGAAAGTAAACATCCTCGTTGTATAGAACACTTCAAGATAAGGCACAGATCTGTCAACTTGGCATGCCACCCGTCCCCTGTTAGTGCTGAGTGATCTGTAAATGAGTGAATAAGTACAATGCACATGAAAAAGAGATGTTATTTTCCAAGGAGCGCAGAATTAAATTTCAAGTACTTGAAGGTAGGAAGCATGGAGCAATCAGTCAATCAATTAACACTGTAAAGGATTTCTGGGTCAAGTTAGTGAGAACATGTATTTATGTCAGTTTTTATCCTGCCTTCCTACAACTGTGCGCCCAAGGAGGAATGACAAAACAACATACAGCAAAATAAAACTTATTAAAAAATTTATAAAGCAAGCTGTTAAAGGCATAAATAGATGAAGCTATCTGCCACCAGCAGCAGAGCACACACAGCAGCCTGAAGATCTTGTCTTAACAACATTTTCATCTGCTAGCAAAAGGTCACTAGACTGGAGGCTAAACAGGCTTCTTTAAGAAGGGAGTTCATCAGCCATTGAAAAGACCATTTCTTGCATCCCCAGCAAACCTGATGTTGACTGGATGCAGAAAGCGATGCTCTCAGAAATATTACTAGCCAGGCAGACTAATATTGGAGGAGGTGGTCCTTCAATCAGCCAGGTCTTTAAAAGTCATAACTAGCATACTGAATTCTCCCTGGAAACCAATATTCCCAGTAACTGGCTCCTGGTCAATAGTCTGGCTGTATCATTTTAAAACCCCTGTAGCAGTTACTTTTCAAAGACTGCTTCCTATAGAGCACATGACAGTAATCTAGTCAAGATGTAACTAAGACATGTGTCAAGATGGCCAAATCAGATGATTTAAGGAATGAGTGCAGTTGGCACACCAGCCTCAGCTATGTAAAATCTCTCTCTTTCTTTCTTTCTTTTACATCCCACTTTGCCTCAAATGATCTCAAGGTGGTGTACATAGCTCTCTTCCTCCCCATTTTATTGTCACAACAATTCCATGAGGGTAGGTTAGGCTGAGAGTAAGTGACTGGCCCAAGGTTATCCAGTGAGTTTCATGGCTGAGTGAGGATTTGAACCCTGAGTGAGGATTTGATCCTAAGTCTGACACTCCCAACCACTACATCACACTGGCTCTCTGTGCCAGCACCTGAAAAAATGAACTGTGTCGTATGTTACCATAACATTTTCCTTAGTAAACAGAATCATCTTTATATCTTACTACTCTGTTAATCAGTGGATCATAGCGGTGGTGGGCTTGGGATTTCTTAACTTGCTTTATTGCATGACGGTCACTGGGATGTAAACCTTTGGGGAAGAACAGTAACGTGGTGCTCTTGATTATTTTGAAGGCCTTTCTTTAATTAAATCTGTGTACTTGGATTGTTGGGTGGTTTTAAATAAGCATTATATAGATATATAATATAATCTTTCTCTTTAATTAACAGTTTAAAGTAACTGTGCCAAAGATCCGATAGTCCAAACTCTTACAATGGACTTACATCTTTGCAAGCTACATCAAATGCACACTTTCAATTTTCTTTGAGTGTTTGGGGCAAATGAAAATATTATTTTTCTCCTCTTAATCAAACAATTGAAACAATGAACTAGATAAATCATAGATGCCGACCAAACACCCATTTAAATTCTAAGTGATGATAACAATAATTTAAACCAACTGGAGACAGAATCTTCTTTAAACACTTGATTTTTACCTCCTCAGTTAACAAATCCATGGTTTCTCTATTTTTAGTATCCTACTGAAGAAGATATGATTGAATGGGCAAAGAGGGAAAGTGAGAGAGAGGAGAAAGAGCGTCTTGCAAGGTTGAAACAACAAGAACAAGAAGATTTAGAACTAGCTATTGCACTCAGTAAATCTGAAATATCAGAAGCATGAAGAATTGCCACAACCATTTGTCCCTTGCCCTGTATGTGTATAGCTAATCAGAAGCTGCTTATGCACAGGGAAGTACAAAAGGCTTTAAATTCCTGCAAATGTGATTTTTGAGCAATGTAATGTCTTATTTGTAATTTTTTTCATATTCACTTAACTCATCTGGCTACTCTTTTTTAATAAAGCGAAGTTCCATTTGTACTTACCTTGAGATTCTTGTGTACTATATAAACCATTACACCAAAGTAAGTTCTTATAATGCAAAAAAGACAAATCTGTATTAAGGCACAGACATGCATTTTTGAAAGATCTCAGAAGGCAATTCTGACTCCAACCAAGTTCCCCTTTGATACATGCCTTACGCAGTGTTGAAGATCTAGAATGTGCAGGTGGGTCTAACAACATAAAATGAGAGAGTGCATTGTATTGCCTTTAAACAAATGGATAGGTCAGGTGTTACTGATATTTCCCTTAAAAAATATTAGATGTCTTGTTCTAAGTCTTGATTAGCTTTCTTTTCGAAATGGCCAAATTTTGCCAATTACTATAATACTGAATTATTTAGGTCTCCCAGGTGGCCCAGTTAGCAAAGTACATTTTCACCTTGTAATCAAATCTGGCCATGTAGCCAACCAAACTGTAGTTTATGGCAAATCTTCATGTACTTAAAAATTGCTGATAATCCTGCTTCTTTCTTGCTAAAATGTTCAGATCTGGTTATCACAGGTATTAGAAATCTATTGTATATTTTAGAGATGATGATAATTGAGGTTAGGCCTATGGAGTGCCTTTATGTCTGTGGGCTTCCTTTTAATGAAGGCTCTTCTTCTAGAGTGGATATCTAACAGAAAATCTAGATTCCAGATGCAACTAGTGTTATCTGAAACTTTTAACTGCCATTTTGCCTACTATCAGGTTTTTAAAAATGACCTCTTAGGATTGTTCCAAGGAGATTTCTAAGATTACACTGTTTGGCCAAGTTCACTGTTAAGAACTCTGATGCCCCACTGCTAATTGAGCCAATTTCTTATGTGAAATATGCAACTTAATTTGGCAAGTTGACAGCAGAATTTGAAATAGGGTAGGAAGTAGACTACATAAAGATATAGTTTACAACAGTCGGTTGCTGTTGTGTATAATTTATTGAATGCCAACTGATAGTTGCACCTTAAAAATAAATTTTCTTTTATAGTAACGAAGTCAAAATTGAATGTTAATGAAAGTAAGTTATTATCTAATATGTTCTGTTCTGCAGGATGTTAAATTCATTCCAAATGACTCGTTTCACTTCCATCTTCAATACATGAATAGTTAGGCTGCAGCCACACAAAACTGGTGGTTCTGCTTCCCCCCTCCTAAAACACTGTGGTATTTGTGCCTCGAATTAAGAGTTTTAAAATGATTTTTCTTCTGCTGCAAGGAGTTGCATAGTTACCACTATCAGGATGAAACTTTTCCAGTTACCTGTGGATGCTGCTGCAAGAGACTTTTTAGGAAGGTAGTTTTTGCTCAATTTTCCTATAAATTGAGATCAGTTCTGAGAAACTTTTGCACTAGGAAATGAGCATTTTAAAACACCTGCTCAAAAAAGTAACCTAGCAAAACCTCTTGCAAGTATTAATGTTCATAATTTATCTACCCAAATTTTGTATTAACATTAATCGTGCATATTGTATGTTTAACTGGACTACATAGATTTTTCCTTTTTTGTTATATGTATACTTTGTGGACCAATACAATATCTGTGTGTATATATTATACATATAAATATATATATATTCAAGCTTTCTTGTATAGGATTTAAAGTTCTGAGTCACTTGATGTTACATTTCATGTTACTGACTGATCACAGAACCTTTACTCGAAGGCTTCTAAATAAACCACTGCTGTGTCAGCTTAAATGGCATTACTGTTAAAGTTTTAAAAGGCTTTTAATAACTTGTTCAGGTGGGGTTAGCCTCTATTTATAGACCTTTGTTTAAAAATTCTAAAATAGCTTGTAATTATGAATAAAACAGTTTAAGTATATTATGTTTCGTCTGGTTTTTGTTTTTACTTTTAAGTAAACTGTACAGTGTCTTGTGGAAGTAAATAGATCTGAAACATCACAACACTAGTTTTGGTTTGAAAATGAATTTTAAGTGAACTTTCCATTCCCTAAAGTATGTTTTTTTGAGAAGCTACTCAAATGTATTATTTCTGTACAGAGTTTGGATTTTGTAGTTCACAGCGGGTGGCGCTGTGGGTTAAACCACAGAGCCTAGGGCTTGTCGATTGGAAGGTCAGCGGTTCGAATCCCCACGATGGGGTGAGCTCCCGTTGCTGAATCCCAGCTCCTGCCAACCTAGCAGTTTGAGAGCATGCAGTGCAAGTAGATAAACAGGTACTGCTCTGGCGGGAAGGTAAACGGCGTTTCCGTGCGCTGCTCTGGTTTGCCAGAAGCAGCTTAGTCATGCTGGCCACATGACCCGGAAGCTGTACGCCGGCTCCCTCGGCCAATAAAGCAAGAGCGCTGCAACCCCAGAGTCGGCCACGACTGGACCTAATGGTCAGGGGTCCCTTTACCTTTACCTTTACCTTTACTTATTCAATAGCTCAAAGTGGGTAGCAGCATCCTAGACATCAGACAAGAAATAGATCCCTATCCCCAAAGCTTTTGAAACCTACATGGGGACAATAGAAACAGCAACAAATGGTGGGTGATACCTGACTATGTCATTCACATGAATTACATCTATCAGTTACTTCTAAAATTCAATCATTTGTGGTTAAGTTCTGATACAGATCTAGCCTCCAAATTAGACAGTGTCGGTTTGCCTCTACTCTCATAAATACATATTTAAGAGCACAAAAAATGCATGATATATATATGAAGAACTGCTTATTTGCAAAGGCTTGCCCTGTGATAGGCTGAAAGCGGGAGAAGGCGAGTTGGGGGGAAAGAAAGGTGGCAAGTGTCCAGTCTGCAAGGGAAGAGGGGAGGAGACGTTATTGCTGCTGTGAAACGTGTGCAGAGAATTGGGAAAGGGGGAGAAGCTCTGCAAGATCTAAGTAGCCTTGGCTAATGGATGAACTGGTTTAAACATTGTTATGGGGGGGGCACAAGGGGAAAAAATAAAGAAAGAGGGAGGAGGAGAACAGTTTCCCTTGGGAGTACCCTGGCGATGCTGTCTTGGAGCCTCAGTTTCCTTCGTGTCCTGCCAGCCTAAACCTAGAAGCAACCTCTTGCCTGAGCTAGCGCCACACCCTTGACCCGAGGCGATGAGCTGCAGCTGGGGCTGGTTTCCTTTATCACGCCGGTTTATCAAGTACGCGGCTCCCTCCGAGAGACCTGCAGGGGGCTGTCGCTCCCCTGAGAGGCCTCAGGATGAGGAGGAGCAGGCGGCGGGGGCGGCCGGCAACTTTATAGGGGAG
The DNA here is from genome assembly GCF_964270895.1 of Podarcis filfolensis. Classification (NCBI taxonomy): domain Eukaryota; kingdom Metazoa; phylum Chordata; class Lepidosauria; order Squamata; family Lacertidae; genus Podarcis; species Podarcis filfolensis. Next base: position 44,552,530 of record NC_139609.1, read on the forward strand.
GAGCCGCCACCCAGCAGCGCGGGGACCTTGCTCTGGAGCCGCCTGCCTCCACTTTCCCGGCGTTATGAGTTTGCCGCTGGCTTTCGAGGCGGAGCGGGATTTTTTTTTACCTCAGCAGCAGCAGCTCGCTTCATCTCGAGGCGAGCCTAGCGGAGCCTCATGGACGCACAAAGTAGCCGTAGAAGCAGCAGCAGCAAGAAAAAAGAGCTGAGGTACTTACTCTGGGGGAGGTGGATCCTGCCTTCGGTTTAGCTAGGTTGGCGCGCTTGTGTTTCACGAGCAAGCTGCCTTGGCAGGCAGGAAACCAACAGGTGAAGCTGTTGCCGGTATGCATGTCGACATTTGCAAATAAACCTGCCGGGAAGTTTGCGTGGCTGGGCCATGCAGCTGCTGAAGCCAATATGGGTTTGTTTGTTTCACTTATTATTATTATTATTATTATTTATTATTTCTCGCGTTTTCTTCCAAAGGAGCTCAAGGTGGTGTGTGCCTGGTTCTCCCCTGCCTCATTGAATCCCACAATCGCCCTATAGGCTGAGAGGCAGCGACTGGACCAAGAGCCCTTGCCTCCCAAGTAATAATAATAATGATAATAATAATAATAATATTTTATTATTTATACCCGCCCATCTGGCTGGGTTTCCCATAGCCTGACATTCATAACCATGACACCACACTGGCTCTCATATTTAGCATTGTTATGTGGACTGAGTGTATTTTCCATCCCGCTTCCTGACTGTAAACTGCTGGGGTTTGTGTGCGTGTGTGTGGAAAAGCATTAAATGTAAAAAGAAAAAAGAAAGGTAGTAACCCTGAGGTGAAACTGAATTAGAGTGTGTATGAAACCCCTGGAGAGCTGCTGCCAGTTACTGAGCTAGATGGACTAACAGTCTGACTCAGTGTAAGTCAGATTCCTAAATTCCTAAATTCTAAATGTTTATAAATGGCAGGTGAAAGGGGATGCACTACAGTATTGCTACTTTATGTAAGTTAAGGCGACATATATTGTAGGTACATACTTTCCTGTGTTTATGTCAGGTGAATCTACTGCCAGCCTGAAAATAAATGTTGCAAGTAAGTGGGATTCCTGGCCTTCCTGCTATGTGTGTGCAAATTTCTTATTGTGAAATAAGAAATATTTAGGGTGTGCGCGCTAAATTTTTTTCTTGCTCAGGTGCCATATTACCAAAATCTGCCCCTTGTTTCTCCTAATGTTCAACTGAAATCTACCCTTTTGTAACTTAAGCCCCATGTCCAAGTGTTTTTGTTCTGTTTTGTCTTGTATCGATGGTTTCCCCTGAAAAACCTGCGTTTTACTGCTGAATCAGAGCAAACGGCAATCCAGGGAAGATTTGATTGCTGTTTGCTCCAATTCAGCGGTAAAACACAGGTTTTCCCGGGGAAAGTGCTAGGAGAAAAGCAACAACAACACTCGGACATGGAGCCTTAAAGTCTGGACCTGTGCCCACTGGGTAGTGAATGGTGATCCAGAAAAAGGTGACAATTTCAGGTTTTCCCCATTTTGATTGGCCCCACTGTGTCCACCTTCTGATTGTGGTCTCCAGTATGTTCAGATCAAATTACAAAATTCTTGCTATATGAAACTGGTTGCTAAGTTATGAGGAGAAAGCACTTTTCACATGCTCAGAAGGTACCCTTTTTGTTTTTACTTCAAATATTTTTAGGGCTAAGCTTTGCTGTTGGGGAACAGGAGGTGGGAATGCTGGAAACAATGTTCCATCCTTGTCCCACAAACCCAGTTTTTGAAAACTTAAACCCTAGAATATTTCCCTTCCATCACTGTCAAAAGCTCAGTATGTTTGTGTGTGAGAGCCTGCTTAGGTTGAATGTGCTGCCAGCTTTCTACAAAGCACAGGAGGAGATGTAGACCTATTAAATGTTAAACAGGACTTGGTAAAGGACAGGATATGCCAGAATTGATGATCTCTTTAATGTGCTTATTTGTTATTGAATTATTTATAAGCTTTTCAGTTGGCTAAAATGACAGAGGCAGTTAAAGAAAATTACACTTGATCTTAGTCAAAAGGCCGAGAAGAAAATTAAGAGTTGTGGGGGACCATTGTTCATTTTCTCTCTAGTTTTGGCAAGTCATGAATTGGCTGCTCATATTGGATTACTATGGTACCTCGGGTTAAGAACTTAATTTGTTCTGGAAGTCGGTTCTTAACCTGAAACTATTCTTAACCTGAAGCACCACTTTAGCTATTGGGGCCTCCCGCTGCTGCCGCACCGCTGCTGCACAATTTCTGTTCTCATCCTGAAGCAAAGCTCTTAACCTGAGGTATAATTTCTGGATTAGCAGAGTCTGTAACCTGAAGTGACTGTAACCTGAAGCGTATGTAACCCGAGGTACCACTGTATTGCTAAGTTTGCTCTGTTTTCATAAAGTCTTCAGAGGGTTGAGAAGGGCTCTGTGCAATAGGTCAAAAGCTGTTGGGCACTTGAATAGGAGAGAAATGGTTTGGGCGCTATGCTGGCGGGAAGGTAAACGGCGTTTCTGTTCGCTACTTTTTGTAGCTTGTCTACTTGGGCTTGCCAACATATATTGACCCCCTGGGGTTGAGGGTCAGAAGAGGTAGAAAAAGGCCTGAGGTTGAAAAGCAGTTTAGGATGTATAGTGCAATCAAATTAGCAAGGAACTATGAGCCTCATAAGGGACGCGGGTGGCGCCGTGAGTTAAACCACAGAGCCTAGGACTTGCCGATCAGAAGGTTGGCGGTTTGAATCCCCGCGACGGGGTGAGCTCCCGTTGCTCGGTCCCTACCCAACCTAGCAGTTCGAAAGCACGTCAAAGTGCAAGTAGATAAATAGGTACCACTCCAGCGGGAAGGTAAACGGCGTTTCTGTGCGCTCCTCTGGTTCGCTGGCCACATGACCCGGAAGCTGTACGCCAGCTCCCTTGGCCAAAAAAGTGAGATGAGCGCCGCAACCCCAGAGTCGTCCATGCCTGGACCTAATGGTCAGGGGTCCCTTTACCTTTATTCTTCAACACTGTCGCTAAGAGTTTTCCCATTTTAGAGATGTGGTGCCATATAATCACTGATAAATTTGATCCAACTTGTACACGGTTGAACACTGTTGGATTAAGTTCTATAAGGTGTTTTGTTTTTATTTCCAATCAGCTTGTAGCAATCTACTCAAAATATTTTTAATATTTAGTATCATTCTACTATTGAAACTCCTTGATCTAGATCTTTCTCCCATTGTAAAGCTGGAAGACTGAAAGTTTAAAATTTAACAGCAACAAAAAAAAGTTTGTCTGTCGTCAGACATATAATGTAATAAGTATTTCCTACTTTAAAACAAACAAACTCAGAGCCAGGCCTACGTTTTTCTTGCTACTCTGTTCAAATTCTTTCCTGCATGCTGTGCAGCATAACAGCAGCACATTAAATGGTCACAGGTTGTCCAGAATACACTTCCTTTATTTTTAATCTTTAATGTCTGTTGCTTCTTACTTTCTCTGCTTTATGACTGTATTCTGTGCCCCAGGCAGGTGATAGAGGTCAGGAGGTTCTCTATCATGTCCTCTGGGATGCTGAGGACACTGTCTAGCCTGGTAGCCGCCTTTTGCACTTCCTCCAAATGCACAGGTATTGGCTCATACTCCAGTATGTTAGTGGTTATGCTCAATGCATTCAACCCAAATTCAGTGTGTTTTTCCAATATAGTATTTTTTTATGTCCTGAACAAATCCACTGTCTGTTGCTTTAAATCAAAATCACAAGTCAAAGCAGCCTACTTTGCTCGTGATGTTGCAATGGCTAACCCATAAATTAGGTTAGAGAAGTTTTATAATTAGCCAATGGACTGTATAATTTCTGGGCAACTTCTGATAGAAAAATGCACAGTAACTACACTTTGAAGTGGAAATAAACTTTGGTAGGAAATAAACGTTGCTATTTCAAAGCCATGTTGTAAGTCCATTAAGGGTGTATTTGGGAGAGCTGGAAAATTTAAAAGGAAATAAATATTACTTTGCATACCAAAAAGTACAATAGCTGATAGGTTTGCTAGTTTAATAGTTTATCCATAATCAACATTGTGTTTAGGACTTAAGAAATACACTAGGGTTATTGGCTAAAGCATTTCATATATATTTAAAAGTAACTGAGCTATTCAAATGTCCTTTATCTGGGGGCAGTGATGGGTCGGATGAGGGCTAATAAACTCAATCTCAACAGGGCAGTGATTCTATGAGTCAATGTGGTTCTCAGTTCCAGGCATTAGGTGGGCAGCCTGTTCTTCAGTGGGAGTGCTACCCCATATAGGAGCAGATTCATAGATGAGGGTGATTCTTAATTCCAAGCTGTCACAGGAGACCCAAGTGACCTAAAATGGTGAGAAGCACCTGCTCCCAACTATTGCTGGTTCACTAGTTATGGCCGTTCCTGGACTGGAACAGCTTAACTCCAGTTATCAATGCTCTAATAACCACCCATATAGAGAAATGCAACATTCCAGACGCTGCAGGTGGTACAGAATGCTGCAACCTGGCTGTTGGGCACAGCTGATAAGGTCATGTTACTTCAGTTCTGAAGATACTGTAGTAGCTGCCATTCATATACTGTACCAGGCCCGCTTCAAGGTGTTGGCATTACTCTGTAATTAGTTTTTTTTTAAAGTAATCCTTTTATGTATTTCCTAGTACATGCTACCCCAAACCTTAAGAACTGCTGAAAAGTCTCTGCTTGTAGTCCCACTGGCTAGTGTGGTGAGTAAAATGGTGATATGAGGCATGGCATTTGCAGCGATGGCCCCCTTTTACAGAGCTCCTCACTGAGATAGGACAGTCCTCCACATTAGCTGTTTTCAGACAACAAGCAGAAACATGCTCTCCATCCAAGCTTTTGGAACCTGGTGCCTCCACTGGGAACTGCCCAGTTGGTGTTAAACTATAGCAAGGCCTTTCCAGTAGTGATTCCCCACTTCTGGAATAGTTTCCCTGGTGAGGAGAGTCTGTCTTCCTCATTATTGACTTCAAAATATTCCTGTTCACCCAGGTATTAGAAAGCAGAAAGATACCATTCCTAGCAACCCTGAAATAATTCATTGAGAGACTGGTTGTATTTAGAATATTTTAAATATTATTTTAATGATGTGTTTGCCACCCTGGACTCCTTTGGCAGGAAGGCTGAGATATAAATTGAATAAATAATAATAAGTATCATGTTGGTGTTGATTCTGGATGGAATTGAGGTCTAGTGCTGCAGTTTTTTATAATGGATGTACAATTTAATTTTGTTACATGTTTTATATTGTTTATACTGCATGTTGTGCTCTGTGCTCTGATTTGGGGGAAGGGCAGGGTATTACTGCTGAAATAAAGCAATTGAATAAATACTAGATGCTGCAGTGGAAATTAGCAATAAATCCATTGCTAGTCAAATATTAATGACCTTTTTTTTTAGTTGCCAACTGCTGTAGTAGTTGAAAGGAGGAACCATATTCCTGTTTTGTGTGTTTTTTAAAATGATATCGTAAGAACTTGCTTCTATGTTTGATGTGAATGTGTCCGTGTCAATTAAATACTTCTGGAAGTGAGCAAGTTAAGTTTGGTATGAATTATGAGATGCTATTCTTTGTGTTTTATTTATTATTTCCAGATAATTTTTGAGTGCACAAAATGTTTTGTAGTTCTTATCTCATTTTGCTTATGGAGGGAAGCAATTCCAGTAGGTGCACTGAGGTCTATTGCTTCTTTTTAGTAGTTAATGTCTTAATTTAATATCAAATTATGCTAATGGTATTTTATGGGCCACTACATTTGGATCAAAGGACAGAAAGATAATGACATTACTAGGGGAGCATGAAGAACATGGAGAAGGAAGCAGTTGAGTCCATGTGAGCAATTGAAGATAAGTTGCTTGTTAAAATACCATGGAACAAGAGCACGTGAGACCCATCTCTATGCTTATATCACAATCACAAGACATATTGTAAGAACATAAGAAGAGCCTGCTGGATCAGGCCAATGGTCCCTCTGGTCCAGCATCCTGTCCTCATAGTGACCAACCAGATGCCTGTGGGAAACCCATAAGCAGGATTAGAGCACAACAGCACTCTCCCCCAGCTGCAGTTTCCAGCACTGGCATTCATAAGCATTGCTGCCTCCAACTGTAGAGGCAGAGCATAGCCTTCATGGCTTGTAGCCATTGATAGCCCTCTCCTCCATGAATTTGTCTAATTCTCTTTTAAAGGTTAGTGACCATCACGGCCTCCTGTGAGCTGCATGAATACGTAATTTCTTTCATTTGTCCTGTAAAGCAGGTGTATATACTGCTAATTGCTCTGGAGGTTAAAACTTTATCTCAGGTGCTCTGTATCATAGAAAAATGGTGGAATAGTGCTACTCTTAATCCTTTTCCATAATTGAACAGTGCTCAGCTTCTGACAATCTATTACATATGTTGTGTAGTGCATTAAACTATTTGAGTTTTTTTTGTATTTCAATGAGTTGTTATGCATTTCAGGTTTCTCTCTTTTTTTAAAAAAAAGAGAGCCTTGAACAGGAGCACTCATAGGGCATGAGAATCCTCTGGTACATTTTGTTGCAGGTCCCACTTGTAGATGCACAAGCACAAAATGTTGCACTTTCACATAATTTTTTTTAAAAGGCCATTTCAAGCAAGATTGCCTGATGTTATTTTCTAACATGGTGTTGATGGAGTAATTGTGCTTCGTACGTGAAAACTAAGGGTGCAATCCTATGCGTGCTTATCTGGGAGTAAGTTCTATTGAACTGAATGATTCTTACCTCTGACTAGACATGTACAGAAATACACTTTAAGAAAAGCATTCTAATAGTTAACATGTTGACCTTTGGGAGGACGGGACTTCTTTATCTCATGCCGCATTGGAAACAGAGAAGTTAGCATTAACTCTTTTCTCTTTTTCCAGATCATCTGCACAGGACTTGAATGTTGCTCTCAGTGAATGTATGGCAGCTGTGGATCTGTTTCTAAATAACAAATTCCAGGATGCCCTTGTTTCTCTGCAAACTAAGTAAGCTTGTTTATTTCTTTCTCTAATTATTGTTAGCATTTCTGCTTGACAAGAGAGGAGGGTTTTTTCCAAGCTATGGTGCTAAAGTAACTAGCTTTTACAAGTCTTTCTGTATTGTTGCACGCCACTCCAGTCTCCAAGCAGTGCGAGATTCCAAGGGTTCTAGGCACCTACCCAGGGTTCGTGTTTCCTTTGGAATGAGGCACAGCAGAGACTGTGGTGTCTTTATGATATATGGTTTATTTGCACATATATACAACCTGAGCTTTTGTGATGGTGGAGTTAACAACATTAACACCCCAAGAGGGTCTTGCTGCACCCATAGCCACAGCCTTGGATTCAAACAGAAAATAAAACATCGCTCTGTCTCTCTCAGTTCCTAGCTTGCTACTTTCTGGGTTCTAGCTTCTAGTTCACATAACTCAACTTTCCACTCTGACCTATTGTCCTTCAAACTACCCACAAGTTGAGGGAGAGCACCCCATCCATTTGCTGTCTCTCACAAATCCACTTCCTTTGTTCCCCTTAATGTTCTACTGGGAAGCTAACTTGGCTATTCCAATAATGAGAAGGGGGCCCGGGCATTCAACCTCACCTACCGTGTGTGTGTGTGTTCAAAGGAACATAGGAATCTGACTCTCTGATTCTCAAATTATTTTTTAACCTGAAATGAAAAGCATTGAATAAGCCAACAATGCAAGTATTAATACTCAGTTTCTGACAGAAAAACTTGTAACTCACTTCCAGACCTGGTGATGTTGTATCCATTTAGGGATGCAGTGTACCACCAGCCGAATAGCTGAATAAGTTGTACAATTAAACATTTTCTACTCAAGAATAATAGTTGTAATGTGCTCCCACATTTTACTAGTATCTGTGCAAAAATAACCCTTAGTGTTTAAGGATTCTTTGAAAACACTTGCCTGGTTTGCATGACATGGTAATCCAAACAAATGTGCAGGATCCCAGAGAGGAGCTCACAGCCACGTTGCTCCTCCTCAGTTCTTTTTACTCATGTTTCAAGCTGAAAGAAGCCAAAATTTGGCTTAATATGTTGTCTGAGCCTGGGTTCATAGTTAAGCTCACTCCTTGGTAACCACGAGCTGCAGCCAAGAACAAATTACAGTGTTGTGTGAACCAGGCCACTAAATAGAGAAATGTGGTATTATCAGTCTGGTGGTTCCTAGTGCTACCCAATTGTTGGTCTTCCAATGTAAGCTATATGTGGAATTGAAAATGACTAGGCATAGCCACACGGGCAGAGAAGGGATAGAGTATTAATATTAACCTGCCTGATTAATGTTTATTTGCAAAACTAATACAAATATTTTTTAAAAATAAAAATTTGCATTAAAACGTTTTCATTTAAAATTAAATTCTATCACACAAATATTTCAGTTTCTTTTTTCAAAAAAGAAAATCATTTTAGTGCAAATTAAATAGCTGATTTTTAAAAAGAAAATAAATATGCCGATAAAATTACACCAGTGCAAAAGATCATAGTGAATGTATGCCAACGAAGATGCCTCATAATAGGCTTCATTGCACATGTCAAAATGCCTCTTTAAAAAATGCAAAAAAAGAGCACTAAGTTGATCAGTACCTGTACAGATGTTGCTACTGTTGTGTTCCTTAGCAATAAGAATTTGATTTTGTTTGAAGTCTGGAAAGAGATGGAAGAACTGCAGGAAAAACAGAAGAACAATGATATGATGACAATGTATTGTAGGTGCCTCATAAAAAGTGAATGAAGACAACCTGGCTGTTCTGCAGTAAACAACTTATTTTTATTTTATTTATTTATTTATTCAATTTATATACCGCCCTACACCGCTCTATAGGTCAAAACCAGCACTTTGAAATGGGCCTGGAAACTAATTGGTAGCCAGTGCAGTTGGACCAGGATCGGTGTAATATACTCAAACCATCTTGCTCTGGTGAGCAACCTGGCCGCTGAATTCTACACAAGCTGAAGTTTCTGAATCGTCTTCAGAGGCAGCCCTACATATACCGCAATTCAGTATTCTAACCTAGAAATTACCAGAGCATAGACAACAGTAATTAGGCTATCCCTGTACAGATAGGGGCACCAGCCAAAGCTGATGGAAGGCACTCCGGGCCACTGAGGCCACCTGAGCCTCGAGTGACTGCAAAGGATCCAGGAGTACTCCCAGGCTACAAACCTGCTCCTTCAAAGGAAGTGTAACCCCATCAAGAGCAGGTGACCTCCCAGTCATCTGGTCTTGGTTGATAAGATGTTGGCAATACTCTTTGACTAGTGCAGCAAAAGAAATAACATGTGTCACCCTTCATTAGCTTTGGTAAGGTGGCTGCTTCTATAAAAGGGAAAATACTTGATTTTACAAAGCTGGAAGCTGCTACAGTGGTACCTTGGTTTACGAACTTAATCCGTTCCGGAAGTCCGTTCTTAAACCAAAGCGTTCTTAAACCAACACATGCAAAATGGATTAATCCGTTCCAGACTTTTAACGTAAAGGTAAAGGTTGGCAGGAGCAGGGACCGAGCAACAGGAGCTCACCCCGTTGCGGGGATTCGAACCGCTGACCTTCTGTTTTTTTTAAAATAAATTTTTTATTGGTTTTTCCACACATAATACAAAACAATACAACACAATACATAGACATACAAACATATAAACACGTATACTTTCTTAACCTTTCTTTTCTTGAACCTTCTTTCAGCGACTTCCCCATACCTCCCCTTTCTGCATCCCTGTTATCAATCTTTTCAGCATCCCCTAATTTCAATATAACACTTTCTTTAGATCTTATTTCTCATATCCAATTGTTAATCGCTGCAATTCTATTTTACATTACCCAAAACATTTTAGCATTCATTAATTTTACAACAGTTCTTAAGATAGATTTTAAATTTCTTCCAATCTTCTTCCACTGTCTCTTTCCCTTGGTCTCGGATTCTGCCGGTCATCTCCGCCAGTCCCATGTAGTCTATTACCTTGGTCTGCCATTCTTCCAGTGTGGGTAGTTCTTGTGTCTTCCAATACTTTGCTAACAGTACTCTTGCTGCTGTTGTAGCGTACATAAAAAACGTCCTATCTTTCCTTGACACCAATTGGCCTGCCATGCCCAGGAGAAAGGCTTCTGGTTTCTTCACGAACGTGCATTTAAGCACCTTTTTCATTTCATTATAAATCATTTCCCAGAATACCTTAATCCTTGGGCACGTCCACCAAAGGTGGTAGAAAGTACCTTCAGTTTCCTTACATTTCCAGCATTTATTACTGGGCATATGATAAATTTTTGCAAGCTTGACTGGGGTCATGTACCACCTATAAATCATTTTCATGATGTTCTCTCTCAAGGCATTACATGCCGTGAACTTTATGCCGGTGGTCCATAACTGTTCCCAGTCAGCAAACATAATGTTGTGACCAATGTCTTGTGCCCATTTAATCATAGCTGATTTAACCGTCTCGTCCTGTGTATTCCATTTCAACAGCAAGCTATACATTCTTGACAAATTCTTAGTGTTGGGTTCCAATAACTCTGTTTCTAGTTTGGACTTCTCCACCTGGAAGCCAATTTTCCTGTCCTGTTTGAAAACTTCATTTATCTGATAATAATGAAGCCAATCTCTTACTTTTGACTTCAATTTCTCATAGCTCTGCAGTTTCACTTTTCCCTCCTCCTGTTCTACGATTTCCCAGTACTTTGGCCATTTGGATTCCATATTAAGTTTTTTCACTTCCTTAGCTTCCATTGGTGACAACCACCTAGGGGTTTTGTTTTCCAACAAATCTTTGTATCGAATCCAAACATTATACAATGCTTTCCTAACCATGTGATTCTTAAAGCCTTGATGAATTTTTACCTTGTCATACCATAAATATGCATGCCAGCCAAATCTGTTGTTAAACCCTTCCAAGTCCAAAATGTCTGTGTTTTCAAGAAGCAGCCAACTTTTCAGCCAGCAAAACGCCGCTGATTCATAATACAGCTTTAAGTCCGGCAGGGCAAACCCCCCTCTTTCTTTTGCGTCAGTTAATATCTTAAATTTTATTCTGGGCTTTTTGCCCTGCCAGACAAATCTAGATATATCTTTTTGCCACCTCTTGAAACAATCCATTTTGTCTAAAATCTGCAATGTTTGAAACAAAAACAACATTCTAGGCAGGACGTTCATCTTAATAACAGCAATTCGGCCTAACAAGGAAAGTCTCAAATTTGACCATACTTCTAGATCTTTCTTAATTTCTGACCAGCATTTCTCATAGTTATCTTTAAATAGGTTCACATTCTTAGATGTCAAATTAATCCCTAGGTATTTCACCTTCTTTGCTACCGTCAAACCAGTTTCACTCTGAAGCTTCTCCCTTTCAGCAGCTGTTAGATTTTTATCCAATACTTTCGTTTTCTGTTTGTTCAACTTAAAACCTGCTACTTGACCAAATACTTGTATTAGTTCTAACACTCTTTTCGTACTAGTGTCTGGCTCTTGTAAAGTTAAAACCAAGTCATCTGCAAATGCTCTCAGTTTATACTGTTTAGCTCCGACCTGAATCCCTTTAACCAGCTGGTCCTCTCTAATCATGTTTAGTAAAATCTCCAGGACAGATATAAAAAGTAGTGGGGATATTGGGCATCCCTGTCGTGTCCCTTTTTCAATAGCAAATTCTTCTGTAACCACATTATTTACAATCAGTTTTGCTTTTTGTTCAGAATAAATTGCACTTATACCATTTTCAAAACCTTGGCCTACCCCCATCCCTTGGAGATTCTTTTTCATAAAGCTCCAAGAAATATTGTCAAAGGCTTTCTCCGCATCCACAAATATTAATACTGCCTTAGTATTAATATTAACTTCCAGTAACTCCATAATGTCTATTATATTTCTCACATTGTCTGACAAATGTCTTCCTGGAAGAAAGCCCGCTTGGTCTTTATGAATCTCCCCCACCAAAACTCTTTTCAATCTTTTTGCCAAAATGTCTGCAAAAATTTTATAATCCACATTAAGTAATGATATAGGGCGGTAGTTCTTGACCTGGTTCTTCTCAGTCTCTATCTTTGGTATAAGTGTGATATAAGCTTCTTTCCACGATTCAGGTGCCTTCTTCCCCTCCAAAATTTCGTTACAGACCTCCTTCAACGGTTGCATAAGCCATGCTTTCAAAGCTTTGTAGTATCTGGAGGTCAGTCCATCAGGTCCTGGAGATTTCCCCAATTGCATATTTTGAATGGCTCCCTCAATTTCCTGATCAGTTATCTTCTGGTTCAAAATCATTCTACTTTGTTCAGGAAATTTTTGTAATCCATATTTTTTAAGAAATTCTTCAATTTCTTTTTCGTTCACCGGCCCTTGTGCATAGAGTCTCCTGAAATAGCTCTGAAAACAGTTTCTAATCTCGTTTGGTTTATAAATGTTCTTTCCCTCCACTTCTAAATTGGTAACCGTATTCTGTTTTTGTCTCTTCTTCAGTTGCCATGCCAAAAGTTTCCCACATTTATCTGCTGATTCAAATGTCTTTTGTTTCATTTGTTTTATTTTCCATTCTATCTCTTGATTCATCAATTCCATATATTGTCTTTGATGAAACTTAATTTCTCTCAAAATTTCATGAGACTTTGGTTTAGATCTCAATCTTTTTTCTCCTTCTTTTATCTTTTCCATGATCTTATCCTTTCTCTCATTCTGTCTCTTCCTTTTTATGGCATTCTGTTGTATTAAAAATCCTCTCATGACAGCTTTACTTGCGTCCCAAACTATTCTTTTTTCCACTTCTGTTCTCAGATTTATCTCAAAATAGTCCTTAACCGCCTTCTGGGCCTTTTTATATACCTCTTCATCTCTAAATAGGGAGTCATTCATCCTCCATCTGAAGGAGCCAGCTGTTGTTGGGTTCATTTCCATCTTTACAGCATTATGGTCGGAGCAAGTCTTTGGGCAGATTTCCACTTTCTTGATCTTTGATGCCATCCCACTAGTTATCCATATTTGGTCAATTCTAGTCCAAGTCATTTTTGCTTCAGAGAAAAAGGTTCCCTCTCTCTCGAGAGGGTTCCTTGTTCTCCAAATGTCAATCAGGTTCATATTATCAGTCATTTCAAAAAAGGTCTTAGGTAATCTCCCATCCTTGGAGATCACCTGTTTTTGTGCTTTGTCCATATTTGTAGAGACCACTCCGTTCATGTCTCCCATTAATATTACATTGTAATCCAAAAAGTCTATTAATGTCTCATGCAATTTCTTGAAAAATTCTGACTTCCCTTCGTTTGGTGCGTAGACTCCTATTATCAATAGTTTTTCTCCTTGTACTTGAATTTCAATTGCCAAATACCTTCCTTGTTCATCTTTAAATATTAATTTAGGGGCCAACTTCTCCTTTGCATAAATTACCACTCCTCTTTTCTTCACTTTGTCCGACGAAATAAATTCTTGTCCTAATCTTTTATTAATAAGTAATTTTCGATGTACTCTAGTCACATGGGTTTCCTGTAAACAAATCAAGTCCAATTGTTCTTTTTTTAAAATGTGAAAGACTTCTCGTCTCTTTCTAGGAAGATTCAAACCATTACAATTCCAACTTAGAAAATGCAGAGACATCTTGTTATTTATTTGGTTACCCCTCCAACAGCACCAGGGAGATCTTCTTCTGATGATTTTTTAGCTCCAAAAGATAAGTTTGAGATATCTGGTAGATTTTCTAGGTCCGTAGGTTCCGCCGTTTCCTTGAGAAGATCCTCCTCATTCCTTGTCATGAACTGTTCTTTATCTTGCACTGTTTTTATCTTAATTTTCTTTCCTTTGTAGTTAAAAGACAGGCCTTGTGGGAACTCCCATCTGAATAGTATGTTGTTCTTTCTCAATAGAGTGACCAAATCCTTGTAATGTGTCCTCGCTTCTAAGATATTTTTAGGGATATCTTTAAAAATCTGCACACGCGAGTCTTCAATTTCAAGAGCTGTTTGAAAATGTAAATTCAATATCTTATCTCTCTCCTCCTGAGATCTCAGAGTTATAAGGCAATCTCTTGGGCTCTTTCTGTTCTGTTTCCTTCCCAGTCTGAAAGCAGTTGTTATCTTAAATTCCTCCTCTTTCAAGCTGTCCTGCCAAAAGTCCAGAAATTCTTTTGTCAAATAGTCTATCAAATTATCCTTTTCATTTTCTGGAATCAATCTCAGTCTCAAATTTTTATTTTTTCTCTGTAATTCCAATAAAGACAGGGCAGCATCATGTTCTTCCAGCTTTTTACAGACTGGTACTATCTTTTCCTGTGTATTTCCTGCCGAAAGTTTTGCTTCCTCTGCCGAAATTTTTGCCTCCTCTGCAATCTTTCTAGTTATTTCATTCTCTTGAACTAATTTATTTATAGTCTCTGTATTCAGATCCAATTTTGTTGATAATTCCTTCAACTGTTTGGAATTTTCAGTGCTCTGCTTTGTTAGCCCTTCTAGAGTCTCATTTATCTTGACTAATGCCTTTGTTATTGTTACTGTATCCATGGAGGGAGTTAAAGGGGCTGCAGGTGGTACAATTGAAGCTCTTCTCTTTTGTTCAACTTTGCTCTTAGCCCTTGTTATTCTCTCCTCTGTTGGGCCACTCATATCCCAAGGTCTTTCCCACGAGAATCACTTTCAGCTGGAAATTTCCACAAGTCTGTTCCTTACAGTAAAAAATAATGGCTATTTTCCTACAGCCTCTAGATGGAGCAGTTCAAAGCTTCCAATACAAAATAACAAGAGTTCCCTTCCTAGGTAAACAAAGGTAGCAACCAAATATCCAATATCTTCCAAAATGTCAAATTGTATCTTTCCAAAGTTCCAAATTTGTAGCAAGTCAGGTCTTTAATTGTAATCCAGCAAAGCGCCTACTTTGTAGCAAGCCTCAAATGACAGTTCTCAGTCCCGGTAACTCACTCCCAGGCAGTCCTCCCCAAGGGTTTAAAACGGCAGAACTTTGCCCTTCTAAGCTTCTTTCATGCAGGTAAGACAGATCATAAATCTTCCCCCCCTGCCCCTGCCTGCTAAGGGGGGGAACTGAGTCCAATGCCTGAGTCCGTCACTTTTAAAACGCTTTCTGTCAATTGCAGCTTCTTGTTTCGATGCAGTCCGGAGAAGGCAGACTTCCTTAATTTTTACCCTCTCCGCTTTCAGCCAATTTGTAGTAATTTCCTTTTAAATTTGTTGCTC
The DNA here is from genome assembly GCF_964270895.1 of Podarcis filfolensis. Taxonomy (NCBI): domain Eukaryota; kingdom Metazoa; phylum Chordata; class Lepidosauria; order Squamata; family Lacertidae; genus Podarcis; species Podarcis filfolensis. Next base: position 44,567,727 of record NC_139609.1, read on the forward strand.
AGTCTTACTCACGGTAGTCCAATTTGTAATCCAAATGTCAGGAAGAAGTCGGCGCTCTCCGTCAATGGCGACGCGGCTTCACTTCACGGGCTGGGTAGCGGCTCTCAGCACCGCGCTCCCCGCTGCCACTCCGGAGCCTTTAAAAAGGCTCCTTTGCAGTAAAGGGGGGCGCTTAAGGTGCCCACCGAGCCTCCTTGCTCTCAGGCTTCTGCGCCTGAGATTTTAGGGGTCCCCGCTTCGCCGTAGCGGTCAGACCCGAACTCGTGAAGAAGCCTCCCTGAGCGGAGCTCAGCAAGAGGCGGCCATTAGCGCTGGCGCCAACCGGAAGTCCTCGAACCGCTGACCTTCTGATCGGCAAGTCCTAGGCTCTGTGGTTTAACCCACAGCGCCGCCCGCGTCCCCTCCAGACTTTTAAAAGCAATCCCTAAATCAGCAATTTAACATGAATTTTACTATCTAATAAGACCATTGATCCATAAAATGAAATCAGTAATCAATGTACTGTACTATAAAATAAATAAAACAGTATTGTAGATGATAAAAATGAAAATTAAAAAATTTTCTTACCTGCACTGATGATAGCCATTGTTTGGATGCGGGGCTTTTATCTATTTCCTCAGTCACACAATCAATCAGTAGCTGAACTGATCCACACAGATCCCCCCCCCCCACTGTTGCAGGAAATGCTCCCTAGAGAGCGCGTCTCCCACAGCGGCATGGGGGAGAGTTGCGAGCCTTCCAACCGGTTGGCTGGCAGGCGTGCAGCTTCTCTCCCAAGCCTCTGCAGGGATTGATCTCCTCTTGTAGCGGCATGGGGGTGAGTTGCGAGCCCACCAACCAGCAGCTTCCCTTCCTCGCAGCTGCGGGAAACACTGTGACAACCCCCTTCTCCGCTGCCGGACAACAGAAGTGTGGCACTCAAAATGGAAGTGCACCCCTGAATGGAGTACGTTCATATACCAAAAAAAAGATGCAACCCGGAACACTCATTTCTGGGTTTGAAGTGTTTGTAATCCAAAAAGTTCGTTAACTAGGCTGTTTGTAACCCGAGGTACCACTGTACTTGCAAGTTACAAAGTTCTTGAAATGCTGGTACGCCAGTTACTGTTTCTTAAAATTCTCCAATGGTTATTTGTTGCTGATTTTAATTTACAACTACTACTTCAATTTGACTGCATCTTTCCCTACTAAATTATACTTAGTTGCTATGAACAATTTTACAAAGAAGGACATAATTGAAAATGATTGTTCAAAGGTTGCATGATGTTAGCCAGCTTTGTCTCCCTATTTCCTCTCCTCCCTACCCACCTCTCCAATTTTCTGTTTTAGTCCCATGCGGAATGGGATATGGTGTACAGTGGTACCTCGGTTTAAGAACAGCCCTGTTTACGAACTATTCGGTTTATGAACTCCACAAAACCGGAAGTAGTGTCCTGGTTTGTGAACTTTACCTCGGTGACGGGAGGCCTCATTAGGGAAAGCACGCCTCGGTTTAAGAATGGACTTCCGGAATGGATTAAGTTCGTAAACCGAGGTATCACTGTACTCAATATATATGACAAAAAATATATCTTTTATTGAATTGGAATGTCACTACATTTGGCAGAGACAGCCATAATCTTTTGACTAAGCTCTGCTCATCTAGCAGCAGCAGAAGGAGCAGGGTGGATAGATAGAAAAATGGCAGCTCTAGGATATGAAAGCATATGTGGTCTAACCTGGAATAGGCAGGACATGCAAACAGATAATTCTCTTTAAATGACATCCAGTCTTTTTGGATGCTATGTGCAAAGTGGAAAATATTACTGGGACCTGGGAATTAATGAGAAAATCTGCATTTATTTAAACCTTTATATATATAAAATCATTGCATATAAAACTTGAGGGGGGGCGCCTGCAAAAGTGATGGGAGCCACATCCTTTGTTTAAAAATGTTATACACTTCATCACAGATGGTTTTGATTATTGCTTAAATGAGCCCCTGTTGAATTGGTTTAATGAGATGACTAGGTATCCTTGGATTTTACATGTGAATTTATTTCTCACTGTTAAACTACTTTAACTTAGAGAGTCAGTCAACTCCTTTTTTTGTCTTTGAATACAGAGTGATGGCCCCAAAGAGTCAAAGGGAGAAACAGGGAGCTTAATTTAACTGCAAATGAGCTTCATTATTGACACACTCCTTGTGTCAAGGGAATGGTGGTAGAAGTGGGGCAGGCATATAATAATACACAATATTTTCTTTCAGAGACATCTGTTCCTCATCATTGACTCTTTCAGTGTCCTGTGAATCTAAATGGGTTTTCACGGTCTATAAACACACACGTTCCCTCTCTTTCTCCTAGTGGAAAATACTTACTGCCTTACTTTATCTGACAGCAGGCAAGAATTTATCTTTGATAATATTTCAGGTTTATTGCTAAGTACCATTCTTGTAAAGCCGCTGAAATAACTTTTGATGCACCAGCTTTGTTAAGGAAAAAAAATACTAGCAATATGGATAGGCTGGTGATTGCTATTTCTTTTGTGTGGTGGTGTCCATAGGACGGCATCCTTGTGGAGAAGGAAAAGCAGAAGCTCACTGGGGAGCTATGAAGCATATAGCCATATCATATAAAATTAGCATATTCCATTTGTTTGATAAAATTTTCCCTTGTGCCAGAATGTTGTAGCTCCAGATACCACTTCACCTAGAGAAAATGAAGTATTAATTATATTCTGTATAATCATAAGCTGCAAAACTTTGAAGTGTGTGTGTGTGGGGGGGGAGTGATACAGGATTCAAGGAGCAAACTGCATGAGTGTGAAGGGCTTTGTAAAAATAGAGAAGTGGGTTCTGACAACACTGGTAACCCTATTGCATTTCAGCTTTTTGTCCTTTCAGAATCTCTGTATCCCTTGAAAGGTGCATGAGAGGTGGTGGTGCTTGGGGCAGTAAATGATTCCACATCTGTGAAGCCCTAGGTTTGGCATAGTTACGTTATTTATATTTCAGCCTGCCGTGTATTTGCTGAGAGAGACACTAAAAGGTAAAGGTACCGCTGACCATTAGGTCCAGTCGCAGATGACTCTGGGGTTGCAGCGCTCATCTCGCTCTGTAGGCCAAGGGAGCTGGCGTTTGTCCACAGACAGCTTCTGGGTCATGTGGCCAGCATGACTATGCCACTTCTGGTGAACCAGAGCAGTGCACAGATACGCTGTTTACCTTCCCGCCGGAGCGGTACCTATTTATCTACTTGTACTGGTATGCTTTCGAACTGCTAGGTGGGCAGGAGCTAGGACCGAACAACAGGAGCTCACCCCGTCACGGGGATTCGAACCGCCGACCTTCCGATCGGCAAGCCCTAGGCTCAGTGGTTTAGACCACAGCGCCCTGAAATAATAAGTAACTGGCTTCCTACTAGTTTCAGCCTCCGAATGACACTGTGGGTGGTTAATATCAGTGCCACTGTGTATGTTGGCTGGTTGCCTGTAGATGCAAGAGACACATAGAGATAGTGATGAATAATTGGTTGCATATTCTTTTTTAAAAAATGTTTGATGTTTTGTTGTATTTTTATATATGCTATAAGCTGCCGAGAGTGGCTAGGGAAACCCAGCCAGGTGGGTGGGATATAAATAAAATATAATTAATAATAATAATTAATAATGATATGATTGACCATTCCTGTGACTAGGTACTAACTAGAAGCTATTGGCAAGTGATTTAAGGAGTGTTGCCATTGTGTTGGTGTTCGCTTTCACGTCTCAGCCCCACTTCCCACCAGTAGTCCCATTGGAATAGATAGATAGATAGATAGATAGATTCTTTATTGTCATTACACACGTGCAACATTGCACAAGTGCAACGAAATTGGATGCCATCCCTTAAAAACAACAAAAGCAAAACAACAACAACAACCCACAAACCACATTCCAGCCACACCCACACCCACACCCATCAATCTCCCAAGTCACACTATCGAGTTACAGCATTCAAAAGGGCCACAGCTCTCGGGTAGAAACTGTTTTTCAGTCTATTTGTCCTTGACTTGATGTTTCTATATCTCCTGCCAGACGGCAGTAGTGCAAACAGACTGTATCCCGGGTGAGATGAATCCTGCAGGATGTTGTTTGCTTTCCTAAGACAACGGGAACCGTACAATTCTTCCAAGGATGGGAGAGGTTGACCAATAATCCTTTGTGCTGTGGTTATGACCTTCTGGAGCACCTTCCTCTCCCTAGCTGTACAACTGGAGAACCAAGCACAAATACAGTATGTAAGAATGCTCTCTATGGAGCCTCGGTAGAAGGACACCAGCAGTCTCTCACTCAGATTGTTCTTCTTTAAAAGTCTGAGGAAATAAATTCTCTGCTGGGCCTTCTTCACCAGAGCAGTGGTATTTGCGCTCCAAGTCATGCCCTGATCGATAGTTACTCCCAAAAACCTGAATTCCGCCACCCTCTCCACCCGTTCCCCATTGATATGCAAGGGCTGAATGTCCGCCTTTTTTTTCCTGTAATCCACCACTAATTCCTTGGTCTTAGCCGTATTAAGAGCCAGATTGTTCTCTCCACACCAAACACAGAGCCGCTCCACCTCGTCCCGATAGGCGGACTCATCCCCTCCTGAAATGAGCCCTACCACCGTAGTGTCATCAGCAAACTTGATGATTTTGTTGCTGGAATAGATGGCTGTACAGTCATACGTATAGAGAGCATAGAGCAGGGGACTCAACACACAACCCTGTGGTGAGCCGGTGTTAAGGCTAAGGGCTGTGGACATATGTGACCCTACTCTAACCCTCTGAGAACGTTCTGACAAAAAATCCAAAACCCAGAGACAGGTGGAGTTGGAGAGTCCAATCGCCTCTAGCTTGGACACCAGTCTATGGGGGAGAATAGTGTTAAAAGCTGAGCTAAAATCCACAAACAGCAGCCTCACATAACTCCCCGGCTGCTCCAGATGGGACAGAGCAGCATGGAGAGTGGTGGTGATAGCGTCCTCTGTGGATCTATTTGCCCTGTATGCAAACTGGTAGTTGTCAAAAGTTGATGGAAGACAGGAAATAATATGACGGCGCACCAGTTTCTCAAAACACTTCATGATGATTGGAGTCAGTGCAACTGGTCTGTAGTCGTTCAAACTACTGATTGTGGATTTTTTGGGCAGAGGGACAATAGTTGACGACTTCAGGCAGGGTGGGACAATAGACTGGTGTAAGGACTTGTTGAAGATCTTAGTAAAGACCCTCGCCAGCTGATCCGCACAGCCCTTCAACACCTTTCCAGTGATGCCATCAGGTCCAGCCGCCTTCCTCGGATTCACCATCCTCAATACCTTTCTCACCTCATGCTCCTCTACCGTGAATGAGGGGCCCCTAAGGGCTGGTGGCTGTAATACCGGCGTCTCAGGTGGCTCCTTCTCGAAGCGAGCAAAGAAGAGGTTAAGCTCCTCCGCCAGAATATGAGTTAGAGATTCACCTATTGGGAAAGATGATGCTTCCACCAAAAATGACCATTTTCCTCTGTCCTAGTAGGTGTCTATTTTCTCATTGAGCATGCATAAATTGAAGTTAGGATCACTCTGTTAGCTGCCTAGCTCTGTTTCCTTTGCCAAATGCTGGTGCTGACACACCAAATCTGGTCGCTTCATGCAGGGAGGACTTATGAATCTTTTAGGAACAGGTAACTCAAAGGAATACAAAAGGTTACTTTGTTCCAGCTCATAGAAGCTGATGGGCAAAAGCTATTTCAGGATTTAACAGTGTAGATGAAAGCTTCTTTGTAGTCCATATATTGTAGATTAAATGTCAGATCTAGTTATTAGGTTTCTCAAATTCTGATTTCATTGTTTTGATATGAATCAGAATAATGCACTGAATTTCCTGATGGTATTGAACATAACTGATCTGAGTGCCTGCCAGTCCTGACAGAAAAGCACTTTGCTAGCTTTTTATTGAAAGACCAAGACTGTAACATAAATGCTATTTCAAAGTTTTTATATTGCCTTAGTAAATTGAATTGGTATTCATGCATCATGTAATGCCTGTCTTGAATGCAGGAACAAGGAAGTATTTTATCTAATTTATCTAGGTTTTGTGTTTGCCATTACACACCATAGAAAATACCTGAGAAATATATAAGCTGTAGGTGCAGCACAGGAATACAAGAATACATCTTATGGAGAGAGAAAACAAAAGCAAAAGCAAAACAATGCTTTTATCTTGCCCAAACGTAAAGGTAAACTAGTGTTTCCCAAACTTCTGAGTTCATTTGTTAAAGATGTAATGAGGCTCAACCTAAATTCTTAGGAATGTAAATAAAATAAAGTAAAATAAGTCAGTATAAAATCAATACTATGATTCTATGATTATATAAAAAAGGAAACTAAACAACTGAAAAATAACAACACCTGTATACATTTTTTAGCAGTAAAACAGCATGATATGAGAATACTGTAATATTGTGGAATCAGCTTATTAAATGCAGAGGTTATTCATTGGCAAAGGAGATTCACTCTGTACATTCCTGTGCCCTTTATTTATGAGGCTCATAGTAAAGGTAAAGGGACCCCTGACCATTAGGTCCAGTCCTGACCGACGCTGGGGTTGTGGCGCTCATCTCACTTTATTGGCCAAGGGAGCCGGCGTACAACTTCCGGGTCATGTGGCCAGCATGACTAAGCCGCTTCTGGCGAACCAGAGCAGCGCACGGAAATGCTGTTTACCTTCCCGCCGGAGCGGTACCTATTTATCTACTTGCACTTTGACGTGCTTTCAAACTGCTAGGTTGGCAGGAGCAGGGACCGAGCAACGGGAGCTCACCCCGTCGCAGGGATTCGAACCGCCAACCTTCTGATTGGCAAGTCCTAGGCTCTGTGGTTTAACCCACAGTGCCACCCGCGTCCCTTATGAGGCTCATAGTTCCTTGTTAATTTGATTGCACTATACATCCTAAACTGCTTTTCAACCTCAGGCCTTTTTCTACCTCTTCTGACCCTCAACCCCAGGGGGTCAATATATGTTGACAAGCCCAAGTAGACAAGCTAATAAGTTACTGGCTTCTGTACCACTTATAACACATTTTATGATTGCTCTGTGGTATCTAACACACCAACTATCTGTACAAATATACTACAAGAAGAAGTAGCAACCTTTCATTAAATGGTTGTATTTACAAGTACCCTGATGGGCTAGTAATGGGTTTGATTTTACAGTGTCATAAATGTGAGGTGGAAAGGCTTTTGCCAAAAGGAGAAAGTACCTCTGTGGACAAACCTTAAGGGTATGCTGTGATTATCTCCAGTTTAACATATAAATAAGATCTCTTTGTGAGTCAGACAAATCCCTCTCTTCTCTCCCAATGCAGATTGTTCCCCACAGAACAGTTTGCTGTGCTTTATCTAGTGTAATTAAATGTCGATTAATAGCTCCTCCTTTCCTTACTTTGGAGACTGTAATTTAATTAAGGGTTTGCCCCATTGTTGGCTTCTGTGTTAGTGTAGCTTTGCTGAATGCAAGGTCTCTAGCTTGAGGAACTGCAGTTTGGATGGTGAGAAGTCAAATAATGGAGAGATGAGAGAACGTATATGTCTTATGGTAATTAACTGGGAGGCTACATCTTTTGGATTTAAATTTGCTTGAAGGAGATAACTGTTTGGAGAAAAAAATGCCCACAGATAAGGAGAGAAGCTGCTTTGACAGGAACCAGTAGCAACAGTCAAAACTATGAGGTTCCTAGAAGGACCATTTAGGATGTATTAGATGACAGAAGGCAGCACGCAGGTCTTTATGTGCTTTCTGACTGGTAGCCCAGTCTTTGTTGCATTCCCATCTTTCTGTTTTTTTATAGTAGTGCAAATAACTAGATGACCATATACCAGTGCAGTCAATTGTGTGAACCTTTACAAGTGGTCTAATAACAAAGGATCATAATCGATGACCCAACCCTTAAAAACATTTTTTAAGATAGTCTACTTGAGTTGCCACCACCATCCAACACTTGCAGACATACTTGTGGGGGATGGGAGAGAAAACCCATAGGAGTGGATGACAAAGGGAATACATGTTCTAAGCACTGAAAACCAAATCCAACAAAAATTATAACCAGAAAATTTTGTAGAGCAGACAGAACTTTAGTAAAAATTTGAGCTTGGTCTCTTCAGTATTTCTGAGGTAAGTACACATTTCAGTAATAGATGTTAATATTAGGGATTCCATTTCTGGTGATAAGATTTTTACTTCAGAAGGTATCCTTTCAATATGTGTTGCAGGATGTACAGACACAGCTGTTTTGTTTTCAAACATGTGCAAGGGCTAAAGTAAAGCCAAGACCATGTACCATCATGCTGCCTCTTAAAAGCAGTTCAGTATCACCTTGGCCGCCCTTCTTATATCTTTGCTTGTCTGATCCCTTCAATCTTGATAGGATTGTTGGACTGAAATTTAAGAAATGAGGTCTACAGCAAAACTGCAGTGTTTATTCTGTGCTATTCAGAGAAGCTGTTGTGTTGTGAATGGCACTGTGATGTTCAAGGACAAAGTACAGTTCTTTAAGGGGAGGGGAATCTTCAACCCGTGGACTGAATGTGGCCCTTTAGGCCTCTCTGTCCAGCCCTCAGGTTTTTCCCCAGGCCATGTCCCATCACACCTTGCTCTTCACCCTCCTAGAATGCTCTTGCTTGGCTGGAATGCGTCCTTGAAGTGTGGTAATGCCTCTTGCTTGCCTGGATGGACTTGTGTGCATGGAAACCTGGTTTTTGCATGGCTGGAATGTAGCCAACTGTACAAAGGAAAGAGTCCCACCTGTTATTCTGTACCATTTTGCTCTGGCCCTTCCCACCACTGACATGTGGTCCACAGGAGGTTGCCCATGAAGGAATATGGCTCTCGGGCTGATTGGTTTTCCAATCCTGCTTTTAAAATATCCTTCAGTGATCCTGGGTGTTGCTGCTTCTAACTCTCCACTCCCTTGACCTCCTACCTTTAAGGCCATTGTTTTTGTTTTCATTCCTTTACTCTTTATTGTGGCTTCTGTGAATATCATAGAATAGATGTATCTCCCTTTAACTTGTTTCCCACAGAACAAAGGGGAGTATGTATCATGCATTGACATATGCCACCATATTGGAAATGCAAGCCATGATGACCTTTGACTCTCAGGACATACTGAATGCTGGAAACACAATGAAAGAAGCTCAAGCCATATGTCAGAAGTAAGAACAGAGAATTATTCTAGATGGTCAAAAGCATAGAATAAGTACATAAGGCAGCTTTGCAACAGTAAGAATGAAGAAAATGTTTTAGTAGCAGAAAACGCTAAAGGATTCTTAGGAACCTTCATGTGCCACCAATAATTTTTTTTGACAGTTGGATTCCACCATGTATAAATGCAGTCATCTACATGAAAGTCGAAAGGTATAATTTTACTTGCGCTTTACCTACATATGGCCACATGTAAGCCATTTTGGAAATATTTATTTATTGTCATGCAGCCAAAATGACAATTGTGGGACTATAAACACTATAGAATAACATACCGCTTTAAACAGAGATTAATGTTTATGTCAGAAAATGCTTGAGGTGACCACATAAAGGCATTGAGTCCCAACTGTTCCTAGTCAGAAATTTTAACACATAGAAATATAATGGCAAAATTTAGTATGCCGAAATACAGTGGTACCTCTGGTTACATACTTAATTCGTTCCAGAGGTCCGTTCTTAACCTGAAACTGTTCTTAACCTTAAACACCACTTTAGCTAAAGGGGCCTCCCACTGCTGCTGCGCTGCCACCACACGATTTCTGTTCTCATCCTGAAGCAAAGTTCTTAACCCGAGGTACTATTTCTGGGTTAGCGGAATCTGTAACCTGAAGCGTATGTAACCTGAGGTGCCACTGTAATGTAAAAGATAATTGAAAATAGTATATGAAACCTTTAATTATACATACAGCCTTTTCTTAAATCACTTTGAGCATAAGAACATATTGTTCTGTGTACTTGGCATTTTGCAGAGTAATAAATTAAAATTTAAAGTCTGTAATATCCTTGGATTGGAATCTAAAGTTTTGACAGAGTGGAGGAAAAGCACTGAAATAAAAAAAAAGACAAAGGTATTGGAGGAAGAATATATGCAGATATAGTTTAGATGTACTTAGACTCCATTCCTCTGTCTATTTAGCTTTCAGCAGTTGGACTTGCTTTTGATAATACATGCATAAGATTGCATTGTTAGGCTTAGTTTTTGAAGGCCAATATGACTAAAGGCTTTTGTCAATATGTTCTACATTTCCAGTCTCTTTTGTTTTTATGTAGGTTTCGGAAGAAATCCACCGTGGCCGATTCACTCAACAATTTAGTGCACAGACACAATGTTGACCAATTAACTGAAGGTAAAAAAATAAACAAAAATAAACATTAGCTCCTGTTTCTGTCCACATGACTGCCTGGTAAAATAAATAAATATTCACCTGGTGCTTAACAGCTCAGGAGTGGGCAGCTGGCAAGCCTCTGTGGGGAAAGAATTGCGTGGGTGGGAAGCCACAACTGGAAAGGTTACCACCTGCCTAATCTTCGAAAACAAGGGCATCCAGGCAATAGCCTTAATAGGACATCCTAATGTGGACATTTTTGAGGTGTGCTTGTATTATAATGTGGAAGATTGTAGTGGTTATGATGACACTGTTCCATTTGGTGGTGGAGCTTTCCTGCTATGCACTTCATATCTTTTTTCCCCCTTTCCCCCTTTTTAAAAAGAGGAAATTCATGCAGAAATTTGCTATGCTGAATGTTTGCTTCAGAGAGCTGCTCTTACATTCCTTCAGGTAAGAGCATTTGTTTTTGGAACATTGTTGTGGAAACAGGAATGTGAGGCCTCAGTTAATTTCAATAAGACCGTAGTTACTAAGATCACAGTGAGTCGGGCAAGTGATGTTAATAAGAATCTCTTTCTTCGTCCACCCACACCATGCAGCTTTGCTTTTATGCATTTTGCATAACATGTAGCTTCTCTCACACTGAGAAGCAAGTTTAATTAGGAAGTCAGGATGTTTCCAGTTCATAATATGGGGACTTAATAAATCATTCTGTAACTGAGTGGAAGAGTATTGCAGCTGGTACAGTATTCTTAGTATTATTATTTTCAGCCTAGTGGATCTCTTATGGGATATGGATAGTGGGCAGAGGGGAGTAGATGAAACTTTCTGGTTCTCAGAATCTCATATCGTCTAATGCTGCACTCATGTAAAAGAGGACTGGATAGCTTGCTAAAACTCCACATTTGCAGAGATGTATACAGCTTCATTTGCAGGCTTATTCTTCTCATTTCATTTCATATGCACGAACAACTACTTGTAAATTAAAGGGAGTTCCATATTTTAGTTATTACCTTTTTGTAAGTAGGTTAGCTTATTTTTTGTAAAGCAAATTCCATTTAACCTCCTCTATTAAAGGCAGCCTTGAATCTTGAGGCTTCCTGCCACTCTTTGTGAAGCAAGGGATGGGTGGGAATGTCATTGAAACTAAGAAACCAGTACTTTTCTTAAGAAATAATAACTGTTGTATTATCTTATTCTATTTTGGTTTTCCTACTTTTTGGAAAGATAACTGCTACGCCCATCCTATTTAATCAAAAACAAAAAGCAAAACTGAACTGAATTTGAAATACCCATCTCTTACTACAACCTAGATATGGCACCAAGTGACATCACATGGTTGTCATTTGCAGCGTCACCCTAGAGTAACTGCTATACTTAACAAATGGGGAGTATCTCCCTTAATTGCCACTGTTCTGCCCCATTATTTGCATCTGTAGCAAAGTGGGGTACCTTTGTTTTTTAAAAAATACAAAAGTAAGCAATGTGTGGTCTATGAGCCACATTCTACTCACTAGGTGGTATTCTTAGCCCATGCTACAATGTCTAATTTATTTCTTCATATTCTCCTTTTTCCTGACTTGAAGTATGGAGTATTGGAACAAAGTATTGGAACAAATATGTTCTGTACATAGCATGATGCTACCTCCTCCTGGAAAGGGAGCACAATATAACTTACAATTCTTGTTGCTGTTTCAGAAGATATGTAGAAAATTTAAACTTTTTATTGTTGACAACATTTTCAGCTCAGCTGACTACATTGATAGCCATATTCATTCACAGCTCTAAAGACCATCCTAGACAAGATTAGCATTACATGACTTACTTTTTAAAGATTATCCAGACTGAGACCCCTATCCATCACACCAGGCTCATCATCTGCATAAGGTCCTCCCACACTTTTAGTTTTTAAAAGCTATTTACATACATAGCTTCTTATTGTGTGGGTGGTGTCTTCTCTAGTTTGGCCCTAATATACCTCTCTCGGAGTGGACTTTCCCTCTCCTTTTCCCAGAGTTCCATTTGGCTGCTCTCAAAGGGCCAGTGACAGATTAATAGCCAATGAAGGGAAAACTCGTGGCAGAATCTACCGTAATTACTTTTCACAGAGATTTCCTTGTCCTCGATTTGAGATGGAGACAGCTTGTTGAATCCTTATCAAACTCTACAGTGTCAGGGTGGCCTGGTTGCATTTTGCAAGTTCAATTCAGTCGAACACTGTTCCTGATGCCTGCTTTCTCTAAGGTTTCTTATGCCTTTGCAAGTGTCCAGCATGTGTCTTGGATTAGCTAAAGCTGATGGCCCCATGCTAATCATTGGTAGTCCAAATCATTACAAAGCCCATGACATAGCATGTAGGAACAGCGGCTTTTGTGCAAAGTCAGTAATAATAGGTTCTTATCCGATGAAATACTTCCTGTCTCATTTTTCTAGTGTTAATTAATAAGGAATACTACTATTCTGCTTCTGTTTTACTTGATGTATCCAAACTAAGGGCTAGAGCTTTGAAATTTGCGTTAGGTACTTAACAAGATCAAAATTTTAAAGATTTTTTTTTAAAGGTATATGTGCATGTATTAGAAAAAGACTGACCCTTAAGTATTTACCATCCAGATTTTGTAACTAACTTTTAGTCATTGTCCCCAAAAGCAAGAGGATTTTCATGTACACGTATGCTGAAATGTGTGATCTATTGTATTTTCCTTAGGATGAAAACATGGTTAGCTTTATCAAAGGCAGCATCAAAGTCAGAAACAGTTATCAAACATATAGGTTTGTAGCATTTTAATATTTTTTTACAATTATTATGTTCCAGGCATCCATCCAAATCAAAAGTTATTGCTTATTATGTTTGCTGCTCTGCACTTCTCAGGCTTCACTCTAGTCTAAATTGATTCTGGCTGATATTTTATTTTATTTTAATTAATCAATCAATCTAATGTATTTATATCCTGCACTTTCAAAGTAAAAACTCTAATAAAGCAGCTTAGAGTGGTTACTAATAAATACAATATATGACTCTAAAAGCAAAACCAGTAAACTCACAGTTGAAACAACAGCAATGAATCAGAAAAATAAGTGAGGCCATTAATAAAAGTCTGAGTAGAATAAACTTTTTTTACTCCTCTTTAAAATCACCAGCAAGTGGGTGATGTGCACCTCCCCAGGGGGGAGGGAATTCAAAAGATGCAAGGCCATCTCTGGTACTCTCTTCATACCGTGGGTATTGGGTAAATGGTATATTAGCAGTAGCTCTTATTGTCATGTATTTCAAAGTGCTAGACCATGATTGGTATTAGAACTGGATTACATTCTGGGTTTTGATGAGATCTTTTGGTTTGATAGGGAGCTGGACAGTCTAATACATTCTCCCCACTATGTTAAAGGAGAAAATCATCCCCATTTTGAAGGCGGCGTAAAGCTGGGAGTTGGGGCATTTAATCTGGTATGTATCACAGTTTTTTTTGTATACATGGTTCTGGCTAGGGCTGTTGGGAGTTGTATTCCATCATCTGGCTTTATATTTGACTGTTCAAGAGATTATTTGAAGTTGGCATCTTTTACATAAGAATTGGTTCCAGTGGCTGAAAATGCTGCTATGTGGTAGTAGCTCCATGTAGTGGCTATTAACATTTTATGAGCTGCTTTCTTATGAGATTTCCTACCACCTGTAACTCTCTCACTGCTCTGGCTGCCAGTTTGCGACTGAGCCATATCTAAGGCCCATGTACTGGCTTAGAAGGCTCTAAACAACTTGAGATCAGGCCATTTTAGGGAGTGCCTTCTTCAACATCAGCCTGCCCAGCTGTTGAGGTATGCGAGTAAGGCCTTCCTGATTGTACTGTGGCCTGCAGCAGAAGAGCCGAGTCTCAGTGGTAGAGCATCAAGTTTGCATGCAGAAGGTCCCAGGTTCAGTCCTCAGTATCTCCAGGTGGGATTGGGAGAGACAGTAGTGAGTTAGATGGACCAATGGTCTGACTCAATATAAGGCAACTTCCAGGGTGAGCCTTCTCTGTGGAACCAGAATAATCTCTGAGTTGTGACCGGCTAGCATTTTAGTTCTTGGTTAAAGCCACTTTACTTCCCAAGCCTTTGGTGGTGGTTTGTTCTTAATTTGTCATGATGGTTGATCGTTTTATGATTATTATTGTATATTCATTCATTCATAGACTCTATTGCACTAGCCCAAAGGCCATGGCATCGTTCACAAGGGGAACAAAAGGAAAAACAGCAATAACCATAAAAAAATTTAGCACTACCAGTGCAAAAAACCACGGTCAAGTCTCCTAGAAATTATTTGTTGCATAAGCTAGAATAGCAGGGAAATCTCAGGTAAAATATGCCAGTTTAAGTGTCCGAATCCCCTTTGCAGTTGACTGCTATTTTATCTAGCTCTTTTCTCCTGATCTTCTTAGCTGCCAACGGATATGGTGCTACTTTATAGGTTACAAAGTCATCAATATCGCTCAGCAGCCATTTCACCCTTTCCACCCTGTTAGAGTGTATTCCATTCGTAAGCAGGGGTTTTATAAATCGGTTTATTGGATCTATATATAGTGGGCATTGCTATAAATAATGGTACAGATCCTCTACACAGGGTTGCCCACATACACAAAGTCTCTCCTCGTACTGTACTTTGCTGTACCGACCATCCAACACCATCGAGGCCATTGATTGGAATAATAATTCTGTAAAAGCGATTCTTAGTACAGCAAGTGGGAGCTTTGTCAGATATCTAGCTTGGGTGTGCTCCGTTTTAATAAGTGGGAGCCATGGTGAACTTTTGGTAGAGGCAATTGTGGATAAATCCCTTTCTTCATCGGACCTAAAGAGACAATCTCTTAGGTGCCTCCTATCCATCTTCATGGTCACCTGAAGATCTTGTAATTGATATTGGGACAAGAGGCTTTGGGTGTCAGCCTTCCAGCATTTGGACTGTTCTCCTTCAGTGTGGGACACAGCGGGGAATCTCTCCTCTGAGAGAGATTGGAGTCTTTTCACATAGCTTAGACACAGATAGTCAATTCTAGCCCATATTGTTGTCATGTCTGCTTCAGTGCGGATAAGAGCCGCTGGGGTCCCCTTGGGGAGCGAGAGCACTTTCCTGAGAAATTTGTTCTGTACTATTTCTAAGGCTTTGTTAGCATTTGGGTCCATGCCCCATATCACTACTCCATAGAGCATTTGGGAAACCACTTTACTGGTGAAGATTTTCAGCACAGGTTCTAATAACTGGCCACCCAGTGTAAAATAGAATTAGTGCCCCACAAGCTTTCTGTGCTTTGAGTTTTGAGAAACTAGTCCTCACCATAATTTCTTGTATGCTTTTCACCTGTGCAAATTTTATCACAAGATACCAATTATACAGAACGTTTAGGCTACAGTGATTAAAATTACAAGCACTTCAGGAAATGAATTAAGCTGTGTGAAGGCCTTTTCAGGGAGGAAATGTGTGAAACCTTACAACATGTGCTTGAAGCTCAAACTCATCAAGTTTGCAAGAGCTATATTTGTCACACTGGAAATGCTCAGATTATTCTATTATATATAGCTTGTTTCTTGCCAGTAATCAGAATTTTATAAGGGCAGCATTATGTATTGAAGAGCTACTGTGCTGATGAAAAGCTTTTATGATATTGCAATTTTAATTTGCAGGAAGGTTCCCTCCATTATGACCCTTCCGATTTTATATTTTATATCAGTATCTGCTTGTGAGCTACTTGTGAGCTGTTTGTAGAATTTGTAGGGGCTAGCTAACTACAAGTTATATTAATTATGTGATTAGCAATTGCACTGTGGTTTTTAAACAATGGAAATATTGGGAGTAGGGGATGGTAGTTTCATCGGTACCTTCAGTATGCAAGAAAGTAACATTTAAGCCTTCCCTCTCCAGTAACACCTCATCCTCCTTTATTAGAAATTGGTGCTGAAGGGATATTTTTTTCTAATGGTGATTGCTGCGCACAGTCCAGTTTTTCTTGAACCCCGCCAGAGAGAGAAGGCTTAACAACCCCCACCGATTGTTGATGACAGCCCCCCCTCCTAGTGTATAAGGCTCTTAGTTTGCACATGTGTATAAGCTCACATGTTCAGCAACAGAGGAGTAACTTTGCATGCTCCTCCCCTGATGTTTATGCAATTATCTGTGGGGTGGCTGTTTTGCATGTTTAGTTGTACATGCAGAAGGTTTCCTGTAATCTGGAACTCAGATAGTTGCTGAACCATGATTTGTACTCATAATGCCTAATAGGGCTCCAGGTATAAGTACATCAAATGTCAAGATTTTCTTTATAAAGGTGACGTGAACAAAAATAATAGAAGTGGCTCCTTCATACTGGAATCTTCTTTTCTGATGATTCAGCTCAGAGCTTTTTTTCTTTTAAAAATGTTTAGGGGTACTCTCATTTTCCTATTCATATTAAAGTACCGCCCCTCAATGAGACCAAACTTAGATTCACAAAATGTTTAGGGGTATGCGTACCCCTGCGTACCCCCCAGAAAAAAAGCACTGGTTCAGCTTCACTTCTAGATATGTTTGTTAAGCTTATTTCCAAATTAAGAAGACTGTAAGGCACCACTTTATACTGCTGCTTTCATAACAGAGGAAGGAAAAGCAAAAACACACACAGAAAACTAACCCTACCTACTGTTTGACCTTCCTCATTACCATGGCAGATTGTTACCTGGTAGAGATGTGTTTTCTCCACTCTGGTGTAAGATGACTTGACCCATGACTTGCTTATCTCTAATTGGCCCAAGGCTGTGAAGGCATTGAACATCTTCCCACACCTGCCCCATTATTTCTTGTGCTGACATGGGAACTCTCCACATTATGTGTAAATAATATGCTTTAGGAGAGTTTGCCCTAAAATATAGCTTAACATGTAGTACTAAATAAACTAACAAATAAGAAGAAATTGCATTGTGCTCAGTTCTATGGAGGGGTGTGTGGTATGGCAAACATGACATATGGAAGCCATTTTAGGTGAGGTTGATATGAAACTTGTTCTGCTCCTTTTATTTGTAAATTATCTTTTCTGAGATGTTGCAGGTAAAATAAATGTATATCTACAGATAATTTTCTTCCCACAAATTTTCTTTGGTTTTTATTTCTATAGACTTTGTCTATGTTACCATCAAGGATTGTACGGTTACTGGAGTTTGTTGGGTTTTCAGGAAATAAGGCAAGTATATGTTTGTTTATGTTGTTTCATTTATTAAAATCTTTGATATGCTACCTTTCATTTCAAAAGACATACCAAGGCACTTCTCTGAGCAATAATAAAAGACAACAATAAAAATCCTATAAATAAAAACCTGTAAAACATCAGTATTGATTGCAGTAGCCAGAAATGCCAGGAGTCCAGCAAATGCCTGGACAAATGAGTACATTTTTAGTTGCACCCCATAGCTGGCTCCCAAATGCTCTCTAAGCTAATATTATTTCAGGGTAGGAGCCACCACTGTGAGCATTTAGTCGGCATCTATACAGTACAGATAAAACTAAGAACTGCTACACACACACACACATTACAGTAAGATAAGATAAGATAAATAAAACTTTATTCACATTAGTCAATGGCCATAGCAACAATAAAACATTACAGTATATGCAGAAAAGGAAATTTGATATAAAAGCACAATTTAAAGTCCTGAATCAGCAGTCAGTTAGTGGCCCTTATTCTGATTGCCCCTGCAATGGCGGTACAGAAAAAATCTGCCTTAGAAACTTTGATTGAACAGCTTCCAAAGTGCTAAGGTTGTTACCAGTCCAAATCTGAGCCCTGTATAGTAGCTGTGCTAGGGGTTTAGCTTGGAAGGCTTCTAGGGCTGATGGTATATGTTTGCCACCCTTTGTATGGAAAAAGCGAGTCAAAGTCTTGGCACTTTGGGATGCTTTTTCTTTTGCACATTTTTGGGGCTTTGACCTGTTCAATAGGCTAGATTGTCCATGCGCCAACTGTGGGGCCTATATTTTCTTGAGAAAACCATAACTTTGGTTTTCTGATAATTTACAACCAGGTGTTCTCTCTGGTAATACACTGAGAATTCTCTTATCAAACTTTTTAGGCCTATTTTTATTTGGGATAAGAGGACTGCATCATCAGCATACAATAGTACAGAGATTGGTTTTGAGGCCAGTTTAGGAGTGTGGAATTCTGAAGATGTTAGGCACTGGACCATGTCGTTTATGTATCGGTTAAAGAGTGCCGTGGCTAAAATGCATCCTTGCTTGACTCCCTTTGTGGCTGAGACAGATCCTGTAAGTTGGCCATTTGTAGAGCAACGCACTTTCAGCACAATGTCTTTATAAAGGCAGTTAATCAGATATAATAATCTTTTATCTATGCCTGAGGTGTTTAATTTGGCCCGTAGACTTACTCATGAAATTGAATCAAAAGCAGCTTTCAAATCAATGAAAGCAGCATACAGCACACCGCAGGATTGCTTGGCGTACTTATCTATGAGGTGGGCTAGGATGAAGCAATGGTCTATAGTAGATCTGCCTTGCCTGAATCCTACTTGCTCTTCCACAAGGATAGCCTCAGCATCAATCCAGTTGATTAATTTATTGTGGAGGTGTTTTGCATATAATTTACTAACTATAGGTAAGAGGCTGATAGGTCTGTAGCTGGCCAGATCCGATGTAGGGCCCTTTTTGAATATTGGGATGATTACCGCAATGGCCCAGCTGTTGGGGAGTAAACCAGATGAATTAATGTGAGAGAATAGTGCCGCAAGCAGAGGTGCCCACCAGTCAATATTGGACTTCAAAAGTTCAGGGGCCAGGTGATCAATGCCTGGGGCTCTGTTGTTTTTTAGCTGCGTAATTAGGTCTTTTACCTCAGTCGTGGACACTGGGGGCCAAGCTGGTAAGTTTTCTGGAGATACTGTTGGGGGATTAAGCTGAGCATCCTGGTCTTGGAAAAGTGAGCGGTAGTGCTGCGTTACATGCCTGCTGTAGAGAAACTGCAATACATTGTGCCCTTTGTGTGACCAAATGGCGCATCTTCTAAGGGGAACACATGTTAATTGTTGTTGCATTTTCTGTAATCACTACTTCATTCATTTGGTGTTTTGTGAAAGAGATGTCTGATAACTTTATTGGGCACTATGGTGACATACATTGATATTGTTCTCCTGTACTAGCTGAGTAAACCAATTTAACTTTCGGTGTTGGAAGATACGTCTCTCCTTAGTTACAGTGGAACAAATAGAGCAAACCACAGGTGTAATTAATTTACAACCATTTATCTGACTGTGATGCAGGAACATGGTCTGCGACAGCTTCAAGAAGGAGCCTCAGTGTACAGCTTTAGGTCCGTGCTGTGCACTATGCTACTACTCTGCTATCATACCTTCATGACTTTTGTGCTAGGTAGGATTCATTTTCTTCTCTAAATGTTGACCCTTCATACATCCAAAATGGCATGGAGATAGGAAGGAGTGTGTTCATCACAAAGCTGGTTGTGAATTACTTACTCAGAATAGCTTTAGCATTTTTCATGTATGACTTAATTCCTCACAAACTTTTATTTTCTTCAAGAAACACTTAAGATGGATATGATATATGCATAAAGGTAAAGGTAAAGTGACCCCTGACCATTAGGTCCAGTCGCAGATGACTCTGGGGTTGCGGCGCTCATCTCGCTTTATTGGCCGAGGGAGCCAGTGTACAGCTTCTGGGTCATGTGGCCAGCATGACTAAGCCGCTTCTGGCGAACCAGAGCAGCGCGTGGAAATGCCGTTTACCTTTCCGCCAGAGCACTACCTATTTATCTACTTGCACTTTGAGATATATGCATAGCTCATCCCAAAATTCTGCTTAAAACATATAGGCAATTTTTGAACCAGGCTAATCCTAGCAATTTAAACAGAAATATAACATTATGAGCTATAAATGCAAGCATTTTGTTAGGTGTTTGCTGTTCCCCTAACCACTCTTTAACTTGTTTTAAAAACCTTAGCACAGGTCTTCCTAGTCACTGGGATCAGATGATACGAGGCCTTTATAGGGATGCAGCTTTAGGGAGCTTGGGGTTGCTGATTCTAGAAGTGTGACTCTTCGCGCCCATAGCTTCAGTTTTACAGGATCCCCTCCCCAGTGAAACCTGTAAATGCCCAAACTTGTTTTAATGAGTTGCCTAACTATCTTCGGACTATTTAGGAGCTGCTCAGTTTTTATGAGGATTTCCCTGTAATCATTTGCTTTTAATATTTTTGTGTCACCATTATTTTTGAGCTAAATTAATGTTTATATTTGGCCTTGAGAGAAAGTGTAGAAAGGACTCACAATGTAAACTAAGTCTGGGCTACCCCCACTTTCTAATTTTTTGTTCTCCCAATTAATTTAGGGACAGGAAAAGGAAATGTTGAAGAAGCAGAGAAACTTCTTAAGCCTTACTTGGCTCGATATCCAAAAGTAAGATATATCTTAAATAGGCCTGATATGTGTACCAATGTAATATCTTACTGTAGAAAGATGATTAAATGTACATGAAAATTGTTGCCAATGTTTTTTCTTTATTTATTCCAGGGATCCATATTCCTGTTTTTTGCAGGGAGAATAGAAACAATAAGAGGCAATGTGGATGGAGTAAGTAGTTTGTTTTTATCCTTCACATACCTTCCTTGGGGCTTAAGAAATCTTTGGCCTTATGATCACAGTTCCTGGTGGGTTTTGCTCTCTGCAGCACAGTACTTGGCCACACTAAGAGTGACAAATGGATGTTGGTCTGAAAGAAGTAGAAGGACATGCAACTGGTTGACCTGGCAGATTTGGTAAGAAGGATTCAATAAAGATTGTAAGCAAATCACGGTAGAAAAGCAAGGCTATTTGCCATCTTATTTTGCACATGAACCTGACCATATATGAAGGTCATCTTCAGAGGTCCTTATCCACTGGCCAGTGGCGTAGCGTGGGGGGTGCAGGGGGGGCCGGCCGCACCGGGCGCAACATCTGGGGTTAGGGCAAATCCATGGGTTAGGGGGCGCAAATCCACGGGTTAGGGGGTGCAAATTACTTGCCTTGCCCCGGGTGCTGACAACCCACGCTACGCCACTGCCACTGGCGCAACCCTGTCACTGGATGAGATGCCCTTCAGCTGTAATGTCTCTGCTGTGGACTACCTTCCCCACCTGGTGCAAAGCCTGACATTTTTTCAGCATCAGGTGAAGTATTTGCCTAGGCATTTTAAATCATTTGAGCCTTCTGGCTTTAGATTTTGGACTGGTTACAACTATTTCTGCTCTGCTGTGTGAGTGTAGTGGTGGGTTTTTAAACTTTTATTATTTTAACTTCATGCAAGCCTCTCTGAGCATTAAAAGTAGAATATAAATACTTGAACATAAATAAATGGAGCATCTATTATTGTTAGGTACTGGGTGGAAACAACACTAAATTACTACTAAACTGTGAATTGGCTCTTGGTTTGAGAACCAGTATGATGTGATAGTGTTTTGTTAGGACTTGGCAGATGCAGATTCAAAGCTGCATACAACCTCGAACCTCACTGAATGCTTTTGGGTTAGTATTTTCTCACTCAGCCTAACCTATCTCACAGTGTAGGAGGTGTGGAACAATATATGCCCCCTGAACTACTTGGAGGAAGTGTAGCATCAAAATTGAATTAAAAGTAAGAAATAACGTTTCTAGGCAAAGTTATTGATATCTTGTGCCATTTCTGTCTCCCCCTTTTCACGGAGATACAGACTGTCAGAATTGATTGTAGTATGTGATTGATACAGGAACAGTAGTGTATGGCTTCTGGCCTGAGTGCATGCTTGACAAGGATGTTCAAAAGCTGCACTGACATTTTTGAATGAGGGGTGTAGTCCTTTAAGGTTTTCTTCTGATTTTCTAGGCCATCAAAAGGTTTGAAGAATGTTGTGAAGCCCAGCAGAATTGGAAGCAGTTTCATCACATGTGCTATTGGGAACTCATGTGGTGCTTCACATACAAACGTCAGTGGAAGATGGCATACTTCTATGCAGATCTGCTCAGCAAAGAGAACACCTGGTCCAAGGTGAGTACAAGGAAGATATGCTGACGAGCTCATCTGATAAATAAAGGTAATGTTATGGTGTGATTTGGATCAATCAGTTTTCGAGTAGACTTATTCCAGGTGGACATTAAAATATGAATGAAAGGCCACTGAAGATATAAAACAATGCCATTCCTAGTTGTACTTTAGTAGCAGACACTTTGTCCTCTTAATCAAGCTCAAGTGGCATATGCTGTTGCATAGAGCCAGAGTCCTTGAGAGGCCTGTAGCTTTGGTCTTCTCTCTTGTTCTGAGCTGTTCAGTAAGCATATGAAGAGAAGCCATGTCTGCTGGCTCATTTCCACTGTGTCCCTGATTGCTATCTTTTTAATTTCCCCCGAAGAAGTGATTGCTTTCCATTGAGAAAGTTTAGGGGTTTCTGATGGAAATTGTCTCCATTTTTATACATTTGGTCAGCTTAACCTGTCCAGGTCTGCCTTTTGTAATATCCCAAATCTTTCTCCTCCCTTCAAGCAGCTTGTTTTGATAATAAATGTGTGTTCAATTTCCTGTATAGGAATCCTGTCTCGCTCAGATAGCAAGATGTGTACTCTTGTGTTGTCTAGAAAAAAAGGCTCACATTTGCATGAAATTTGAAAGCCTTCTGTGCTTTTGCTTACTCTTCAATAATTGGGTAGTTTTTCTGTTCTCTGCTTGACTTGCTAAAAGCCTTTCTTTGCTAATTCTGATTGGATACACTTTCAGTCCAAATAAATGTCTCACAGCAGAACCAACTGCTGCTTTGGCAAGAGAAATTCCGGTTGGCTGTGGGTTAGATGTTCTGCTTCTCTTTTGTTCTGAGACAACATGTGTCTTCATTTTGAAGTGGCTTGAATAAATGAGTAGTTAAAACCGTATAAGTTTGGGCTCTTTCTTATGGTAAGATATTGAGCTGGGCAGTGTAGGAATCTTGTATTATTATACTTAGTCATGTGTGTTTCCCATTTTTATAAGTTTCTTCCCCCTTATGCTTTTTAAATGCTATGTAAATCAGGATTTTCTTACAAAAATTCAATTTTACTTTTTCATGGGATAATGTGCCTGGCAGGGTAGGGGTGGGGGTTGTGAAATATATTGCTAGTGGGCCTTGCTACCTGATTTGAACACTTAGAACATATTAGCCCTATTGACGTGTTATAGTAAATGCAGTTGCAGCAAGGCTTAGTTCCTACTGACAATGGGTAAACCTTTGTCTTGACTGTACCACTTTAGACTACAAGTGAGTGCTCACATGCCTGAATGCTTTTCTTTACAAAAATTGCCCACACATAGAAACTTAGCCACTTCCTTAGTTTCATGTATAGAGTGTTGTTTTGTATGAATAAGCATTCAGTCTTTTGCACCTCCATCTTCAGTCTGAAATGGAACCATTAAACATAGATTTACCACTTTAGGTGAGGACAAAGCCTAAGAATAGCCTGCTTTTGGGGCAGGGCTAGGCAAATGGCAGTGCTGTTGGATTACGATTCTAGACTAATGGTGCCTTTTTTGAGCCTATAAAAACAATGTTAATCAGGATAGATTCATGCCATCCTCAGGAGTGAGCAAAGGAATAGGAATGACCATAGTCATGTACTTTTGACTTAACTTCCTTGAAGCCAAGTGCCCAAAAGCTGTTCCTTGGTGTAAGATCTGTTTTCTGCAAACACACACACACACACACACACACACACACACACACACACACACAACTGTAAAAGCAGGGCTTTTTTTCAGCCAGAAATCATCGGAACTCAGTTCCGGCACTTCTCAGGTGTGCGCCATTGCCATAATAAGAGAACAAGGGAGGCATTCATGGTGCATTCCGGCACCTCTTTTTCTAGAAAAATAGCACTGTGTAAAAGTATGTATCTGTACACACATCTTCTTTGCAAGTAGAAAAACTTGGATACAGAAAGAATTGAGTTCTAGTATATGTTTCTGATGTATTTACTTCACTATTCTGCTTCGTTTTGGTTACAATATCCTAATGCAAGAATATATGTTCTAGGTAATTTCACTTCCGATAGTATAAGGCCATCTCCCTTAAATGTTTCACCATGCTGTCTTAGATATTGAAGATGACACAGGAATATAAATTACAAGAAGGATTTTTAATCATACGTAATTTTCATTTTAGGCTACATACATATATATGAAAGCAGCTTATCTCTGTATGTTTGGACCAGATGATCATAAGCCTTTTGGGGATGATGACGTTGCACTATATCGGTAAGATTACCTGAGTCTTCACAAGGTCTATATATTGACTGAGATTAATCATGAAAGAAATACCCATTGTACTCAGCCCTGCTCTACACCTAAAATTGTAACTTTGTACATTCCTCTGTATTTAACACCAAGCCATATTTTAATTAATGGTCAATGGGATAATTCAACAACATTTCTTGAATATAGTTTTAAATCTCTCCTACTACTTGAGGCATGGGAATCCTACCCACAATAACATTAACTGAATCTCTTCTTCTGTGTTACATGGGATAGAGGGTCAATATTAAATGTATATGGAGCAACACATGAAAATCTTAACATTTCTATATAGGCTACGTTCTAGCCACAGAAGAGATACAAGTTTCTGCACCCCAATTTTGCTCCGTCCTGGCATGCAACAGGGTGGTCACAGTGTTAAGGCTGCATGTGAACCAGACAAGGCAAGCCCTTAAGGAGGGCATGAAGAAGAGCTGGAAGGGTTGTGGCCTATGGAGAAGCCTGCAGGAAGCATTTGGTGGTCTTTAACTCTGGGGCAAAACATGGGGTGGATAATTTGAATTGGATGTGCCATTACTGCAGCTGATGTAGTACCATCCTCGGGTATTTGTTCTAGGAAACTTGGAATTGCCAGACTCCTCTAACTTCTGCAGCTGCCACAAAGTGCTTTTAAATTACGTACAGGTTTAAGAGGCACTGAGATGCATGTCTGATTCTGTCACTAAGCAGCTGCCCAGGGGTCAGGTGTGGTGTAGGAATGGATGGCTCCGCCATGAATGCAGAGCAAGATGTCTAGTTATTCTATGATGGTGACATTTTGATGGTGTTGTATTCCTCCTCCACTACCACTTTCCTTCTTTCTGTTTTATGTTCTTTTAAATACCTAGGTGTTTGTGTATTTGTTTACAATCAAGCAGTATACACATTTTGTTAAATAAAATAAGTACTTCTTAAGAGCTGATCACCTTTAGAATGTAATCTGCTGCTTGACAATGCATATGGAAAAATATAGGGGAGAGTTTTCAGTTCTGATATTGTCTTTCTAGTTCAGAGGGCTGCAGTATGTCGTAGATAAAGCAAATGAAATTTTGTATGCTTCCTTTCATCTCCCCCACACATCACAGGGCTGTGCCTAGTTTGAAACTGAAAATAGCAGGAAAGTCCCTGCCTACAGAAAAGTTTGCAATTCGGAAATCCCGCCGATATCTATCCTCAAATCCGGTTCCACTTCCTGTACCTGTTTTGGTAAGATGAAGAGGCTTCCCCTGCCCATCCATTGCTTAGAGATCTCATTATTTATATAAAAACTTCCCTGGTATTTCTTTTTTAAATGAAATGGTTGTGTGTGGGGGGGAGAGGCTTGAAATGCTCCTGTCATGGCAGCTAATAATGGACACTGCGTGTGCATACTTTCATGCATATGCTCTGCTGTACCAGGGAAAAACAGGTGGGTGGATCATGTGGACAACAGCCTAAGTATATAGAAATGTATGCATCCAGTTGCATAACACATTGTGGATAAACCATATTTTTATGGTTCTTTGGATTGTCCTGAATACCACCATTTGGTAGCCAAGCCCCAAACCAAAAGTCCTGTTTGGAATGCATTTTGGCTTGCCTCCTGATGAAACTGAGTGTGTGATGATTGTCATTTATCCGTTTTAGACCCCCTAAGTAGTAGCAGTTGCCAGGACATTGTCCTGTTCGCCTCAGACATTGTGGTAGATTGCAGTGTTTAGCTGGTGATAACATTGCAGTGTTTAGCTGGTGATATTGTGAGGTTTAGCTAGGATAACATTGTAACGTTTAACTGGTGAGTTATCGCAATGTTGAAAACCAAATATCACCCAGCTCTTACACACATTGTGATTCGCGATTTATTGCCAGCTCAAATATTATGAAACAATTATTACAATGTGAACTTCAAACCAGTTTTGCATGATATATTGATAAATCACCCAGCCCTAGCCTGCATCCAGTGATTATGGCTACTGGGAGCAAATAAGCACCTACATTACATCTCTTTCAGGTCAAAGTTAGTGGAGTCTAGTATTGAAACATGTGATTCTTGCAAGCCACCTTGACTTCTATGTGTCCTCCTTTTTCTGCTGAACTTGCACCACAAACACACCAGATGGTGCTCTTTAACAATTCTCTCCATTGAGGAACTGGAAGTTGGTATTGAAGCTATTTATAGCAGTCTGTTAATAGTTAATTGTGCTAGGTCTATTTGGTTTGGATCGAAAGGTCCTTACTGCTGGAAGCTTCTAATTTAAAGTGGGGGGGATATATTTTGTACTGCAATTTTTATTTTTATTTTCTTCAAATCCCTGCTAGAATGATCTTGACAAAAACACAGTTTCTCCATTCAGTTACAGAATTGTTCAGTACAAAATATATAAAGCTGATGTACAAGGTGATGCTGCTTCAGATGAATCTGTTCAGTCTAATCTGCCAAGACAGGAAGAAAAGTAATGTACAGGGTGGCCTAACCCAGATAAAAAGTAGGTAAGAGGAATAAATAGTATAGGATCAAATGTTTTGCTTTTTATTTGTCCAAGGAGACTACAAACCTTGCAATTTTTCAGTCATTGCATACCTTTCCATAGCAGTGGGTGTTCAAAGTAGATAGAAATAAAATGGAACACTTTCTTGCACATCTCGGCATAATTGGGGGTGTGGCTATTGGCATTCTCTAAGAACAAAGGAATTCAGCTAGGCTGGATGGACAGGCTGAACATTGTTTTCAGGGAAAAAAGGCAAGGCCTGAAATCTGGCAAAAAGTGTAGCAGTTCAGTTGGTCCAGCAGTAGATACAATTTTCACTAACTACGTGCATCATGCACATTTTTATAACATTCTGATCTTTGAAAAAGTGGTTGTAAAATATATTTCAGAGGTTACCTAGTTCACAAGCATTATTATTATTATTATTATTATTATTATTATTATTATTATTAGTGTTTTTTTCTGGGGGGATGCAGGGGGACTCATACCCCTAAACATTTTGTAAATCTAAGTTTGGCCTCATTGAGGGGCCTTATTTCAATATGAGTAGGAAAATGAGAGTACCCCTAAACATTTTTTTAAAGAAAAAAACTCTTCTTCAGCATTTATGCATACTCTTTGAACAAACTGAAGTATACCAGATCAATCACCTTTGTAATCTTTATAACAACCCTGTAAGGTAGGGCAATATTATCCCTATGTTGCAAGTGGAGAGTGGGTAGACTATGACTGAAATATGGTGGCTTGCCTAAGAACCACATTGTATTGTGGTTGAGGTGAGATTCAAACGTTAAGTCTGCTGGTTCATAATTTAGTCAACCTGGTATTCAACAACATCTGGAGGACTACAATTCCCATCAGCCTCACCCAGCATCAGTCAATCATTTTATTTGTATGCCGCCTTTCCGAAGTGCTCAAAGCGGCTTACAACATATTTTAAAAAATAACATAGCTATCAGCCTAACAAAAGTAGCCATAAACAATAAACAAAACATCAAAAAGTACGCATCTAAATTGAACAATTTCCACATAAATCATAAGATCCAAAATAAATATATAAAAAATAATATCAACGACAGGAACAATTGCTCCTAAACAATGCCCCAGCATGTCCTGTGGTCAGGGTTATGGGAGTTGCCAGTGGTGTTCTGTTGTACAGCATTGTTTTGGTGCCTCCTGCAAGGCAGGACCCAGTGCAACCCCACCAATCCAGCTACCCTAAACCCACCTCTGGAGTTGTTGTAGTCCACAACATTGACAGGAACTTTGCAGCTACCCCTGTCTTAGTCTGTTGAACACTTCCCCCATGTTAACATCACTTGGTACACTTCTCATTTGAATTTTAAATGGAAAAGCAGCTGAGCTTCATTTCTGTGTCTCTAGTCAGACCATTGATAGGGAATGGAGCCAGAATATTATGATCATAATAGAGCTATGTTTATTTGGGCTACAAATTATAGAAAGGAGAGGCTTTCACTAGATTTTTTCCACAGAACCCTGAGTTCTTTTAAGTATTATAGCCAACTAGCTTCAAAACCCAAATGCAAATATGGGAAATAAAGTTTAATAGCCCATTAAATTCATTATCTCATGCTTCCTTGAGGTCATCACATGGCACAAATAGTCCTAGTAGTTCCATCTTCTCTGGTTCCTTTGGAAAGTTCTTTCTGTTCCTTCTCTGCTTGCTTCTTTTTTGTGTTATTCACTCATACGCTAGGTAAGATCTGAAATAGAAATACCCATATAAAAGTTTCAGCTACTATATTCCTGCTTACCCACCTCTGCTATCCCATTGCTCTTGCCATTTCACTATTGATCACCTGTTTTTAAGGTCCAAACTAGAAAAGACTGGAAAGAATTATAAATGTATGTATATTTATATTTATTCATATACAGGCAACTTCCCACTTATGCAGGGATTACATTATGGGTCCTCGCATGCATAAGTTAAATGTATGTAAGTTGGGTACACCCTCTAAAAGCCTTAATTCTAACACTAGCTTGATGGGAATTTAGAGGGGGCTAGCATTCACAAACTCATAACAATATTAAAGGGGATATATGTGGGTGCACTTGTGCTAATTCAGCATTTATTAGGAGTAATGTTAGAAAATGCAACAATATTATGTCATGGTCATCAGGTGGTTGAAATGAAATGTGACAAGAGTGTCAGTTCCAGTGTAGTAATTAAGTACTCAGTGATTCAGATCAAACTTCCTAGAATCAGTTTTCCAGTTGGCCCCATATTGATAGCAGCTCCTGGATTTTGTGATTACATGTTACACAGGTGATCTCAGCTTAGCAAAAGAGCAAACTAAATGATGGTATTTATGTCTGATTCTTACCATTAATATTAATCAGAGCCAATATGTTACTTGCCATGGGAGCTATTTGCTTCTCCCCAGGAATTTTTTCCTTTACTGAGTTTGCATACCAATATCACAAAAAAAATATGTCCTGTTGCTTCTTTCTCTTATCCTTTGGCTGAGTTGCTAAGGACATGAATGTTCACGAACATTCTGCACCATCAGAGTGAATGAGTCAGCAATTTTCTGTCTGGTCAACTTGAAGCTTCCATGATAAAACAAAATAGTTCATTTTAGAGAGAGCTTGTGCAGACCAAAGGTTGTGAGAACCAGTATGAGTATGTTGGAAAGAAGGCCTAGGAGGTAGGGTGACTGAAGAATAAATGAAACCATGGAACGAGGAGCAGGAACCTTATGAAAAGGTTGGTAGAAGAAGCATACTTGAGACAGAGAGAAAAGGGATTCTGGAGAAACCATGAGAAAGAGGATGTCATATTTCTTTAGGACAAGACGCTATGATGAGAGAGAGAGAGCAGTGTTGGTTTACCTAGTAAGCTGAACAGAGGTTTGAAATCCAGAAGGCTAAAGTGTGGATAGTGTAGGCAGCTGGCTAAAGCTATCTTGATTTTGAGGGAATTATGAGTGGGGAAGGTTGAAGAAAGGAGGAGCCAAGTTCAAAATGAATATTGAAGGAAAATAGTCAGTGAATGAGGGAGGCCAAATCCACCACTGGGAGGTAAGAGGTGGGGGGGGGGGCAGAAGTTACAGTCTTGCAGTGTTGTAAAGACAACCAAATGAATGAGTTGGCTTTCTGAGGAGTTAAATGGTTCTGGAGGTTTTTTGTCTGTTTTTGCTGAAACTGGCTAACTCTGCTTCCAGAATATTTGAACTAAACCAGCTAATTGTTTGGGCTTAACACCTCTAGTTTCCAGTAACTACATTTCTCTACTGCTGTAACAACATGCTCTACTCTGTGATCGCTTCTAGGAGATGATGTATGTCTGGAATGGTTATGCAGTGATTGGGAAGTGTCCTGACCTGACTGGCGGTATGTTGGAGTGCTTGGAAGATGCAGAAGCAGCCCTGGAAAGGAGCCCAGGTAACTCATGTCTAATTTCAGAGGGTGTGGTCCGTGAGAGATTGTGGTTGTCCGTCGAGTTGTTAGACGGTAAACCTATTAGCCCATTTTTATTTAATCAGCAAGTGGATTATGGGTCAATGAGTTGATGATACAGATGGTAGCAGTATTTTTACTATTGCTTTGGCCTCCCTTCCCCAGTTACTACCTTATTAAATTGGGGGTGGGGGAAATACTATCATATTTTTCCGTGTATAAGACTAAAAAATAATGCCAAAATTAGGGGGCGTCTTATACATGGGGCTATTTCCCCTCATTTTCTTAAATCTGAGTCCCCGAAAATAGGAGGCGTCTTATACATGGGGGCATCTTATAGACAAAAAAAATACAGTAATCACTTCCAGGAATATATTTACAACTATTTTTAGATTTGGATGTAAGTTTGGAAAGTTGACTTTTCTTGACAATAAATTGACTGCCTTCAGTCAGTCTCTGTGTTGGGAGAAGTTGACTACCCTTTAAGGATGCAGTGGTATAACTGCGTGTATGTGGGTCAGCATAGTGGGGGAGGGGGAGTTACAAGAAATAAATGACTCTGGCAGTACAAGGGACACAGGACTTTTGAACAAGATGCAAGGGGAAATATGTATGTATGTCTCAAGCAAAGCTCTTTTTTGCTTAATTATGTTTGGTTGTATTCAACATAAAACTAAGTAAGTCATTCCATCAGCACAAAAATTTCTATTTGCACAATGTTGTTGTTTGTTGTTGTTTATTAAATTTGTATACCACCCTTCATCCATAGGTCTCAGGGAAGTTCACAAGATAAAACTGCAATATAAAAGACACAAAATACATAATAAAAATAAGAACAAAAACAAGCCAATAACCCCCCCTCCCACAACACATTTAAAAGGGCATTGGATGCCAATAAGCCAAAGGTCTAGAACTTCTTCCCACCCCAATCTGGTCTAATCTGCATAGCAGATTTTGGGAGTGTACAGGTTACATGATGGAGGAGGAGAAAGTGGGAAATCCCACTGCACTTGCAGTAATCCTTCCACCCTTTGTTTTATCTTAGAAGGCTTCTGATCAGTAGCATGTTCTTGGCTGCTACATGCTAGTTCTAAACAACACTTGGTTTTATTTTTAATTGACCATTGGTTGATGACATTCTAATTTGACCAGTCTGGGATTTTTTTAAAGCTCAGATATTTATTTCAGATACACCAGTTAATGAAACCTAGCAATAAGGAATGCCTCTTTACAGCTATTGGTTTCCCCTGCCATTCTTTTTTTGTCTTCACACTTTATCAAAGGTTGGATGAAGCAAAGTTGTACTCAGAATAGATCCATCAAACTCAATGGATAACTTAGTCATATCCATTGATTTCCATGGGTCTGCTCTGAGTATAGCATTGGCAGGTGCAACGCAAAAGTTTCTTCCCAGTGCATCAAACTACATTTAGCGAAAAGGAAAAAAAAGAAAAAAAAGTGCATTGTCGCCTGGGCCTTTCTGCTGTACAGTATCTTACAAGGAAGTGCTCTCTCTGTAGGAAGTTTTGTACCTTGTGAAGTAGGACTAGATGACCATTGGGTCCCTTCCAACTTACGATTCTATGATTCTATAAGTAGCAATTGCTCTCAATGGCAATTGGAGTAAAAGGGCCACAGCAGGGTATCCTGTAAGGCTGCAAACAAGCAAGGTGCAAAGAACTGTATATAGCCAATTATCGGTCAGACATGACAAACTAATGCCCAACTGGATACTGAAACCAGATAGGAAAGTTCACTATCTTCCCAGACTCTATTTTTCGAGACACCTGTCAGCAACACCCCCCTTTTTTACTTGCATGACTAGACATTTTTTTTGCCTTTCCTCCCTTACATCATTTAGCTTTTATGTGGAGTGATTTGGGTCAAGCACACTTCATTTTCTCCTTCACCCAACAACTTTAGGTCCTCTTGTAGGCATTTGCGTGTCACTGCCTTTTATCTACAGATAGCACGGGTTAGCCAGAAGCAACCTCCTTTAATCTCTTGCTAACCAGCAGTCATTTCAGTTCAGTAAAAAAATCCCTCTCTCAAGTTTAAAGCCTATGTTACTTTGGATCCCAGCAACCATTGCCATTTCCCCCATAATTAGTGACAAGAGGCAGTAGAAACAAACAAACAAAAAACGTGGTGATTTATGGTGTATGTGTGTCACTGATGTAACTGCATATTCTCATCACACATCTGTTTTGTATTTCTTTTCAGCTTAAACTGTGCTAAACCTCAGTTGTACTATCCAATCCATTAAGCTTTCCTTAAGGATCATTGTGGAGAAATCTCAACAGGCTGATACTTAGATAACATGCAGTGGGATGGTTACTACTTTAATTATGGTCACACTTGATGTATGGCATAGGGCAGCTTTCCCCAATCTAGTGCCCTCCAGATGTTTAGGACTGCAACTTCTATTAGCACCAGCCAGCAAAGCTGTTGCAGTTCAAAATGTTTAGAGGGCACCAAGTTGGTGATTGCTGCTGCTGCTGCTGCTCTCTCTCTCTCTCTCTCTCTCTCTCTCTCTGTGTGTGTGTGTGTGTGTATTGTGATGGAAAAGTTTCTTTCTCCCCCTTTTCAAAGTTTACAAAATTGTCTCAGCTCAGCTCCCTGTTGCTTTATTTTTCAGCTACAGATTTGTTTGTTGATGATCAGTGTGTAATCAAGTTACTGAAAGGGTTGTGCTTGAAATACCTTGGCAAGATTTCAGAAGCAGAAGAACACTTCACTTACATTCACTTAAAGTAAGTGTCCTAACTAGAGAAGATGACAGTGCAATAAGAAATACTGAGCCACATCAGCTTATCAAAACCTGTGAGGATTTCTCATTGGAAAGTGATTCTATAGAGATGTTTCAAAATTTGGCGTAGTTAATGGACAACCATGCAGTTATATAATTTGTTGTACATTTCTGTATCTCACTATGTGCCTAAGTGTTGAACTTGCACCTCTGAATGTTCAGGATATAACAGAGGTCAGGATTATGCCTGTGTGGCACAGTGGAACTCAGCACTGATAGTGCTCTGTACAGAGGCAGTCTGTCAGGAGTGGGACAGCAGTAAATCACATGACATCAGTAAAGTTAACTCTTTATTCAAGAAAAGGTCAACTCAGGAGGCGAGGCCTAGTGAGCACAGCAACTCATCCCATTAAAATGGGGGGTTCCCCAACTGGCACCTCCCACAATTTCTTTGCATGCAGCCAGTCCATGACACAGGCACATCCAACCCACAAAGCAGGTTCCAGTATTCTACAAAAATCCTCAAACATTAAGGAGACCCTCCTCCTGTTCCTCTGCTGATTGACAGAAGAGTATAGGAGAGAGGCTGCCTGCATCTGCCACATGAGTGGATAAATGTGTTTTGGCCACTTTGGCCCTGCCTACCACTGCTATGCAGGCCCCAGAGGGTTGGCCAGGCCTCAGTGCAGCCTCAGGTCAAACAAGGTTAGTCATCCCCTGCCCAAGTTGAATAGAGACATAACCATCATACCACAAATTTTGCCAGAAACACAATTTAGCTGTGTCCTGGAGCACAAAAACCATGTAACCAGCCTCTGCAATATATTATATATTTGTACAAATATGCAGATGCGGATCCATAGTTATATCACACATATATGACTACAGTGGGGGTCACTTATTTAATTGGCTTCCTTAATCAGCATATCTGCCCTGACATCATGATGTCGTTTCATGCCAGTAATGTATTAACTATGCTGAGAAGTGATGAGGTCAGCACCCAGGAGATTCGGAATCTGTGGCTGATTTAGATATTGATTACAAGCTGAGGCTGAAAATGTAGAAATCCATCTGCACTTCTGGAGCCCCAGTTGTATGACCTGATGCTCTACTCTTCAAAATAGAAAATGAATGTGGGAACAGTTGCATTTCCTGTGCTTCGACCACTCCTTTACTGTCATAAAACTTTACATTGAAACAAGGGTACAGTACATGTATCTGTACACAGAATCGCCCTTACTCTGCAATTCTGTCCCCAGACTGCAAGATAATATCAATCCCAATTACAGATGAACATGGGACACTCCATGTTCTGTTATTATATGGTAAGGAAGCTATAACTGCATTGACTTGTTTCCTGAAAATTAAGTCTCTGGCTGATGGAGTCCAGCCGTCATGAGATGGCTTAGCATAGAAAAATGACACAGAAAGCCAGCAATATTTTCATGATGGTAAGGGCAGCTCCTTTCTCTGCTCTCCCCCGATTTATTCTCCTTTGTTCTCTCCAGCCGCATGGCCGTTTGCCAATGTCTCACGTTACCTCATCCGGTCAAGGCTTTTATTACACACATCACCATATAGGGTCATCACTGCCCAGAGGAAACACAACTCCATTTAAGGTCAATACATTCCAATACATTGTAAAGCTCGGAGTGCTGGTCAGCCGAGGTCAGGGGGCACCCTGCAATATTACAAGCCTCTGCTATGGCTTTATGACTCCCACATCTGGCCAAGCCTGTGATGTAACTCTGAAAGCCCCATGTGCAGGTGCTTGTAGGTATTATGTTCAAGTAAGGATCTTGAGGAGCCTGAGTGATGCCATACAAGAATGGCCATGGGATGTACTTCGGTGCCAAAAATGTAGATTATTTAACAACCTAGGATACATTGAAACAATGTGAATCATTCGTGTCAGCACCAAGTGACTTTATTATTTGATTGTAGATAAAGCTGTTGTTGTTCATTAATTGCTATTTCTTCTTTAAAGTGAAAAGAAGATAAAGTATGATCATTATTTAATTCCAAATGCACTGCTTGAACTTGCTTTATTATACCTGGACCAAGACAGAAGAGAAGATGCTGTGAAGATCCTGGAGAGAGCAAAGTAAGCCTAAAATAAATACTTGATTATTAGAACTAGATAGAGCAGGGGGCTGAAACAGTGGTAGTTATCTAAGTGGAGTATTGCAGAGTTCCGTCCTGGTCCCCTTGTTATTCAGCATCTGTCTAAACAACTTGGACAAAGGAATTGAGGGGATACTCATCAAATTTGCAGATGGCATCAAGCTGGGTGTGGTAGCCAATGCCACAGAAGACAAAAGCAGGAATCAATGTTGCCTTAACAGATTGGAGAATTGGGCCAAAACTTAACACACTGAATTTCAATAGGGACAAATTTAAGGTTCTACACTTAGATAGGAATATGGCATGAGTTTTGTATGCTTGTGTAATACTTTTCTTGAATATTCCTTTCTTCCAAACGTTTTCTCTGTGGAAAAAGAGAAATATTAATGTTGTCATTTATCCTGAGCTTGTTTTCTAAATTACTTAAGAATCTATTTCCTCCCCTCTTTAGCCAGTAGGGGGAGAATAAGTGACTAACATGGAGCAGGGGAGAGCCAATGGGCTTGGGGAAGAGAATGTGATCATGCTGACTCTTTAACAAGGCTTGCTAAAAAATATGGGGGTGGGGGAACCAAGACTTGCTTTAGCTGACCTAAATCTACATACTAGCACAACCCAGGTTCTGAGACAGAAGAGAAGCCAATAAAAGCAGCTGTAAACAAACACACACCCTAATTCTGTCTTCATAGGTTAAAAATAACAGGTGCAATTCAGGTACTTTTTTCAACACTGATTGTGGGTTAAAAAAATACACGCTGCATTTTGGAGACTACTAATTTTGCTATCACAAAATGGATTATAAGATAAATAATGTAAAACTGAAAATCTGGATTCTTTTCTAGTTGTACCCAGTGGTGCCTTAAGAGTTAGCAGGAAGTACCTGATTTTTCTTCTTCCACCATACCCCATAGTGTTCTGGAGCATCCACTTCAACCCTCTAAAGCATCCTTGAAGGGGGGGCGGGGGCTACCAGTGAAAACTAGTTATTTCATATTGCACAAACAAAAGTGCTCTCTACTAGTAAAAAGTCAGAATTGGATACCCTTCTTTAAACACCTCACATTGTATGTGTACTATACCAAGCTTTTTATGTTAAGTTTCTAAATATGTTCACTTTCTCACTTTAAAAACTGCCATATCTATAGGACTTGATCATATCAAGGCCAACCTGTCTAGAAAAATAAACACCAAGCTTTATCATATTATTAATTAATTGAATGAACTTAATGTAGAGTTGAAAATAAAATTCTAGGGCCTAATACGTTAAATATTTTGTGTCTTGCTGCATTCACCACTGAAGCTACCTTCTTAGCTCCTTGCAGTGGTATCTAGGAAGACGTATGAGACGCTTTTGTTGTGTGAGATCCCTGCCCATTTCTCCATTTTCCTGGCTGCTGTAAGCAGGGAAACTTGTAATGTGATGACACTGCATCCCATTATAATTACTCCTAAATGAGATTGTAAGGCGTGCACTTCCTATGGGGATGCTACTTTCAGCAGTGGTGCTGTGGCCTACACAATATGAATCCTGACAGAGCCAAAATGAGGTATTGGCTAGTGTGCTGAACTTGGGTTACAAAGTTCTATAGTCTAACTGCAGCATTCAGGTAAAACTCTCAGGTTAACTCTTGGGTCCCTGCCGAGGCCCCTTGCCATTCCAAGTTTTCTTCTAAGTTTGTTTAAGATTTAAGTTTGTTTATTTTTACCTTGGGCAGCAACTGGGCTGGCTGAAAAGACAAGCTGTCCTGTCTTCCTTTAATGTCTCTGGGTCCGTAGTGCAAAAGCATTTTTAATAGGAAAGGAAGAGTAGCGGGGGTGGGCACGGCTAGTGGCCAGTCAGCTTTGGGGGTGGAGGTGTTTTGCATGTTCGTTGGGGTGCTCTCTTTGAGCATCATCAGTTTGTTCTTGTGAAATGGACATTTTGTGATGCCCATGACATCTGTTTTCCAAATGTTCTCCTGGGCCCAAAAAAAGTTTGGGATCCCTGACCTCACCCATTAGACTGTTGCAAGGATGAAGTGGATAATACCTGTGTATCCACTGAGTGCCTTGAAGCTGTCTCTGTGACAGAGTGTATGCTTTGCATGAGGATTCAGTCCAAAGCATCTCCAGTTTAAAGGGGCACTTAGATTGCAAGGCTGTGAAAGATCTCTGCCTGGGATCCTGGTGAGCCTCAGTCAATCAAGACAGATAATATTGCACTAGACCAATAGCTTGAATTTTGTATAAGGTGCTTCATACATTGATTGGGTTTATGTTTTTTGATAATACTTTGCAGTATTGCTTAAATCTCTTATTTTTGTATTTATGTACTCTCTGGGTTTATTTTGTATTGAGGAGGAAGATAGTTTAGATTTCTTTTCTCACTTTATACTCACCATAAATGAGCAACAAAGTGTTGCCTTCGTGTGTGTGTGTGTGTGTGTGTGTGTGTGTGTGTGTGTGGATCCTGAACTTTAGATTTCTTCATTTTTTGCATAATGGACACTTACCGGTAATATAGACTTGCTGTTTTGTTTTCTGGGATGGGGGGCAGGGATGAGTAAGCATACATTTTCCAGGGAAATGTTAAGACTTGGAACTACAAAGAGATGCATTGTCCTGTTGTCTGTGTCTCTATTTCAGAGGAAGCAATGAAGACATTTGTGAATTAAGTTTGGTTTTTCTACCTTCGCTTTGTAAAAATTGTTCTTTTAAATATTGCAATACAATGATGATGGGGAGGTGCAATATTTAAGTGCCTATCACAATATATATCTGTTTTGTTTTAGGCAAAATTATAAGAATTATTCCATGGAAACAAGAACACACTTCAGAATTCAAGCTGCTTTGCACCAAGCCAAATTGTCTCCAGAAAATGGTGTTCTGGAAGCGGAGGTTTCATGTTAACTGTTAAAAAAGAAATCTTGTTTGGTATGTAAACTGCCACAAGAGGACATTACAGGCAATAGTTTTAAGGTGGCCTTTGTCAAGTTTAGCACAAAACGTATTTAATTTAAAAATACAGAGGGGTTAACAAACCAGTATTTCATTCCACGACTGTTTATAATATATACAAATGTGACTTACTTTCTTTATAAGTTTTTTAAATAAGATTTTCATGTTCGTTAATTTGGCAATGAATATTTAAATGGATGAAATCATGAATTCTATAGAGTTGCTGACAAATACCTTGATCACACTTGGTTATGAATATAACGTTTATTTTCTACATAGACTGAATTTTTAAAACTACTTTTTAAATGAGGTAATAATTTTCCTGATAGAAGGAACAACCAATTAATAACCTTTGATTCAGGTTTAATATTATAATGTACTGTTCCTTAATCTCGCTTTCATTTTTCTCTCTTCTAATGTATTCTATTTTGCTAACACTCAAGATGCCAACGAATTACCAATGCAGGCAAAATCCAGTTGCAACGTGCTGATGCTTACCAGTTTGAAAGAGTTATCAATGTTGAAATAGCCAAAGAACCAAAGTAAATAAACCGGAATCTCTCTCTGATGCAAAAGTCCCGTTTAGACTGCATTAAGAAAACTGGAGTCTTTCAAGAAGTTTAGTGTTGGTTTATTCTTTTTGTTGAGCAGCGCACGGTTATTTGATTTCCCCCCTAAAGTGGCATATGATTTGGAACAGGGATTGCCAGCATGGTGCCCTCCAGCTCTTGGGACTCAAGCTCCCATCAGTCTCAGCCAGCATAGCCAATGGCCAGGGATGATGATGCAACATCAAGCTGCCAAGTTGTCTACTGCTGTTTTAATATTCTACTGGAGGCATTGTGAACATTCATAAGCCATTTTACAGTACAGGATTTTTTGAACTGGAGCATGTCCAGTTTCGATTAGCCATATCATTTGGGAGAGTGTTAATCATGCAGTTCTTCCTCCTTAACTAGCTGCTGGAACTTTTTTGGGGGGGGGGTCTGCTAGAGATTTAGAGAGCACCAATGCCTACTTTGGCAGATGGCTGGATTCACTCCCCTTCTTACCAAACAATTGATTGGCTACATCAGTGGCTACTATTTTGATAGGACTGCACATACTGATCAGCCCCTCTGTGGTACTACAGAATGCCCATAGGTTCTGGAAGTCACCAATTTCCTGGAGCAGGGTTAGAAGCTACATTGCAGAAACAATGTACCCACTATAGATTTAAGGTGGCAGGAAGTTTGACACATTCTGTTGTACAGTAGAGGGATGATTTGTTACTGCATTTCTGTTACTTGCAGGACTTTGTTATGGAGTGTGTCAAATAGATTTGTGTCATTTCAAATTTCACCTTTCTTTAGTTTCAGTAGAGAACTGAAAACATAGATTTCACATGTGGCTGATTTCTCTCAATGCAAAACTAATATATACCAGAGAACCCTTTCGCTGAGTAGGCATTATTAATCTTTTCTCAATACAGTATACTAAAGACTGTTTATATTGGATGCAGAATATGTGTACAGTGCAACTATAAAAAGCACAAAATCAGCTAGCTGTTCTTTGTATTTTTGTTGTATGTATCATGTCTTCCCTCATACTCTCCTTCCCCTTCTTTTCAAAATACCCTTCTTACTGAATAGACTTCCAGCAGTATTCAGGAAAACCTAATTGTTGCATTGGAGACTGTTTGAAATCAATGGAAATGACAGCTTGGACATAAGTAAATCCTAATGAGTTCAGTGGAATTTACTGTTAATTTTGGATGTATAAGATGATAACAGTATAGTTCCATAATTCCATTGTTTTTAATAGAACTTATAGGCAAGTAACTTTTGAAAGTTATGCCTATTCAGGAAACTAAACTAAACTTGAATGTTCTGTTGAAATTGATGAAGGTTGTGCAGGAGAATTGCTTTATAACTTCTAATAGTATTAAACACATATTTAATACATACTTAAGCGTAAGGTTAGAGGTGATGTTGCTTAAACTACAATCTGAAAAACATTGTTTTTGTAGAATAATTTGGGAAGTTTTGTAGATTCACCTAATTGTCATAGATTTTTGTGTATTTCATCCCTTGTTCACATCCTCTTAACACCCAGCAATAAAGAAAGCTTAATGGTCTGTTGAATTGCTAATGTCCCATTAGATTTTTTTTTAATTTTACAGTAGGTACAACATATTAAATAGTGCACCCAATGTTCTATTACAGGTGCTTATGCAATATTTTTGTCAAATTTCAGTGGTCTTCCTTTGTTACCAAACAAACTCATTCTACCTATTTAAACTTGTTGCGTTCCCCCTGAAAGATCCAATTCACAATTTGGCGGTTTTCATGGAGGAACAGGCAAGTTCTTTCATATATGGTGCTCTGTTTTGCATTAACTGTTGGTGTTTTAATGTCATAATGTTTTCATTTTTTTCCATTTGGAAAAAAAATAAAAAAATAATGTTATAATGCCTTTATTTTGCAGTGTTGTTTTGCCATGAAACATGGCATATAAAGAAATAATTTACTTTCCATGTAATGTACAACTCATATTTACAATAGTTTGTTTTAGCCAGAGGATCATACGATAGAGTTTTAGAACAAAAGTTAAACTTAAATCTATCCAGTGCTGCTTTTCTATTAAAAAAAAATGTTTAGGGGGTACTCTCATTTTCCTATTCATATTAAAATACTGCTCCTCAGTGAGGCCAAACTTAGGAGTATGCATACCTCTCGCCCCCCCCCCCCCCGAAAAAAAGCACTGAATATGTTAAGAAGCTATGAGGGTTTAAAATCAATTTATATAAAATTGGTTTGGTATTTGAGTAAAAGGCCACAAGGCAACACAAATATAAGCACAACTCTATACTCTTAAGGGCACTTAATTCTGTATTTAGCATGTTCTTTTGAAAGTCTCTTACAGTCTTAACCCTTTAATATTTTAATAAATAGCTTAATAAAAAGTAGAAGGTTTGTGAAATTAAGTTGGGAAAACCAGTTCCAACTCACTTTCTCATAACATTCCCTGCCTCTGTCTTTTGGAAAAAATCTTGGGAACAAACAACAATGAACAAGAAAAAGGTGTTTAAAAAGTGTTCATTTGTCGATTTAACAATCCAAGGTAAAAGAAGAAAAGTCTGGCTATAATACTTGACAAGATAGACATCAACATATATGGAAAACAACAGGTGGAATGATAAGAAAGGTAGTATGATTTACTACTGAAAATATTGCACAACTTCATATTTTTCTTTCTCAGATTTACTTCCTGTAATTAAGAATAGCTGAATTAAAGGAGGGGAACTGGAAAAGGTTTGCAATATAAATGCAAATCAACCCAAGACTGTATACTGCTAGTTACTTTCTTCCAACAGTGCACCATTTATACTTTAACAATCATCCCAATCCAGCAGTCTTTTGCAGGTATGTCGATTCTGATGCAAACACTGAAGTCCTCCCAGCCTTTGCTCTTTTCACTTACAAGGGCAATTTGGAGTATGCCCGAGTCTGCCTTGTCCAACAAAACAAAGAGGAAAGGCTGCTTGCATAGGTGCTGTGTATACACCACTACACACCATGGATATGGAAGGCATTTGAATGGAAATAGTCTACAGTGTCTTATACAGCATCTTCCACAGGTTAGTGGATACTTTTGCATTCTGCCAACTAATCCTGTAGAAATTATTTTACATGTAATTGCTCTATTCTATAGCATTGGGGGAGGAATTCCACATTGTGCTCTTCTGATCTTACCGTCAGCCCAAGCATTTCAGCTTGCCAGATGGAACAAGCCTCCCTCTCCTCCCCTTGCATGCTGTTCTGTGGGGTCTCCTGACACACATCCAGAGCCAATTTCAGGAAGCATGGGGTGAGGAGAGGGGCGAAAGCCCTGTTGCATAAGTCCTTGTGTACAGCTTCCGCTGATGGAATTTGTTAGGTGAATGCTTACAGTCTGCAGTGCTTATACTGTAGACATAGTCTTCAGTGCAGTAGTTGTTTACATACAGTTTCTTCGAATCATGTAGCCAAAACAATCAGAACAGTCCTTGATACATTGCCTGCATCTCATGCTAAACTAAGACGTTTCAACATATTGGCTTTAAGTCAAAAGTATAAAGGTCACATTAAAGAATGTTTTAAGAGAACAAAACTCCACATCCTAAGTGGATTTTTTTTTTACAACTACCCTCTCTGCAAGACTGCATCTATCAAGTACATCACTTTTGTTTTTAGTTTCATAAATTTAAATACGTGGAACAGCCCTTACCAGCCGTAGGATCACTAACTTGATCAGTTTTATGTAATTATTTGCCAAATATGAATTTTGCATATAAAACATAAAATATAGAATATTTTAATATCTGCCGATAGACTGCTATACCAACCAAAAGAATACCAAAGGTACACTTAATACACAGAGACCGAGACACAGTATGGTCTTGAGAATCTAAGAACTACAAAAACAAGAGATGCAGTATTTTTTTTATATGATCCAAGATGAATTTTTTTAAAAAGAATGCATCCCCAACAAATTGTGTTTTTGAGATGCAGGGTAATCTTTATCTTGTCTTCATCATGCTCCATTTTAACTTAATAAATGTAAGATCAATTTTAGTATTTGAATTCTACACTCTGTTTAGAAAGAAAATGATGAAAGGAAACACTAGAAAGGCAAATACTGGTTTGTGTTGGTTTTCTTTTAATATTGTCACATTAAAATGTCTCATATAGAAAAAAGTGCATCTCAAGTTTGCTTACAAGCTAGGAGATCTTCTCAAAGTCCACATAATCCTAACTGCAAACAAAATATAGCACTTTTATAACATGTTATAAATAAACTGGTTTTCAAGCATAGAGCCAGCCCCAAAATAAGAATACACTATTTTAGAAGACCTAAGGCAAAATGGATTCCATTTCCAATGAATAAAAAAACTGTGCAAACAAGCTTGAAACTATTTTTGTGCCAGTGTTATAAAATGTAGCTTTTTTTGTAAATAGAGCATTGACCCAAATACCAGGAACTTGTGAAGCAATCTGAACAAAAAATGCAGTTTTCTTTAGGACAAAGGATACTCCAGCATCCCTTTCTCCTTTTTAGCGCACGCTCTCTCACACACACACTCACCCCCCCCCCAATAGTATTCTTGTCATTCATCTCAAAGAAGCTTGAACAGGAAACTTCCTGGTGGGCTGCATCCACACAATTTAATTTTT
Organism: Podarcis filfolensis; assembly: GCF_964270895.1. Lineage (NCBI taxonomy): Eukaryota > Metazoa > Chordata > Lepidosauria > Squamata > Lacertidae > Podarcis > Podarcis filfolensis. The sequence goes on from NC_139609.1 coordinate 44,611,265, forward strand.
AACATATTTTATTATTCACACAGTTCTTCTGTATGGGTGTGCTAACAGGCTTTCTTAAGGAGCAACTATTTGTAAGCACTGGATCAAGGCTTTACATAAAAATAATTTCCTACTTTTTCTATAGTCTATAAATGTGTTTCTTCTTCCTTCCCTCCCTCCCTCCCTCTGTCTGCTATTCAGGATATTTCTTTATTCTTAAGAAATGAGATTTTATTGTGCATGATTTTGTTTCCTAATCCTTGGTTCTTTGGGCAGATGGCAAAGGATCAAACCCTTTTAAAGTGGATGGTTTCCTTGACAGGTCAGAAGAGAAGCTCTGGCTCAGTTAGTCTCGTAGGAGGACAACAGTGCTGCATCAACTGGCTCCATGCAGGAAGGACACGTGAAAGATCTCATCAACCAGTCATCTATACAGTCCAGGTGGTAAATATGCATGCATGGCAGGAATCTGATAGGGTCCCCGTAAACAAAGTCCATCATACAGATCACACATCTAGAAAGGAAAAAAGGAAACAAGATGGAGAGAATCTGAACTCAGCTGAAATATTAACCTGCCCACCTCTCACCAAAACATAAGGGGAAATGCTTGTTGCTGAAGCACCCGTCCGCTAAAACAAATAGATTAGCCAAAACTTATTAACATTTAAAATTTAGAGATGTAGAACTTTCCTAAATAATTTTGAATATTCTTTGGTTTTACTATTATTGATTCCTATGTTTGCTTATAAAACCATACTTTTTGCAGGGGTTTCATATCCACAAGTTGCTAAGTAATAGAATAAGTGAATGGAAACTGCACTTGCTTATATCTGATGCAGCACCTAAAATTAATCTATAGTTTTAATATAAAACTACTTTGTTTTTATTTTTTATTTCTACATTTTATCTCACAGGGAACATGCATGTGTTATGCCTAATGCCTAAAGAGTGATTGTATATGCAGTCTGAGGCAATACTGCAAGTGTTCCTCCTCATCAGGTTACAACACTGATGAAAACAGCTACACTCAAATTCTCTGGGTGGCTAGCTTGTGTGCAGGTTTGGGGTAAACAGAAATAGGGGTCTGGAATTACATGTCGCCTATTGAAACAGCATTTTATATTTAAGAAATCACTCATCCAAAAAATGCACTAACAAGCATCTACGCCATTAGTGGCTGCAGATGTATAATACTTACCGTATTTTTCGCACCATAGGACGCTCCGGACAATAGGACGCACCTTGTTTTAGAGGGGGGAGAACAAGGGAAAAAAATTATTCCGCTCTCTGCCCAGCGCCCCTTCAGCGAAGTGGCAGGAGGCGCTGCGCAGAGAGTGGGAGAATTTTCCCCCTCTTGTTTTCCCGCTCTAAAACAAGGTGCCGTTTAAGGTGCGTTCAGGCGGCTACCTTGGAAGCCTGGAGAGCGAGAGGGGTCGGTGCGCACCGACCCCTCTCGCTCTCCAGGCTTCAGGTTCCTTTCGACCTGCTCTTTGGGGCTGGCGGGGGGAAGCCCACCACCAGCCCCAAAGAGCAGGTCAGGGAGCAGCGGAAAGGCGTAGCGGAGAGGCTGCTGCCATAGTCACGCGTCACTTCTCCAGCTGGGAGAGGGTCGCGGGGGGCTGCTTTAGCCCCGCGCGCGCTCTCCCGGGTGCAGAGGTGACGCGCGCCTATGGAGGCTCCTGCCATAGACGCGCGTCACCTCTCCAGCCGGGAGAGGGTCGCGGGGGGCCGCTTTAGCCCCGCGCGCGCTCTCCTGGGTGGAGAGGTGACGTGCGCCTATGGAGGCTCCTGCCATAGGCGCGCGTCACCTCTCCAGCCGGGAGAGGGTCGTGGGGGGCTTCCTTAGCCCCCCGCGCGCTCTCCCGGGTGGAGAGGTGACGCGCGGGTATGGAGGCTCCTGCCATAGCCGCGCGTCACCTCTCCAGCCGGGAGAGGGTCGCAGGGCTATGGCGTCTTCGCTCCATAGGACACACACACATTTCCCCTTCATTTTTGAAGGGGAAAAAGTGCGTCCTATAGAGCGAAAAATACGGTACATGATTTTCTATGGTGGTGAAAATCCAGTTTATAAAGTGAGGGGAGTATGGGCTGGGATTGTTTTGACATTAATGTCACGTGGAATGCATGAAAAAATTAGCATGCATGAGCAGCACTAATTCTACAATAAATTACTGTCTGGAAGCAGTCTATGTCAAAAAGGTTCTGAAGAAGACTGAGAATATGTGTGTTTTCAGTAGTGGCACAACCTTCCCCTGGTAGCATGAACAACTACATCTTTGTGGTTCCTTATCACTGCAAGATAATTCTTATTCAGCAAAGCCCGTGGTGGATTTGCTTAACTTTTTCTGATCTATGAGATTTTTCTTCTATCGTATTTTGTGGATTTTTCTGATGTTTTCACATATTGCATTATCTAATTTCTTCTTTGCAACAATTATTCTGATGAGACGCAACTTACACATTGATGAAAACTGATAAGTAATTGCTTTTAGTGCAGCTATTTCATGTATTTACCGTATTTTTTGCCCTATAGGACGCACTTTTCCCCTCCAAAAATGAAGGGGAAATGTGTGTGTGTCCTATGGGGCGAATGCAGGCTTTCACCGAAGCCTGGAGAGCGAGGGGGGTCAGTGCGCACCGACCCCTCTCGCTCTCCAGGCTTCAGGAAGCTATCTGCTAGCCGTGGGAGACGCAGCTCTCCCACGGCTAGCGGAGTGCTTGCCTGCACCCAGAAGCTTGGGGCGCGATGAGCTCAGCACGCCCCAAGCTTCGGGTTTCGCGCAGTCCTCCACGAGCCGTGGGAGAGCCCCCACCCCAGCCCCGCCCCAGCCCCACACCTGGGGGGGAAATAAAGAAAAAAATTTTTATTTCCCCCCAAAAAAACTAGGTGCATCCTATGGGCCGGTGCGTCCTATGGAGCAAAAAATACGGTACATAAGTGATGTTACCACAAAAAATGGCACTTACTCTCTGATCTTTTTCTCAGAACCATCTCTTCCTGGATCATAGACTCCTTTCGGCAGGTGCTGTATAAGGCCTATTCGCTGTGCTATCCTAATTTGTTCCTCTTCTGTAAGCTGGGTTGCTAGGCGGGTCTGGCTGGGAGTTGGATGGTAAACTGGAACTGGAACCTGTTCCTAAAATTAAAAGAAAGAAAATGAAAACAAATGCATTTGCCTTGTCAGTTTTAAATTAATGATAGAAATGGACTTCACAGTATATGGAAATTTAAACCTCTTTCTTTCTGGGAGGAAATGTGTGTAACACTTCATTCTCCTTTTTAGTCTTATAAGCCATAAAATGGGGCAAACTGCAGTGCCATCATGGCTGGGAAGCTGGCATGGATCTATTTTAGGATGTTCTCTGCACAGACAATTTGACTTTTGTTTCCATTAGTTGCCTATGGATTAGTTAAAACAAATGCATAAGTATGACATGAGAATTGGAAAATTATGCTTGCAGGCTGGCTAACTGATGAGCATATGGCCTGCCAATACAGAGAAAATTATATATTTTAACTATTACTTGACATCAATCTCATCATCTGCTTAAAGCAAACAGTAACTTGATGTTGTAAGTTAGCTTCATAGAAATGAAAAGTAACAGAACACTCAAACATCTGCAATACTGAAGGTTTTTGAATACCCTTGTGCCCAGACAATACAACTAGTTCTATTTAAATGGAAAAAACACCACATACACACACATTTTAAAAGTTTAAGTGAAAGTCTCTATAAAATCTCCAGGCACATTTATTGTAGCAATATCTCAAATACATACTCCTTTTTGTGTGGTGTTAGTGCAGCTACATCACCCGGCTAAGGTGTGCCATCTCAACAATCACAGGTACGGGGGTCATTTGCACAACCACATCAATGTAGTTTCGGTGTTGAGAGACAACTGTGTTGCCACAAAGCAACAGAAGAGCTGCACGTGGGCAAGGATAAAATGCACCCTCTGTGCAATTATGATTTTTAGCTGACTCACTGTGGGCTGCATTTTTTGTTTTCTTCCATCCATACCCAGTATGTATGCACACTGTGAATAATCACATAATCTATCTGAACACACTGCATTAGCACACATATAACACTCAGCATCTTCTATACCGAACAGCCAACTCCTCAGAACAGTTCCTGTAAAAGGCTCCCCTTTGATTCACCCCTCTTCCCACAGGTATTTATGCTTTATGTAAATGGCAGGTTACCATGCAGTGATTTTTTTAAAGACCAATTACTAATGGAAGGGATTCCTAGTTTCACTTAATCCCCGACGCCCCCCCCCCAAAGCTATGAACAAATGGATACATGAGAGCTGCCAGATGGACATCTGTTAATCTTCAGCAGAAGGCGCTTACGGACTGTAAAATGGAGACTTCCCATTCCACTTTTCTTTGTGCCCTTCATTTATCATCCAGAAGGCCTTGTTTATCCTTGGACAATTAGTGTATGTTATTTCACAGGGGTGTAACTACTGAGTATCTTCCATCCCTTTTTGCAAATAAGAAAACAAATAAAAGAACAGCAATATTCAATAATAAGGTGAAACTGGATGCAATGGGAGCAGGTCTGTGCATTTTGCAGCATGTCAGCCATATTTGCATGTCACACTAAGCCAAACCATGGCTTAGTGCAAACATGCTGGTTTGCGAGGAGTAGATTTTGCTCCTCCCTGGTCTTTTTAGGTGATAGATGGGTGGCAGCCCAGCCAAGCCAAGCTTTGGCTTAGCATGTTGTACAGACCCACAACTGTGATAAGAGCTCTCCTCCTTAACCATGTTTTGGGGTTACCGGTTGTGGTTAAGGGGAGACCTTATCTACAATCCTGGATGCAATGGCATTAAATGGCAAATGTGGATTCTATGTAAGAAGTTACATGGGGGGTGGGGGGAGCAAGTATAAAGTAACACATGATAAGGTAAAAAAACAAAACCACTTCACAATTATGCTAATTGGCAACTGACTAGGAAAGAGATATTGGGCTTAGGGGAACTAGATCAATGAAAATGCTAACCCAGTGTGCAGCAGCTATGAAAATTAGAATCCCATGAAAGAAAGGGATTGAAAATAAAATTGCTTATATCATAATACTACCATTATACAAATACTATGTTCAAGTTCTGCTTGCCATACCTAAAAAAAGGATATCATTGACCTGAAAAAAGTGCTAAATTGAGAACCAAAATGTTTTGGGGGCTGGAGAGGAAAGGTTATGTTAAACATGTTGCTTTAGTAGGGAAAGTGAGTAAAGGGTGCAGGAAGAGAAATGATAGAGGTATATGCAATTATGTGTGGTATGGGGGAAAGTTGATAAAGAGCAAACTTCATAGCATGCATAGTTAATGTTAAATTTTCTAGTGTTAAGAAAGAGGTTAAATTATGAAAAATAATAAAGACTCTTCAAGTGGCTAGTTCAGCCATCCACAGCCAGGTGCTCTCCTGGATTTTTGGACTACAATTCCCATCAGCTCCAGCCAGCATAACCATTAATAATGATATTATAATACTTTGAAAAGAGGTCAGTGGTAGCTGGGAAACTACTAATCCTTGGATAAAGATAATCTGAAGATTACTTTATTCCGTTTAATAAATTGATACAATATTCAACATGATTTATATTAAAAAATCAGAAAATATTCTAATTGCTGTTCAAGTGTGTTGTCTGTCCAACAGATATTGTGCTGTGCCACAAATACTAGTTAAAAATAGGTATCCTGATTGTCAGACTGTTACAAATCATAGCACTGACTTTGGTGTGCTCAAAATTTGTGGCTCAAGGAGACCATTCTAGGCTGGATTGTGGCCCATTGAGCTGCTTCAGTTATTTAGAATTGGAGCTTCTAGACCACAACAGAGAATATAATTCTGTTTTTTACTCTTGTAAGGCATATATGAACTTGAACCCTTGTATGCAGTAACTAAAATTGAAAGAAAGTACCGTATTTTTCGCACCATAGGACGCACTTTTTCCCCTCCAAAAATGAAGGGGAAATGTGTGTGCGTCCTATGGTGCGAATGCAGGCTTTCGCTGAAGCCTGGAGAGTGAGAGAGGTCGGTGTGCACTGACCCCTCACGCTCTCCAGGCTTCGCACACCTCTCTGCAAGCAGCGGGAGCCCAGCGCTGGGCTCCCGCTGCTTGCGGAGACTTGCCTGCATGCCGAAGCCTGCGCGCACTGAACTCAGCGCGTCCAGGCTTCGCGGACCTCTCCGCAAACAGCGGGAGCGGTCCCGCTGCTTGCGGAGAGTTGCCAGCATGCCGAAGCCTGCGCGCGCTGAGATCAGCGCGCCCAGGCTTCGCGGACCTCTCCGCAAACAGCGGGAGCGGTCCCGCTGCTTGCGGAGAGTTGCCAGCATGCCGAAGCCTGCGCGCGCTGAGATCAGCGCGCCCAGGCTTCGCGGACCTCTCCGCAAACAGCGGGAGCGGTCCCGCTGCTTGCGGAGAGTTGCCAGCATGCCGAAGCCTGCGCGCGCTGAGATCAGCGCGCCCAGGCTTCGCGGACCTCTCCGCAAGCAGTGGGAGCGCTCCCACGGCTTGCAGAGAGCTGCCTGTTTGGGGGCTGGGGTCGGGGGAAGCTCGAGCTTCCCCCGCCCCAGCCCCACGCCTGGGGGAAAAATAATTTTCCCCCTTTATTTCCCCCCAAAAAAACTGGGTGCGCCCTATGGTCCGGTGCGCCCTATGGTGCGAAAAATACGGTATATTCTATCAAAACACAAAAGCATAGCCAAGAAGACAGAAAGAGCCTAATCTTGACACCTGGAAACAAACTAGAAGGGAGTTTGCCCTGAAACATACCACTCTTGGGGTCTGTTGTGGAGGCTAGGTATGTAGCAGAAAAAGACAGGATAGGGATATAGCAAAAAAACAAACAAACAAAAACTGTATAGTGAACTTTATAAAAATTGAAGGGTAGTCATTTTTCTTACCCCCACCATTAAAAACATCATGATTACAAAAACATTTTCCTGGGCATATTGATGTACAATATTATACCAAAGAAAACCCAAATGCCAATTTTGATTTTTAAAAAGATATATTGTTTTACCTTCTTTTGTTTACCCAAATCTAGTTCCTTAGGGTGGCTGCTGCCTACTATAAATAAAAGACTGTAATTTGAGAGCTTTTTTCTACAATTTTCATAACTGAGCATAACCCTAACCACCTAATGTTGATGGTTGAATAGAGGCCTGGGGAGGCCCAGACCACTGCTGGCTTTTGAGGCCCCTAGCCACAATAAATGCAGCCACAAAAAAAGATTGCTTATAACATGATCTTTAAAGAACGGCAAACCACAGCAATAAACAAGCAGATGAAGTGTGAGGGAACAGGACAATCTGGCACTTAAAAACAACAAAGGTGGCACCTAGCAAACATGCTTAGAAAGTTCCAAGGAAAGGGCTCCCTTTGGCTGCCACCTGACTGACCTCAGGGGGCGGGGGTCCACAAGAGGACCCTCCGACTGAGTTCGCCTATAAATCAGATATACCAGCTTCACAGATTACTTTGAGGGCTCTGCTTTGAACTCTAATCTTACTGCATTTTCCAGTAAATTACCATTTGTAACTTACAATATTATATGTGACTAAAGTTATTTTATTAAATAGCTTTCATCCTGCACCTTCAATCATAACAGTCCTAAGAGCAGTTTGCAATCCTCTAAAAATCCATAAACCAATAAAACATAAATTGGAATGCAATAAACAGCATTCTGCTACAGCATTGGCTAAAAAAGCAACAAAACTCAGAAAAAAGCAGGAAGACATCAACCTACGTAAGCTGCTGTGTTCAAACAGCATTACCTTCTTTACCTTCTGTCCCATATTTATTTATAAAATATTATATACCACTATATATAAAAAATATCTAAGGGGTTTCTGCTAAGTGATAGAGGAAACCAAGTAATGCAGGTGCCACTACTGAAAATACCTGACCATGCATAACTTCCCTACCCCAAAAAGCAAAGGGATGTGCAAGAGGACGTCTGTTGATCTCAAATGTGTGGCTGGATTCACACAGGGTCCTGCACTAAACCACCACGCCACAAATAAATTTCTATGTAGATAGTTATCTGTGTTATTTACATAATTATGATTCTTTCCATGTTTCAAGACTGTATACTTTTTTTCTCTTCCTAGAAACTAAACTCATAGCTAATCTTTAAAAGGTAAAAATGATAAAATCTATTTTGTTTGTATTGCTGAATGCTGAATGCATTTGTTGTTGTTTAGTTGTTTAGTCATGTCTGACTCTTCGTGAACCCATGGACCAGAGCACACCAGGCACTCCTGCCTTCCGCAGCTTGGTCAAACTCATGTTCATAGCTTCGAGAACACTGTCCAACCATCTCGTCCTCTGTCGTCCCCTTCTCCTTGTGCCCTCAATCTTTCCCAACGTACAACTACAATAAACTTCATTAAATTTCTGCATTTTAAAAAATATAAACTACCCCAAGACAATTCATCCATCCAATGAAAATTCTAGAAACTGGCAAAAAAGAATTAAGTGAAGAGCAAGAAATAATAATTATTTTAATGAAGCATAAAGCTCCTTGTTACAAGCAACTGATTTCTGCACTTCAATTATTGCACAGCATGCTCCCTCATTCCAGGATAATGTCTTAGGGTACAGTTCAGTCTGATGAGTTTAGTGGCTCATCAGTGCTGCTCTTCACTTGGTTCCTGTCCCTACCAGGTGTGATAAATTTCATTTTATCTGGCAAAAGTCCCATATTCAGCCTCATTGGAAAAGAACATGCAGCAGTATAGTTCAAATCCAAATCTCCAAGGTGCTTCACATGGACAACCCCAGCTTGTACCTCTTTAATGAGGTACAAGCTTTTGTGAGAATAAAAAATTCAGGAAACAGAGTGCAAACAGCGATAAGATTCACAGGATGTGGTGTGGAGTATCAGAAGCAGTTGCATAAACAGAAGTGCTGGTCTGAATGCATCCTTAGAAAGTTGTTTTGTTTTGAAGTGGAAGAAGGGAAGGGTCTACATAAAATTCATTGTTATCAGGAGCTACTCCTGAAAATCCAATAAGTCACGATTTACACACTAGAAAAAAATGTTAATTTTAAGCACTGCAAATTGAGAAAGTGCTGTGTTTGCCGAGGACAGCAGAAAGGTTGCACAGCCTGGTCTGGAAGTCAAAAGCATTTGTCTGGAGAAAGCGGCAAAAATAACTCATTTCCAAGGGGCAATGAACAATACTACAACAATGGATGTGGCCCCCGCTTAATCCCTGCTTCCTTCCAAATCCCAGCAGCCTTTCTATGGAAGTCTGTTCATGCTTCCACCTGCCTTGCATATTAACTGTAGATTTACAGAAATTGCTTCTTGGACTGAAGAAACCATTCCTGTTAACAACAGCCTTGCCTGGGCAATACAAAATATTGTGCAAAGCAGCCAAATTAAACACTGCCTGGCAGGACTGGCTTTACCACGAAGCCAATGGGATAGAGTGGCATCATTTTACCCTGTAGACGGGAGAAAGTATTTCCTTCCTTAATAGTTTATTTACTACTGCTGTTTGCTTGCTCCTCTCCTCCACCCACCCCCCAACTCTGCCATCAGCCAGTGATTGTGTCACTTCAGGCAGGAGAGAACAAGCCAAATCAAACAGCCGAAGTAGCACATGAATCAGGCCACAGGCTGTTTCTCCATATTTGTGACATGGTAACTATGAGAAATGGAACCAGTAACTCATTCCACATTGGAAGCTACTTAAGTGAAGAGTGAGGGTTATGCCAACATTGTTAAAATTGGCTAAACTGTGTAGAAAGTTGCCTCACATAAACAGCTTCCTAAGTAGAATGGCACCCAGACTATTCCAGTGTTTTGATAGATGCTACCACGCTGCAGAAGTATGCATGCAACAAAAAGCAGGAACGGAACCACTGCAGTTACCCTGTATGCAATATATCAGAAGGGCATTACTTCCTTGACTGTTTAGATTTAATCATCAGCTTTCACTTTTACAGAACTATATCTGAAACCTCAGATATATACAACTCTCTTACTAAGCATAAAATCTACCTTCCAAGTATCATAACATGGGACAAGAGTGGCCAACCTATTCAGGTGTTGTTGGGCTGTAATTCCCATCATTGCTGATCAGTGGTTGGGCTAATGGGAGTTGAAGTCTAACAACATCTGGAGGATCACAGAGTTAGCCAACCTTGATTCAGGGTCTCTAGAACAAATTGGCTTGGAAAAACCCAATAACTGCTTTGATGGTGTCAAAAGCTGCTGAGAGCTCAAGGAGAATTAACATTGCTACATTTCCCTGTCTCTCTCAATAGATGTCATCATACAGGGTCATCAAAGCAGTTCCTGTGCCAAAACCGGACCTAAGCCCATTTGAAATGGATCTAGAAAGTTGATTTCTAGAAAGCCTGGATCTTTCCAAGAAAGCCTGGATTTGATCCATGATTTCACCCCCTTCTTTACAGTATGCATTTTTTAAAAAATGGCTTGATGATCAGACTACTTTCAGAACAGAAAAGTACATTATTTCAACATTTCTGCAAAGTTGTTCTACAACCAACAGTTTATCAGCTTCTTTGGATGATACTGGGGATGCACAAACAGAATCAATATATACAAACCGCACAAATTTAAAGTAAAGAATCAGTGAAATGAACAAATCCCTCCCTTACATTCCTTCAGAACAGAGTTGGCAGGAATTCCTTGTTTTTGGAGATTGCAGCCAGGGAAATAGCATATAATATCTATGTACAGTATGTCCCCACAACAGTTGATAGTTTAGAAATGTTGCCATTTGTGTTTCCTACAAATTCACTTTAATGTGAAAATTGTTTCTGTTTGAGGAGCATATATACGATCCCTAGGATTTTTACAGACTGAGCATCTCCATGCTGGTTGGCCATATGTCTCATACTCATTTAACCTTAATCAACAGATGGGCATTTCTGGCAGATTAATGCCTATCTACATAAATAGGGAACCATGTGTGAGGGATCACATTTGGAGAGAGGCCATAGCTTAAATGATAGAGCACATACCTTGGAAGCAGAAGCTCCCAGGATCAATCTGTCATATCCAACTGAAATATGCAGGTAGAAAGATCTTTGCCTGAGACCCTAGAAAGCTGCAGTCAGAGTAGGCAGTACTGGCTCACTAGATAAATATTCTGACTTGGAATCAGGCAACATTCATGCACAATTCACTCTCAGCACCAACCTAGTCCAAATATTTCCATCCTTGTTCTTGGGACTATTTTATACACTGTAGGAGTTACCATCTGATATGTGTGCCTGTGGAAAATTCTGCTGTTTCTTATTTAAACCAGATCACCCAACTTCTGTCCAAGATGGAGGTGAAAGTTACTTAAGTGTTTTGTGTGTAAGACCAAACCTCCAAGTTCTTCCCTTTTAAAATTGGCTAGATATCTTGGTGGGGCTTTTTTGGCTGCAACACTACTATTGTTTAGCATTATGTGCACAAACTGGAATAAGCCTTAGGCTTGTATAATCTCTCATCTCTCTCTGGCCATGGCAACAAGATCTGGAGCTGACACTTCTATTGTTAAAATAACCAGAGCCCCCTACTTGGAGGGACTCAGCAACAGCAACTAAGACACCATCCATTCTATGAGGATCAATGACCAAACAAGACAAATGAATGGTGTGGTATGGTGCTACACAAAATGGACCCCATTTACCCTAAAACATTGCATATTGAGTTCATTTTAGTTCGCTAGAAACAGAGTAAAGTAGATACAAAAAAACCCCCACTCCTTGCTTGATTAAAGCAATTACCTTGTTAATTGGTAAGGCTCCAAAGTGGACTGTCCAGATGTAAAAGAGGGAGGGGTTTCTGCACCTTTAGCAGCAGTCATGCAAGTTACTCCTGCTGAAATTCCCTTTTCGGCACAACCAAGGTGCCCTAGTTTATCCCCTAATCCAAAGATGTAAAATGTTTCTCTCAAATTACAATAACAATTTCCCTCACGGATGAGAGAAGTAGACACTCCAATTTTACCATACAGCTTACAAAAATTGGTTTTTTGTTTTGCTTATTGCAACAGCTGAACAGCAACCAAAAAGCACTTTGTATGTTGAATAAAATGTGTTTACACTAATGTATCTGATATGGGAAGCATGTACAGTGGTACCTCGGGTTACATATGCTTCAGGTTACAGACTCCGCTAACCCAGAAATAGTATCTCGGGTTAAGAACTTTGCTTCAGGATGAGAACAGAAATTGTGCTCCAGTGGCATGGTGGCAACAGGATGCCCTATTAGCTAAAGTGGTGCTTCAGGTTAAGAACAGTTTCAGGTTAAGAACAGACCTCCAGAATGAATTAAGTTCTTAACCCGAGGTACCACTGTACTATATTCCTTTTTGTGATAACCCAAAGCTTATCCCTGCTGTGACTGTGCATTTTCAGTTTCCAGGGCACAAGTCCAAGAGTGATCTCATTCAGAGCTCAACCACTTCTAATACAGAATATATGTTTGCACTAAGGACACATGCAAGAAAGAAGTATATTCACTCAGGTGGTTGATAATACTTTTTAAAAAAAACTTCCAAAAAACCTGGTCACTGGTATTTTTTATTTTTTTAAAAAAGCTGTGCCTGGAGACAGATAATCAGGTTGTGTATCCATTGCAGTGACCAAAGGAGGAATGACTGCTGAGAGGAGAGCAGAAAGAAGGAAAGCCATTGTACACCTGCATCAGCACAACCAGACACCTTCATCTGCCCCAGCTGCAACAAAACATGTCTCTAGAGCCAAAACAGGTGCTGTGTAACTCTCCAATGGTTTGACTTCAGCTGCAAAGGGACATTCTTCCATTGTCTGCCGAGACAGAGAGATGCCAACTCTAAAAACACAGATTGTCTATGTTCAAGAAAATATTTTCTTAACTGCTAGGATGGTTAATAACATGAACTGTGAAATTCCTGGTTCAAATATAAGACCAGTCTACCTTTCACTGCTGTTGTAAGGAATATCAGGTCAATGTATGGGAATTGTTTTGTGTATTTATAGGGCAAAGCAATATGCTGTATGCAAAGGGTTAAGTATCTAGCTATATTAGCATATAACCAACATACTGTAAACTGGGTGGATTAGGACTTTTTTCAGGTTCTAAATAAACAGAGCATTTCACTCCAAACTTTAGGTTTTGATCAAACATAAGAACTGATGACATTTCTGATGGGAGAATGGCTACCGCAGCCTCTGATCTCCCACTGGTTTGAAAGCTGACTGTTTTGAGTTCAGAAAGTAAGACTCAATTGCAAGCTAGCAAAAAACATAACAAAACCATTTTCCCCAAAATACAAATACGTTATATTGCTAAATTTGAGAAAGGTTTATTTATACACACAACGTTCCTTTAATATCATGCATGCTAGATTTTTAGTTTGCTGTAGATTGGTTAAAGAAGGTGCTTTTTATATGAACACTCCTATATTTTGATAGTGTTTAGCACAGCTGAGATCAAATTATGATCACTACTTTTCCTAGCAAGTAAACCAAAATTATCATGAGAATATTTTAATGCTAGCCAGTATCTCTCTAGCTGTACCACCTGAGGAACAACATAAATGCAGTCTGACATCCTTCACAGTGCATTTAAATACACTTAACCAAATTCTGTATTTTAGTAAAGTACCATAGAAATGAAGCTATTGAAACTGAGTTTTGGAGGATGATTGTTTAAGAAAAAATAATTATCATCATCAAAACTGTTGGGCAAGATGCACATAAGAAAGACACTGCAGTTCTAAAATCACAACCCAAGTCTGCTGACTCCTAGTCCACTGCCTTATTGCCTGAATTACTCATTGTAGGCTGCTGTAATACTGCACTATGAAAATATCATTGCCAAAGCACTAACTGGAATTTTATCTAAAGGAAACATAAAACAACTGAAAAAGCTGATTGTTCATTCTGGTCCAGAATCTAGCTAATGCTGGGTGTTCCTGGTTAGATCCTCAGGGTATTATGTAATGCTTCCCATAGATCAGTTAGAAAAATGAAGGCATCTCAGAAATCGGCCACCAACGGAGCCCTGCAGAATAATCTTATCATTTCTCTTGCAATCAAGAGGGCAGGAGGGAATAAAAACTAAATAAATAAAACCAACCTCCACAATACTGCAGAATCACCCATGTGTTAGGCCACAGATCAACACACACAATACCACCATACCTATGAACCAGAGACTTGTGATTTTCATTTATTAACTGCAGTAATGTCAATAAATCTTGCCTGTGAGTCCTGGAAGATCTGCTCCTGGGAAAGCAGGGTCCTGACTGACTCCACTTACAAAGGCTGAGGCTGCTGGAGAGACAATACTGGCTGCCTTAGTCATCAAGGTCATCAAGCCAGAGCCACTATTGGCAGTAACAGCAGAAATATATGTTGTATGTTTAAGATAATATTTTATTCTCTCGCCAACTATGCTGTTTCAAATGTGCAGTTTATTTGACTTCCTTTAGTAATGTTTTCTTTTGCTATGTTTAATTTTTTTTGTTAACTTTGCTGTGTTAAATGTGCATACTGTACATGGCCTCCTTTGTATTATTTTGAAACTTATAAAGAAATGTGATAAAGAAATGAAATGAAATGAATAAAAATAAATAAAAGAGCACTCTTACTCTTTTAAAAAAACAACACACCCACCAAGAGTTACTTCCTGTATTATTTTTCACATATGGGATGACTGTCAAATGTCAGTTCTGTGACTCTTGTATATACACATATATAGATTCAGAAAGTCTCAAAAGAATTCCTGTGTTATCGAGTTCACGAATTAGTGACTTGTACTAATTAAAAAATGGTGATATGGAAGTAACTTGAGCAAGTCATGTCATGCCTGCAATAAAACATGAAAGAAACTCTATGTGACATCAGCTTGGAGGCAGAAGATGCAAAGTGTTATGCCAGTTTCAAGACAAAGTATTGGACACAATTTAAACAGACCACCACAATGCAATATGAAATTGCATTACAGACAATTACCGTACTAAAAACCTCACACTCATTAATACCCAGAAGTAACACAATATACCAATATTGCTATGCTGGCTACTCAGCCTAGCACAGATGTGGTGCTGGTTCCCTACAACCATAGCTTGCATATTAAGAATCAGTCTTAGGAACATTTACAATCCATCTCTTCCCAGTGTGAAATGCTGCCCTTCCCCTCCATGGTTGTTCTGTGTTTGCACCAACTGATCAGAGAAATGCAAGGGGAAGTTTTGCTCACGTTTTTCTAAACAACATAGCATCCTGCACCACAGAATACATGGTGCTGTTTAAATTTCTTTGTATACATATAGGGGCTTGTTGGCTTGGGACTACTTGTTAAGACTAGTCAGTGTCCTAGTGTGTACAAAAAGAGCTCTATATCTTGGCAATGAGAGCTATATAGTATATTTCAAACAATGCTGTTATGTTATGGCTGCTAGAGAACGAGTATAATGGGGCTATTAAACCCCAAACCAAAAACCAGTTCATCTTATACAAATTTATGTGTTAATTATTTATAAGATTTTTACCCTGCCCTTTCTTCCTTAGGAGCACAGGGCAACTTACACTAATAAGCAGCAAAATAACTAATCATAGGGTGCTCAACACTGGATCTATTGTCAATTGCAGCTCCCCCATTTAGCAGGCACTGCGTATTACTTCAAAATGCAGTAAGCCAGCCCTGTTCATTTATCTGAGTCAGACCCTGGACTTCTTCCCCAAAATCGTTCCCTGATGGCACAACTGTGTGATTTGTGGTTCCACTTATCCCACACTTAGTCCTAGTAGTTCCAACATGACTCTGAAAGATGTAGTTTGGTGACTACAGGCTTAGTCAACTACAGTGGTGCCCCGCAAGACGAATGCCTCGCAAGACGGAAAACTCGCTAGACGAAAGGGTTTTCCGTTTTTTGAGCTGCTTCGCAAGATGAATTTCCCTATGGGCTTGCTTCGCAAGACGAAAACATCTTGCAAGTTTGTTTCCTTTTTCTTAACACCGTTAATACAGTTGCGACTTGACTTCGAGGAGCAACTCATAGAACGCAGTGTACATAGTAGCCTTTTTTGAGGTTTTTAAAGACTTTGGTGATTTTTGAAGCTTTTCCAAAACTTCTTTTGCAGCTATTTGGTAAGTTAAGCTTTTAAAACTTTTTTGGGGGCTTTTGGATTTTGGGTTGGGGTGTTTGGAATTCAAGGACTTGGTGTTGGGGAGGGGTTTGCAAGAATCTGGAAGCTTGTGTGTGTTTTTTCTGCATTTTTATGATTTTTTGTGACCATTGGGGGACTCTGCTGTTTTTTTTTTTTTTTTAAATCTGGATTTGAATTTCTGTGTGCTGGGTGGCTGGGGAAACAGCTGCGGAGGGGTTTGCAAGAATCTGGAAGCTTGTTTTTTTTCCTGCATTTTTATGATTTTCTGTGACCATTGGGCCACTCTGCTGTTTTTTAAAAAAAATTCTGGATTTGAATTTCTGTGTGCTGGGTGGCTGGGGGAACAGTTGGGGAGGGGTTTGCAAGAATCTGGAAGCTTGTGTTTTCCCCCCTGCATTTTTATGATTTTCTGTGACCATTGGGCCACTCTGCTGTTTTTTTTAAAAAAATCTGGGTTTGAATTTTGAAATGCTCTTTACAGTATGTGTGACTTTAAAGAGCACTTAATAAACTCTTGTTGTACCAAATTTGGCTTTGTTTGGACTTTTTTTGACCATAGGAACGCATTAATTGATTTTCAATGCATTCCTATGGGATTTTGTGCTTCGCAAGACGAAAAATTCGCTAGACGAAAAAATTCGCGGAACGAATTAATTTCGTCTTGCGAGGCACCACTGTATCTTGTTGCAGGCATTTTGGCACAGTATCAGTCCTGCAATTTGGCAGCTTGTCATTTTAGATATCTTATCTTAAATAGAGGAGTGACTGAGAATAGCTGTTCTGTATTAAACTACAAGGAGAATGTAGTTAGCCAGAATACAGTTGTGCTACCAAAGTTGGAGTTCAGCCAATACATCTTGTTGAAACATAATGAGATTTTTGAAGTTCAGTCAAACAACAGTATCACTTCTGCTGTAAATTCATTGTCCCTATATAAGAGATTACGATAGAATAGCTGAGTAGATTACAGTTTCTTCCAGCAATTCAGCATCAAAGTGGATTAATAAACTACCTGGAACAGCCATACAAAATAAAATCATTAATAACCTTTGTTTTTCACTCATTTTGCCTCGGGTATGTTGGGACACCAGAGCTTTAAAGCAGGCTATCACCCTATTAAAGAAAATAAATACTGGAACTGTTTTCAAATTGAAGGGCAGCATATAAATTCATAAAATCAATTAAACATGTTAGAGGTAAGGACCAGGATGCTAAATTCTCTTAAAAAAACAACTACTACTCTAAACTCTACAGTTTTCTTAGTCCTTGAGCTATGCTGACACTATGATAAACAGGGATGAGCAGGACACTAAGTAAGTTTTCTGAACCACTCGAGCACCTCTGAATGTAAGTGATGACACAGACAATGAAATCTGAAGAGCCCACAAACCAAATTAGGTTTGTAAGACATTTGGTTTAGCTCATTTTTAAAATAATACTGGAATGGCAATCATATGACACAGTTTTTATGCTCAGAGTCCTCAGGGACTGAATGCAGATACAGGCACTGTGCAAACCTGGCACATGGCATGTCTCTCTGCATGCATGGAGGTCACTGCATTCTGTCTTCCATGCACAAATACAGCAGGAGTGTGCTCTCTGTACCTAGAGACTCGGAATTAAGCATTTTCTGCTGTATTTCCCCTAGAATAGAATTACATTTTTGATCAGTATAAATCATTTGCTGTGAAAGCAGACACAATTTCTATAAGTGATAAAGCAAAACTGAGCATCGTAAAAGCACAATGTGACTTAAGCATTTTGAAAACAAAGCAAAGCTCCCACTCCCCCACCCAAGCCCAACCCTTTCCAGCACTCCACTATTTACCAAAGTCTGTTGCTGTGGAAACAAATCTACTGTAATAAATGACAGTTTTGAGAAGAGAAGGAAACACAGCCGAGTCCCATGACAGAAATGAATGATGTTATTGTAACCATCGATGTCTCGTGAGTTTATCACCCGCTTACATACATCAAAACAGATGCAAACACCCTCTAAATAATCTTTCACCAGCGTATGAAGACCTGATGACACACTTACTGTAAACTGCCCAGAGATGCTTAATTATTGGTGAGTATATAAATAGGGACGCGGGTGGTGCTGTGGGTTAAACCACAGAGCCTAGGACTTGCTGATCAGAAGGTCAGCGGTTCGAATCCCCGTGACGGGGTGAGCTCCCATTGCTCGGTCCCTGCTCCTGCCAACCTAGCAGTTCGAAAGCACGTCTAAGTGCAAGTAGATAAATAGGTACCGCTCCAGTGGGAAGGTAAACAGCGTTTCCGTGCGCTGCTCTGCTTCGCCAGAAGCGGCTTAGTCATGCTGGCCACATGATCCAGAAGCTGTACACCGGCTCCCACGGCCAATAAAGCAAGATGAGCGCTGCAACCCCAGAGTCTGCCACGACTGCACCTAATGGTCAGGGGTCCCTTTACGTTTATATAAATATTATAAATAAAAACAATTTCAAATATTAGTATTTTTACCCTTCAGGATCATACTCCAAAAGTAATGTCCTTTTCCAGCACATGGTTACTGGAAAGCTTGTATTTACTGCCAATGTCATACCACACAGTGAAAGCGTGAGAACAGTCAAAAGAGCTGACTTGCAGCTAAGGGAGGAGTGGAACCCTGAAGGAACTGAAAATCCCTCTTCCTATGAAGAAGCCAGAAAGAGCTTGCCCACGTCTATCTCATACAGAGGGTGAACAAAGACAACCATTAGGCAAGTGATAATCTACCGAGGTGTGCATGTAACCACTTTATAAGCTGGTCATAGAATCATAATTTGAAAGGCACCCTGAGGATTATCTAGTCCAACCCCCTGCAATGCAGGAATATGCAGCTATCCCTTACGGGGATCAAACCTTAAACCTTGGCATTATCAGCACCACGCTCTAACCAACTTAGCTGTCCAGCTGTTGTATTGTCATTTGTATTGTCCTGCGGAGTAGTGAGGAATCTTGTCACACCTCTGAACCCAATCATAAATCTAGGAAAGCAGAGGAATGGCAAGATTCTCCTCACCAGCTGGCAGGGTGATAAAAGAGAATACAGACAAAAACCAGCTTGTTAAATGGTTATTCACTCATATTCACTCACATCCAGTACTGTTCAGGACACAAGAAATAATGGAACTTTCTCATGGTAACCTCTTGATGGGATTACTGAAGGGGTTGGGAGCTGTTGGCCCTCCAGATATTGCTGAACTACAATTCCCATCAGCCCCAGCCACCGTGGCCAATGGCCAGGGATGATGGTAATTGTAGTCCAGCGACATCCAGATTTCTAGAGCCCTAAAATTTTGAAGTAAAAAGTGATATAAATATTTAGAATAAATAAACTACTCCTGAAGAACTGCTATAGATCTTCAGTGTAAATAGAGCATGAGCAAAGAGCATATAATTAACAAGAGAACAATACTGAATCAGGATTTTGAAAGTCTGCCTTGAAAAATAATGGTAGGGGCTTTTCCCCCTAAAAAGCAGCAGCAGCTTACTTTAACATAACTGATTGGCTTGATTTGTCCCATTAACCTACTTTGTGGCATCCAAGTGAGATGCCCCAACATTGCACAAATACACAAAAAAAAGTAAATCGTATATAAAAACAAAGGTGGCTAATAAGTTCCCACTATTTCATCTTTATTTTTAATTTTTTCCTATTGAAATCTACCATACAGTCTCACACATACACATCTGGCATTTAACAGATATACTTTATGACTACAATTCTCTGAACATTATGAATGGGTAAGGGCAGTTTTACATAAGGCTCTCTAACCTCCCTCTAAGAACAGGCCCGAACCCTTAGGGATGCTCTTTTCAGTTGGCAAGAGAGGGAGAACTTTATGTATATAAATGCTGGGTCCAATCAAGTTCACTGGAATGTGACTTTTTCCATTACTAAGCCATGAAGTTATTGAG
Organism: Podarcis filfolensis; assembly: GCF_964270895.1. Classification (NCBI taxonomy): domain Eukaryota; kingdom Metazoa; phylum Chordata; class Lepidosauria; order Squamata; family Lacertidae; genus Podarcis; species Podarcis filfolensis. Next base: position 44,631,320 of record NC_139609.1, read on the forward strand.
CTGGAACAGCTGCAGAAATTGAACTTTTATGACATCAGAAAGCTTCAAACCTCAGAAAGTTGAGCGCTAAAAGTGGAGCTGGAAACAACAAAAGCTTGAATAAACTGCCAAATATAAAATAAGCTAGTTTCTAAATGACAGTTGTTCTTCTACTCAGAGTTCATAAATTTAGTATGATCAAAAGGAATTTCATGAAACAATCACCCTGAATGGGCCTTACTCAGACATATGGCATTTGTCTGAAATGTTACCCTACCTCACCTACTAACAACTACTCAGATGCAAGTCCACCGAGTACAATGGGGTTTATAACCAAAGGATTACAGTGGTACCTCTGGTTACATACTTAATTCATTCCGGAGGTCCGTTCTTAACCTGAAACTGTTCTTAACATGAAGCACCACTTTAGCTAATGGGGCCTCCCGCTGCTGCCGCGCCGCTGCCACGCGATTTCTGTTCTCATCCTGAAGCAAAGTTCTTAACCTGAAGCACTATTTCTGGGTTAGCGAAGTCTGTAACCTGAAGCGTATGTAACCCGAGGTACCACTGTACAGCCAAAGTGATGTACACCATTCAAAGGGGGGGTATTGTAGTGCAGAAAGGGTTAAAGCGAAGGCCCAGCTGTTACACCATCCACAGCACCATTTAATAAAATTGTACCATGTTACTTGGTTAGAATAATGTGCTTCCAAGAACAAACTGTATTGTTTCTAGAATGTCTATTACAATAAGAAGTGATAGTTGCACAAGTGTGAAGAGCGACTTACTGGATGGTGCCTGTGACCTCATTGGTGAGGAAAGACAAACTGCACTATTTCTCTGTTACGGCAGCACCATATTGCCACCTTAGGAGAATGCAGTTTTACTATATCACTCAAAGGAATTACCTCATGTAAGTCTTTCAAATAAATAGGAACACCTGCAAGGATACCCCATTCTGGTAACCTTTCTTCTTTGTAGATTTTTCTATTTAGTCCTTCCAATGTATTTTACCTCATGTCTTTTGTACAATAGTTGTTAGAGAATGAAAAATGTGAGCGTTCCTCTTCTGTCCCACTCACCCCTACTTCCAACCTAGGAACAGGACATTGTGCTAGGTAAAAGTTAGCGCTTTGTGTATGTATAAAAACACAAAGGAAATGATATAAGTATTAGGGGAGACCCTTGCTAACACATTAGGTTTGCAAGTCCAACCTGAATATGGATATGGCACCTCCAAAAGAATCAGTCTTGGCATTCTATGTTTTGGAAGAATGTGCTTTTGCTGTTAAAGTCAGCCTGGTACTGGTGGCCACAGCCTAGTTATGACACAGTGAATAATACATAAAGGTATTGTAACAAGAACAGGAAAGAAATTAGACTCACAAAAAAATATTTAAAATCATGACCTGATCTCCCTAGAACTTGCATAAATCAATATAGCCTTTAGATTTTTTTGCAGCTGGAAATGCCATAACAAACATCACCATGGGTGCAATCATATGCCCACTTACCTGGCAGTAAACCCCTTTAACTTGATAGTTTTCCTTCTGAATGAACATGTACAGTATTGTTCTGCATATATATGCAATGCTTTTCTAGGAATTGATGGCAGTTTTTTAGGCTGCAGTCTTATGCTCATGGACACTGAGTTAGCTTAATGTACTAATTAGGACATACTCCTGAATGAAACATGCACAGGATTGAGCTACATTATCCCCTTCATAATGAAATATGCACTGGTGACTCTGGTTTTCAGTTATTATAGCCTATTTAATTAAAAGCTCCTTATGTTTAAGAGCCAGTGTTAAAGTACTGTATCAGATGAACCAGATCCAGCAGATCAATTATGTCAAATGCAATCTCAAAGTCTATTTTGATAAAGCAACACTATTTCAGGTATTCACCATATAGTTGAATTAAACACACACACACGTTCAATTAAAGGAAAAGCATTTAAATATTCAAGTTGAAACTATCAGTATGTATTCAACTTTCATATATTTGCCAAAATTAAAGTGTCTGCAACAGCAACTGAACACATTTCTCCATAGCTCTAATAATTTTCAAGCTTAGCTCTAACAATGGATTCACCATTTGTGCCACAACAAAGAACTATTTCAAGCAGCACAGCAAAGCACACTAGCAATAGTTGTGGCTTCCAGGCACAGGTGTACCTGGGACACCACAAAGTGTGATGAGCCCTAACTCTGGCCAACAGGGGGAGCAGCAAGAAACTAGCCAGACAGGTTCCTGAATGCCAACAGGCTTGACCACAGCAGGTCATGACAAAGCCTGATATTATATGACCTTGCAGGTCAGGCACACTTCTTTGATTTAAGCAGAACAACTCAGCTTCCTGCCTTATATTTCCCACTCTCAGCTTTTCCCAATACCCATATCATCTCCAATGACTCAGTAGGAACCTGACATGACAAAATATCATTATTATAGTATTGTCCCAGGAGATATTTTGGTTTGGAATCACGCTATACAAGCTAGCTCATGTCATCATACTTCACCCCAACATTTAGTATGATGGGAGGAGTTCTTTTTCCAATTCCTTCAAAATCCCAAGTCTTTATGTAGCTTTACTGTTACACCTGAAACTAATCAAAAACTATTTCTAGGTTGTTGGATAACTTTTATTAGTTTAGTAAAACATTTGTGTCTCATCTTTCCATTCATACAGAGCTCACAAACAGCCATCTGTATCAGGCTAAGAAACATGATTTCCTTTACAATTGCTTAGCACTTAAAGGAACCATAAAATAATCCTTTGGGATTATTACTCTTTGTAAGCACATTTACTTGAAAATTTAAATTACTTCCAAATAAATGTGAATAAGAGGGAACGCCAAAGTGGTGCATGTGAATACACAAGCATGCACACAAACCTCAAAGGAAAAAGTTCAAGTCAATCAGAATAGATTTTTTTTAAAAAAAAGATAAGTAATTTGGAATTAGTTTAGAAAAGCACTGGTTGGAAACTATTTCCTTATAGACAAATGAAAACGGCGTTTCCGTGCGCTGCTCTGGTTAGCCAGAAGCGGCTTAGTCATGCTGGCCACATGACCTGGAAGCTGTCTGCGGACAAACGCCGGCTCCCTCAGCCCATAGAGCGAGATGAGTGCCGCAACCCCAGAGTCGGTCACGACTGGACCTACCGTAATGGTCAGGGGTACTTTTACCTTTACTTTAAGTATGTTAAGACTGCAGCCTTCTACTTACGCATCTTTACCTAAAAGTAAGTTTCACTGACTTCAATTAGACAAAATCCTAAATAAGTGCACATAATTGCAACTGTGCAGAGCCTATCCTATTCATGTTTATTGAGATAACCTACTGAGTTCAATGGAATATACAGTACACCCAGGTAATAGGAAAAGCAGCCTTATATAGTAATACTCAGAAAGAAAAAGTATCACTGTTTTCAGTGCCATCTGCTTCCCAAAAGTGTGCAAAGTTACGCACAAGATTCAGATATTGGTGATCCTTCTATAACATCCCTGCATTCTCTTCTTTTGAATCGTCCAAACAATCCATCAGAGCCAACCTATAATTATCATCTAAAACACCCGCAGGTGACCGATATAAATTAAATACTTCCTGTAATTTTGTTAACTATGAATTATTTGAATATTTTGAATGACTTTACATCCTGATATTAAATACATGGAAGTAAGTCCTTGCAACATGATAGTTGTGAATGTGATCCTGATTAATGTGCATGCCAGATACATGGATGCACCCAAGGTAAAAATGAAAAACGCCAAATGAACAGTCTCTTGTACATGCAGATATAACTTCACTGGATGACTGCTAGTGTTTTTAGGAGCAGCATTTTATCAAACCTCATTCCAAAATACCAAGGCTGCAATCATATGCATGCATACTTCAGTTGGAAATGTATCTCATTGAACTCAATGGGAGTTCAAATGGCCTGGTCTACATGTCACATTAAAATCATAGTTAAAAACAAAATATGGTTTAATGTGAATGTGCAGTATGCTTTAAAAATTCTTGCTCCACTCCAATGTTTGAAACACAGATATATAAGCTAGGGACCAAATGGCACCTTTAATCAAGGTTACAGTCGCCAAAATTGAATGTCTAGTTGCCATTTTGGGGCAAGATGGCTCTAAAGTCTTATTTTTCAAATGATGAACTGACTGTGGTTGATTATCAGTTAAACATCTGGCTAGTGCAGATGACAACCTTGAACTAGGATAAGAACTTTGAGAACTTAAAGAAGAAAAGTCACTTGAGCCACATATATATTGGCCTATTCCTGTCCCTTTTTCTTAATGGTCGCTTGGACCATTCTTAACGTAAGAATATTCTTCACAACTGAGCAGGGCAGTGGGGTGGGGTAAGTGAAGACAAACTACAACAGTTAACTATAGTGTTGTTCACTGCTCCTGTCCAAACATCAGGAGTTAAAGTTTTGCAGGACCTCCTCCATCAGCTTGAACAGCTCCAAGTCTTGGCTTTCCCAAGTGAAAGCAGGCTGCGCAAGCAGGAGGAGTGAGAGCAGCAGGGACCAGTGCAGCCCCGCCACAGGGATCAGGCGATGGGGCAAGCAGGCAGGTGAGCAGCTGGCCTCCAAGCTGGGCTCAGCACAGCTGCTTGTAGCAGGACGCCAGCCCTGCCTCACATAGATGGAAAAATGTGGGGTGGTACATAATGCTCTACAAAAGATGCAGTTTTCTGCTGCTACGCAACTGCGCAAATCAGCTGGCTTGCAGAAGAAGAGACTGCCCTTTCGCTGAAGCACTATGGTGTGAACAAGGTGACTTGCGCCATAGCATGGCAGCAAAAAAACCCACTGCTGTGCACCAGCCTGCCAGATGGTGGAGATATTGGGCGCCATCCTGGTGCCCAGGCATCTTCACTTGGTCGCAAGTGGCCGAAAGCCAAGCGCAAAAAATTCCTGGGGAATTTTGAACATGGCTCCACTCCTGCTGTATCACCAGGAAACAAGTGACTCTCTGGCTTGCTGTGATGCCTGAACATGGGTTTGTGGTTTGTTTTCCCCAAACACATAATTGAGAAGTAAAGTAAGCCAAAATTCACACGTCACAACAAGCCAGACTGTCTTGTTTTCCAATGGGTCAGCAGCGGACAAGCAAAGGGAGAACTTTTGAGCCGTGTGCACCTTGCTTTTTTACATTAAACCATTGTTTGTTTTTATCTATGATTTAATGTGCTAAGCTTACCAGGCTTATGTTTGAGATGAGGGTGCAAGTCACATTTCAAGATTCAGTGCTTGCTAAGAAAACATCTCATATCCTGTAAAAAATAAAGTGATGGGGGGGGAAGAATCAAGACTTCCGTTATCTTAAATAAAATATGGAAATATAATTGCTTAGAATCCAAGCCTTATATCTTCATAAAATACTTCATTCTGTTTACAGCTGTTCTAATACCAAGGAATAAATCTAGATTAATACACTGTTAGATGTAAATCAATGAGACAAAAATAATTTATTGTTTCTCCAAAACAAAAACAAGTGTGTTTTTCTGGTTATAAAATGATCGCAAATACAGATTAAAATTTCTTCATATATTTTGACATCAGCAAAAATATTAATGAAAAACAATAAAAAGCTAACAATCCCAATTCTAAAACTTGCAAATTCATACCAGAGAGGACACAAGGGAAAGAGAATAAGAGAAACACCCAGGAGTAAAATGTCATTGCCCTGGCCTGCTGTCAATCACACTTGGGAGAAATAGGATCTACTGCCATAAGAAAGTTCAAAATTAATGATTGGAGTTACTGCTTTTGCATATAATGAAAGGCAGAATAAAGAAACTGAGACAAAGATAGTGTGTGTGTGTGTGTGTGTGTGTGTGTGTGTACAGTCTTCGCCTTAACAAGGTAATGAGACAAGAACAACACCAGACAGTGATGTCACCGCATGAAGAAACAAAGGAAGCTGCACAAGCTGAAAAGCTAGAACCCCTGTTCTGTGGCCTAAATGAAGAAACTATATCTGAAATCGTAATTTTAAAATGTCATAATTAAATTATCAGGTCCAGAAAAACAGTGTCATCAATTAGGTGTGGAACATGCTTACACAGAGGTAATCCCCACTGAAATTTGGAGCTTGCTTCCAAGTAGAAATGGTTACAATCTGTTTTATTCAACCCAAGATGTAGTTCTGTTTTATTTTTGTTGCCGTTATTTATATTTTGCCTAGTACAGTGTTCCAAGCTCACTTCTGAAAGCTGTTTTCTATATATCTGCCTTTTAAAAAGGGAGCTCGGCATATTAAAAGACAAACACAGCAGCATTTTAACGCTGAAAATCAGACAAGAGAGGCACAGAATCAGAAACAAAGAAAGTCTCCCCCATCAGGCTGAAAGGAAGAGGTTCAGCTTCGAGAGAGGTCTGGCCAGTTGTCAAATTTCAAACCTCAGGAGTAGAATAAGCACTGGGGTGGGTAAGGTGGGGGCAGATGGGAGACCCCCAATTTCTGACATGCAACTCATGAGGTATAAGTATTTTGGTTAATATCGATTCCTAGCCGCTGCATAAATGACACAAGTATGAGGGATTTTCATTAAAAAAACAAAACAACACCCCCAACAAAACTGTGTACATCCACACAAATATCAATAAATGAAGCCTCACCCAACCAGGTTGTCCTGTGTTTTGGGGGGTTTTTTTGTAGCCTTCCCGTCCACCTTTTAAATTCCTCTCCTTCCCCACCCCGCAACCCCAGCCCCGGGTTTGCCCGTCTGACACGCGCAGCCGTTCTCACGACGACCCCGACCTCCTCTCAATGTGTTGTGTTTCCCCCCTGCCCTTCTCCTCACCCCCCAACACACGGTACCTGATATGGCGGCGGCGGCTCCTGATCCGGCTCAGTCCCATCCCCATAGCTGGCCCTGTCCGACTGGGACTCGTGCAGCAGGGAGATGTCATCCGAGGTGGGGGATTTCAGGCAATTCCCCATCTTCCCCAAAGGGAGGTGGGGGGTCTCCTCCTCCTCCTCCTCAGAGACACAATGGCAGCTCCGGGCGACGGCTTTCCTCCGGCCTCCCCTCAGCAGCAGCAGCAGCAGCAGGAGCCCAGCTCAGGAAGCTCATGCCAGCCTGCCAGCCTGCATAAGCAGCTTAGCCCCGAGTCGGCTCGCCCCAGGGACCCGCTGCCTGCCTGCCCGCCCGCCCGCCTCCCCCTCTTCCTCTTCCTCGCCGCACTTCGGCGGAGAAATGGCAGCGGGGTTGGGAAGGGAGGGGAGAGCGGTCTTAGCCCTCGGCCGCCATCAGGGCCTCGGCAAGGTGCTTGCTTAGCCCTCCGGCGGGGGAACGGGCAGGGGAAGCGGCGTCGGCGGCGTCCAGGTATATACACAGAGCGCGTCTCCTCCCTCAGCCGCAAGCGCGGTTCTTCTTCCTGGTCACCAGCCTTCTGCGCACTGAGCTTTTGTCAGGCAGGCCTCTCTCGCTCCGGAGCTCCTCCTCCTCCCCTCCCCTCCTTCCTCCTCTCGCCCTGATGTCTACAGACCCGGCTTCTCTCGCTGCGCGCCTGGCCCCCACCTTCCCCTCCGAGCCAAAGGGAGAAACAAGCACCTTCAGGATCTGCGGCGGCGTTGAAACCGGCGGCTTTTTCCCTTCGCCAAAGGAGGCATTTTGCCCCGATATGCTTCCCGTATTAAGTTCCCGTCAGATTACGCGTTTCGTTCTAAAAGGAGGGCCTCCCCACCCTCCCGACACAGCTGTAGGACTTTTGTCTGGAAGGTGTAACGTTGCATCCCCTCAAATAAGAAGCAGCTGGCAACCTTTCTCCGTTAAGACTGTCGTTTTAATTCAGGGCAACTGTAGGGAGCCCGATCCTATGTATATACTTCCTGAGAAATCCCGAAGACTTGCTGCCGGATAAGTATGTTGGAGATGACAGCGTTAACATGTTGGCTACTTCCCCAATGCGCTGACAAGTGTTGATTTCCCCCACTGTGTTGTTAGGTGGGGTGCATATTCTAATTCAGACTGGTAATGGCGAGCATAAAACCAAGAGACAACAATGGTTTTGTATTAACTATTAAAAAACACTAGTGTTTATAACAAAAAAAAAATATTGTGAGACACCAGAAATTATTCTCCAGCTTTGTTAATACTGTATTGTTGTAGGTTGGCAGGGAGCAGATTTCCCTAAATGGCTGAGTGTCAGATCTTCCCCATAATTCCTGAATTTAGTAAAAGTCAGAATTAATCAAGGTTTGGTTAAACTTTGCCAGACACGGACACCTTCTGGATTTAGTTATGCTAACGAGCCAAGGCAGCTCTGCAGAGCTAGCTGGATGGGCCATTAATAGTGGACCAAACCATCAGAGGGCAAAACTGCCCTCTGCCAGGTGAGGGAGAGTAGGACCTCTTTGCTGGGTGCTAGTGGCCAAAGGCAAAGGCCAAGTTTAGAGTTTCAACTCTGAATGATATTGGCTCTGAAGGAGGTTCTTGAGTCTGTAAGCAGGGAGGAGGAGGAGGGGCAGAACTCCATGTGATCTGGGAATGACAGTCAGGAGAAGCGATACACAGAGCAAGGCTTTTTGCTGTTCTTTGAATCAAATGCTGCACTTACGAAGGCCAGACCTGCTTGGAATGTGAATTCTCACAAATTAGCCCTTCATCTGGGTTTAAGTTGTATATATGTACAAATAAACCATATATCATAAAGATGCCAGTCTCCACTGTGTCTTATTCCCAAAGGAAACACAAACCCTGGGTAAATGCCTAGAATCCCTGAAGTGCACCACTCAGCAGAAATTGGGGTGGTTTTGACCTATAAAGCCTTATGTGACTCACGACCACAGCACCTGAAGGATAGCCTCTCTCACATGAACCAACCTGAACCCTGTGTTCTTTACCTGAGGCCCTTCTCCTTGTGCTCCCTCTAAGGGAGGTGCAGAGGGTGGGAAGACAAGGACGGGCCTTCTCAGTAGTGGGTCTCTGTTTATGGAATGCTGCCCCCAGGGAGGGAGGCCTAGCAGCAGCACTGTTTTTAAACACCAAGCAAAAAACATTCTTATTCACCCAGGCCTCTGGACTGTCATAAGCCAGTGGTCAGATCACCGCCTCTTTCAGGATGGATTTACCCCTAGACTCATCTGGTTATACCATTTCAGCAAGTTCTAGCAAGGCAAAGGGGCAAGGGGGCAAGGGGCAAGAAGACACATCTGCCACATTGTCCTAAGCACCTTATCTGCACCGGTAGGCTGCATCCACCAAAACTGATCCCATAATGCTGCAACAGACATTGCACCTCAGTGGAGACTGCAGTAGATATAGCATCAATATTGCTATAGAGGTGACTTTAGCCTTGAAGTGCCTTGCAAAGTATTCACAGTGGGTTTCCGAAGAGTCTAAAACTCTATTCCCTGGAGTAGGTGTTAGTAGACATTTAGCAGGCTGGCTACTATCTTTGAAAGTGGGAGGCAATCCACTTCACTATTGCTAGTAGGATTTCAAAAATGGCTTCAGTTCAGTTCGATTTGGACGTAGGCTGCTTGAGACCAGATAGAAAAAAGTAGCATAAAAACTTAAGCTGGTCATCTCAGTGGAGGTATTAGTACCAGTCATATGCAAAATAAGGACAGGTTATGTCATGCTAAAAAATAACCCACCCCATATTTCTACTACCATAAGCCAGGTAGTAAAAAGACTGGAATTCAAAATTGTGTCTACTCTTTATAGATCAATTCTGAGACTATAGCAAAAGGCCACCTTAAGCACCATCAAATATATTTATAAGCAATTTTAAGGAGAAGGGAATCATATTTTGCCTGCAGTATGTTATCAAAGTTTCAGACTGACTGTCTAGAAGAAAGGAACTGTCTGAGAAGTGACAAAAGACAAGGGGCCTGTTCGTTCATCAGAGATCACAGGATGAAGGGAGATCACCATGCTGAGATTCAACATTGTTAGTTTGTTGCCAAGGTGGTTCTTAGGGCTGCTGTGGGTTGTCTTACTCACCCTCTCCATCAGCCCCGCAATCTCCAAGAATTAAAAGTCTACCCTGCAAGAGGCTTGACAGGCCTCCATCTGATCACAGATCCCCTATCCAGCTGAATATATACATTTTCTACTCCCCATGTGAGAGGGCAAGATTTCAGTAATCCATTTGATTACTTTGTATGGCTACGATATGGCACTGTGTACGAAGGCTAGCACAACAAAACTCGACAACACTTTGCACCACAAGTTAGAACATAGATGGAAGGCACAACCCTACCAATGTCAGTAGGAACACAATATTCTCCCCCCTTGTGTTAATTTAACATGGTGACCACAAAAATATTAACTCAAAAACATGAGTAATTGTTGAACTTCAACAAGTATTGCAGTGACCTTGTGAAAATTCTATGTAATGAACAGCACAGGTAAAGATGGCACAGTATCATACACAGGTATCTGTGATTCACCAAGGAAAGGGAAAGAGACACACACAAAAAAAAAAACAACAGTGAGAAAAGAAGCACTGAAGCAAAAATAAAGTTCTCAGACCATGTGCAACCAGTGGAGCAGCAGCAATTTGCCAGCACCAGACTTCCACTGGGCCACTGCTGCCACACATACCGTAAGTTGATGTACCATCATGATTTGTGTTTTGAACCAGAGTGTGTTTTGAACCAGAGTGTGTTTTGAACCAGAATGCCACTGGTTCATGTCTCATGGCCTCGTCCTGGTGGCCTTGAACTTCCTAGGTAGCTTTAAGCAAGTCACTATTCTCTCTCAGTATATTTCCAATATGACAATACTAAAATAATAACACCTTCATTGTCATTGTACAGCCTGTGTACAATGAAATTAAATGAGCCTTCCCCCCCAACACTCAATCTCTTATCGAACAACACACCACCTCGCAAATCAATTTCGCTATGTTATTTTCCATTCAACAGCCTAACAGCCCACAGATAGAAGCTATTTTTTAGCCTGTTGGTACAGCTGATTATACTTCTATATCTCCTGCCCGAGGGTAGAAGATTAAAGAGGTGATGGCCGGGGTGTGAGTCATCCCTGAGAATTTTTCTTGCTCTCCTAAGGCAACGATCCCTTGTGATGTCATCTAGCGGACTCAAGGGACAGCCCATGATATCATGTGCTGTGTTCACCACCCTCTGTAGAGACTTTCTGTCCGTGGCTGTCAGGGCAGCATACCACAGTGTGATACAATATGAAAGGACACTTTCTATTGTGGACCGGTGGAAGGAGTTCATCAGCTGTTGTTTAACATTACTTTTGCAAGACCCTGAGGAAATGGAGTCTCTGTTGGGCCTTTCTGACCACCTGAGTTATGCTGATTTTCCAAGTGAGGTCCTCGCTAAGGTAGACTCCCAGGAATTTAAAGGAGGAGACTCTCTCCACACAGCCCCCCCCCCCCCCCGATATACAACGGGGCAGGTTCCCCTCTCTTCTGGAAGTCCAACACCATCTCCTTTGTCTCACTAATATTTAGGTGCAAGTTATTCTCTAAGCACCATGTAGATACTTTTTGAACCTCCCCACTGTATGCTGTTACATCTCCCCCTGCAATTAGGCCTACTTTGCAAGGTTTTTGCATGCAAAGATTATTGCAATAATTTATGGGAAAGCAGCAGAAACGGTCTAAGTTGTTCTCATAAATGCTACGTGATTTTTAGATTTTCCTACTAAAATCTGAATGGTTTAATCATAAACATGTTCTGTTAAACAACATTCCTCCAGAGGAAAATGGGATTTGTTCTGCTAAGGTTTTGAAATTTAATTTATGTCACTGTAAGTATTTGTCTATTCACAGCCATCTCTATCTTGATCTGAGAAGGGGAAACCCAAATTATGTCCATACTAGGAACACTGGGAGGGACGCGGGTGGCACTGTAGTGTAAACCATGGAGCCTAGGGCTTGCCAATCGGAAGGTAGGCGGTTTGAATCCCTTCGACGGGGTGAGCTCCCATTGCTCGGTCCCTGCTCCTGCCAACCTAGCAGCTCAAAAGCACACCCAAGGTGCAAGTAGATAAATAGGTACTGCTCTGGCGGGAAGGTAAACAGCGTTTCTGTGTGCTGCTCTGGTTTCGCCAAAAGCGGCTTAGTCATGCTGGCCACATGACCCGGAAAAACTGTCTGTGGACAAACACCAGCTCCCTCGGCCAGTAAAGCGAGATGAGCGCCGCAACCCCAGAGTCATTTGTGACTGGACTTAACTGTCAGGGGTCCTTTACCTTTATCTTTTTAGGAACACTGGAAGCTCTGCCACTGAGCGATGGCCCTTTCCCACATGCTGTCCACACAACAACCTGAATACAAAAATGTCTGCCATCTCTCACCTAAATTAAAATGACTTCCAATATGTTTAGTCAGTTTTAATTTCTGAAAAAAAAATTCAGAATTTATGTTGCCCAGTACGTATACATTTTTTAAAAAAAATCTTAAGACACATTACTACTATTCAACGGCTTTTTCGTCACAAAACTCAGATTGTAATTTCTCCATGTTTCATGTAAGCATATTCAAAGAATTTGTTTGGTGGGAAACAGAACCATCAACATTTGTGAGAAGAGTTAAAATTATTCACCAAGATGTAAAATCCCGATCATGGATTTTGCACTGTAGAAATCTTGGTCAATGGCTGGTCCACTTGTGATACTGTGGTAGAAGAAGGTGGCATGATAGCATTGTCAGGTTCTGACTTTAAAATATTCTGCGTCTGGTCTGATTGTGATATTTCAGTGGAGAAGGGCCCTGTGATAGCATTGTCAAGTACTGGCTTCGAAATTATCACTGCTTGGTCTACTTGTGATACTGTGGTAGAGTAAAGCCCTATGACACCACTGTCAGTTTCTGACATTGAAATTGCCAGTGCCTGGTCTACTTGTGATACTGTAGTGGAGAAAATCCCTATGACAGCATTGTCAAGTCCTGTGTTAGAAATTGCCTGTGTCTGGCCTGCTTGTGATACTTCAGTTGATAAAGGACCTGTGATAGCACTGTCAGGTTCTGACTTCAGAATCGCCTGTGTCTGGCCTGTTTGTGATGCTTCAGTAGAGGAAGGCCCTGTGGTAGCATTGCCAGGTTCTGACTTCAGAATCGCCTGTGTCTGGCCTGTTTGTGATGCTTCGGTAGAAGAAGGCCCTGTGGTAGCATTGCCAGGTTCTGACTTCAGAATCACCTGTGTCTGGCCTGTTTGTGATGCTTCAGTAGAAGAAGGCCCTGTGGTAGCATTGCCAGGTTCTGACTTCAGAATCGCCTGTGTCTGGCCTGTTTGTGATGCTTCAGTAGAAGAAGGCCCTGTGGTAGCATTGCCAGGTTCTGACTTCAGAATCGCCTGTGTCTGGCCTGTTTGTGATGCTTCAGTAGAAGAAGGCCCTGTGGTAGCATTGCCAGGCTCTGACTTCAGAATTGCCTGTGTCTGGCCTGTTTGTGATGCTTTGGTAGGCTCTGTGATAGCACTGTCAGGTTTTGGCTCTGAGATGGTTGGTTTCTTTAGTGTCACATCCTTTGAGGTACTTGGTTCTTTGACATCATATAAACAATGGTCTGGCTGGATTCCTTCCAATACTTTACTAGATCTTGTGAGATCATTGTCAGGTTTTGGCTCTGAGATGGTTGGTTTCTTTAGTGTCACATCCTTTGAGGTACTTGGTTCTTTGACATCATATAAAGAATGGTCTGGCTGAACTCCTTGCAATACTTTACTAGATCTTGTGAGATCATTGTCGGATTTTGATTTTGAAATAGTTGTTTTCTTCAATTGTGGTGACACATCATTAGAGGTACTCTGCTCTTGATTATCTGGCTGTTGTGGAACAGGAACCAGATTGTTTTTGGGGGGCACAGTGCTGGAACCATTTTCCATGTTCACGGATTGTTGGGAAGAGACATCATCACGTACATCAAATAATGATTGTATGCTGTCACTGGACCGAGATGGAAGCACAATCGCTCTGGATCTTATAGTCAAACCTCTACATGATATTTCTGAACTGCCTTCTGTATCAGAGCTGCCATATATTTCCTTCATAATAACAAATTCCTCTTTGGAACATGTTTTAGTAGCTGCAATGAAAAGGATCACATTGTTCATTAGAAGTGCATGATTTAAAAAATGTAACCATATCATAAATTTATATTAGATAAAATGAGTTGGAACCAAAGATCTGTCTGAGGAAGGGGATGAGCAGAAGCTGTCTTTACCAGCCCTTCCTTTCACTGGCAGGGACGCAGGTGGCGCTGTGGGTTAAACCACAGAGCCTAGGACTTGCCGATCAGAAGGTCAGCGGTTCAAATCCCCACGACAGGGTGAGCTCCCGTTGCTCGGTCCCAGCTTCTGCCAACCTAGCAGTTCAAAAGCATGTCAAAGTGCAAGTAGATAAATAGGTACCGCTCCAGTGGGAAGGTAAACGGCGTTTCCGTGCGCTGCTCTGGTTTGCCAGAAGTGAATTAGTCATGCTGGCCACATGACCCAGAAGCTGTCTGTGGGAAAACGCCGGCTCCCTCGGCCAATAAAGCGAGATGAGCGCCGCAACCCCAGAGTCGGTCACGACTGGACCTAATGGTCAGGGGTCCCTTTACCTTTACCTTTCACTGGCAGCCCCATGACACCTCTAAAATGACTCCCTCAAGAGATGGGGGAACCTGATGAATGGAGAGGGCTGTGACACAAGGGAAGGGAGATAGTAAAGGTCAAGGAGAAGCAGATTCTGCGAACTGGAGTGCTGCTTACAGATGCCTGATTTTCAGTGATTTTAGTGTATTTTATATACGCATATGAGTTCAGAGTTCCTTCTACACATGTGCATGGACGTAGCCAGGATTTATATGGGGGGGGCAGGCCTTTTGTTCAGGGGAAAGAACCTCAGTTTGCTATGTATTTTTATTTATTTTTATTGATTCAGGGGGGCAGCTGCCCCCTCCCTGCCCCCCCCCAGCTACTCCCATTCATATGTGCTATTTTTCCTGTGGTGTAACTAATTATTATATTTTTTGTGTATTCTTGAATTATTTGTATCTCACATCTTCAGCCCCTTGAAAGGGTCCTCGCAGTAGATAAGAAAACATGCACAAGCATAAAAGGGCATCAAAACATTTAAAAAGTAAAGAATAAAGCAACTAAAGCAATTCAACTGATTCTTGCCATGAAACAAAGTAGCAAGGCCATAATAGAGATTTGCCTAGCTGTGGTGAGTCAGAATGGCAAACGCACCCCAAACTTAGGTAGGTTGCACCAAGGTTGCATCACAATTCATTACATTTGTCAGGCAAAAGAGAAATGGGACGAATAAAAGTAGCTGAAAGAGAAAGGTGACAGAGAAAAGAAAAGGAGAAAGCCATATAGGACAAAATTTTAAAAGTTGGTTCTAATTTGCAAGTTGGAGTTTAGGGTAGATGTATTGAAGACTCTCTTATTAAAGAATAATGATTATTGGCCAGCTTTTCAAAAGCACATACAGTGTGTGTCTGAAAAGCACCATTTTCACTATACGGTAACTGAAAGTGACCAGAAGAGCTAGAATCTGTTATGGGTTTTTTTGTATCCTCTTCCATACTGCAAACTTGTATTTTAAGTGTTAAATTTATACAAACAGAATGCAGCTGTAAAAGGAACTGTGGGTTCTGAATATTAATGAGAGAAAGTGTTGTTTTATTCCTTTTGGCACTTTTTTGTGAAGAGATCAAGATTAGATGTTCCTCATAAGGAAACCCATGCACTTTAGACAATATGGTCTCTGTGTAAGAGCCCTTTCTTGTGGATGGACAATACAACATGGTATGATGACTTCATCTGTTTGTTTCATCTATTTGTTTACGTTACATTTATTTCCTGCCCTACATTTATTTCCTGGCCTAAGCATCCTCAGTCAGACAATATTATTGTATGTAGGGGTATATCACATTGTTACCAAGAGCCTTTTCACAAAATGTTTTGCCTGAATCTAATTTTTCTAGTCTTTAAAAATAGACAACTGATAGTAGGAAACATAACTTTTCACATAGTTAATAGTTTACATGATTTCTACTTTGTTTTATTTTACAAGCGATGTCAGTAGTATAACAAATTCTCAAACTGCACTCTTAAGAAAAGTTTTAATACCTGTTGCCAATATTTGATTCTTCCTTGATTCCTGTGAGACATAAACAGAAAGATTATCATCAAAGCACCATGATTATTATATTCAAAAATGATATAAAATAAAGTACTTTCAACTGTAACTTGCTTGGTTTATAGCTGGCTTGTAACAGACTCAGGAAGCCTCTGTATTCCTGTCCTAGTGGATCTGTCCCTGCTCCAGCCCGTTCTGCCAAAACTCACCTACTGAGACTTCTGCTCCAATGTACTTGGTTTCCTATGGCTCAGAGTTGCCATCTTGCAGAAAGACCTCCCTTGCTAAACTAGGTCAAATGTGTTTAGGGTTAAGGTATTAACTTGGCCTCAAAATATTACCAGTGCAAAAATGCCACATATATTAACAGTTCATTTTCCATTCTTATATTTTACCTGTGGTTGTCCAAAATGAAAATTCTGCGAAAGAGAAATAGGCGGACAACACTGAGAAGCAGTGTGTTTCCATTCCTTTTTGGATTCTTCGCCTTTCAAACCAGCTTCAAGAAATGGAACAAATTGCCTGAAATGCATTTTAATACATAAATATTATGGTTCTCTTTGAGATAGATCATGAATCTAAAGAACTAACATGTCATAAAATTAAATAGCTAGGTTTTTAAAAATGCTTTGCTGGTATATTTCAGAGGTGGGAACCCTAAGGCCTAGGAGCTGAATGTGGTCCTCTATTCCTCTCTACCTGGCCTTCAGAACTCTCCACAGGCCACGCCCCTCAATGACTCCAAGTGTTTTTGACTGGCTGGAATGTGCTCTTGAACTCCAATGATGCCCCTTGCTTTTCTGGATAGAGGATACAAAGTGGTATGTGCTCATGGGTAAAATTTATATCTGTTGCTCCACTTCCTTTTATCTCTAGCCCCATCCACACTGGTGTGTGGCCCTCAGGATGAAAAGGTTTCCCCAGCCTTGGTATAGATGGATGAAAAAACACTTGGCAATTTTTAGCTGACCTGAATGGTGAAAAAGTAGAGACTATGCAATAAATCAATCTCTTTAAAAGCGGTATTGCAAAAATGATTTTGATAAAGATGAATAACTTGTACAATGATCAAGAAAACTGATTAAGGAACAATTCTGGGATTCTATTTAGTTGAATTTACTGTAATAACCATTTTTGCACTTTTTAATTTATGAAGCCCCCCCCCCCAAATATATCAAGTAGGAGGACTTCAGTGGGACACATTTCTATTAAAGGTGTTTAGCTTCAGAGTGGTAACCCTCATCATAGCACCACGAGACAAAGGCAATATCTAATTAAGTCAATGGGGCTGCTGAGATCAAAGCTATTTGTTTATTTAAAATATTTTTATACCACTTGTAATTTAAAACTCACAAAGTGGTATAACCATACTTTGGGGGTGCTGTATCTTAATGCAGTGCCATAGCTGCTAGTCCCATGGCCTTCTAGTGAGTCCTGAATGCCAGCTGAGCAGTGGTTGGGCAATACCTATGCATTAACATGGGAGCTCTTTTGTGGCTCCAAGGCAGGTGGGGGCAAGAGGAGGAGGACAAGCCCCCACTGCAGTACACCTGTATTCAAAAGGCAGCTGGCAACATTGCAGAGGGAAGGAATAGAGACCACCACCACAAGGCACTGGCTCTGGTAAATTGCAGAACCCCAAATTACACAAATGTATATTGTCCTGTAACAGGGAATGTAATCCCAGGCTTATTTGGATCTGGTTGGCAGATGTGCACCATCTTCTTGCAGAGAGGAGGGGAGCCACCTGGGACTTAAAATGTTTGGTATGCTCATAGTCAAAGCAGCTCTCCATAAAACATTGTGCTTGTGGCCCTTTCCCAGTCACACTGTCCCCTCCTTGCCCCCTCCCACAAGGTTAAGGGACACCATCAGACTCTCCAAGTGTCCCTATTTTCCAGGGACATCCCTGATTTAGAGAAGGTGTCCTAGTTTCTGATTTGATCCAGGAATGTCCTGCTTTTCCCTAGGATGTCCATATTTTCATTGGAGAAAAGTTGGAGGGTATGGAATTGTCCAACTCCCAAGTCATCTGAAGACAATCCTGTATAGGAAAGTTTTTTTAATGCTTAATGTTTTATTGTGTTTTCATATATGTTGGGGCAACCCAGTAAGATGTGTGGGGTATAAATAGTAAAATTATCATTATGGAATGGGATGTCCCTATTTTCATTGGAGAAATGTTGGAGGGTATGTACCACCTACCCTGTGGAGAGGGAGGGAGGCAAAGGCAAAATCAAGTCCTGCTCCAATTGGACGGTCCATCTCCCCACCTGGGTAAAATTTCCACATTATATAATTTATTTGTCTTAGTAGCTTAAAATTGTAAGTCCTCTTGGGTGCCTTGGCAGAAGGGCAGTATATAAATGCAATCAATCCGTCAATAATAAAAATTCCCCAGTTCATGGAGATGTAAGAGGTGCGATACTCAACCAGTCCTTGCCCTAAGCCCCACACATCCCTATCGTGGAAACAGTACAGCAGGATTGTTAATTGTGACTGTCTGGTATGATTATATTATGTCAGTCCTTCCAGTCCATATGAACTTTTAAAAGCCCTAAACAACTTGCAGTAAGTTTACCTGAAGGATCACCTCCTCACATAAAACTGCCTCGACTTTAAGAACATATTTTGATGCCCTTCTCAATATACCACCACCAAACATGGTGCAGAGAGTGGCTGCTAGAGTGAGAGCCTTTTCAGTGGTGGCACCCTGGTTGTGGAATACTTACCCCAGAGAGACTTTATTCGTGGCGACGCTGTGGTCTTTTTGGTACATTTTAATTTTATTACTCTATTTTTTATTTATTTATGTCTTAAAACATTTAGTGCCTTTCAGATCTTTGGGATTTTTAAGATACATTGTTTAGAATATATATAACAAGATGAACTACTAAAACCTTTAAACCTACCTTCTATTATAGTACAGGTAACCTGCTGCTAATGCCAAAATAAACAGAGCTAGTCCAAAAATAGTGGCACATGCTATAAGGGCAGAAGTTACATGCGTCAAAACATCTAAATAGAAAAAAAAAAATATTTTGAAAGTTAATAGTATGTACTCAACATTTACTTGTGGGTGTTTCTTCTTTAAAAAATTACACTTCTTCTGTCACAAACCAGACACTTTGAATGTGCAAAGCTAATTAGACATTTATAGCAGCATATCCATGATACTGAACACAGGTCCCTTACACAGCTGCAAAGCAGAGTGATGTAGGGCAATTAAAAGTAGGTGGGATATGGGTGCTGACCTCTCTCCCTGTCCTTCACTTTTGACCATAACAATCCCTTCACAAAGTTGTGTTTTTGACCTTTTGACTCCAGTACCAGAAATAAACCCATCTAGCAGAAATTCTGCCATACATCTAGGGCTGAAAGGAGGGGGAAAAAATGGGAAGAGAAGGGTCTCTTACTCCCTTCCTCCTGGGCTGTTTCCTCTGCTTTAAATTACCATCACCACTACTTTACAACAATCTATTTTTCCCCTATGGGCCAAGAGACAGATTACTTTAGAAGTATACATTTCATTCTGTAATTTGTCTCTCTGCCCATAGGATAGAAAAATAGACAGTGAGTCTTTGGTCAGCATTGGCCTTTTAAAATTCTGTTTAAAACATAGATGAGTATTTAAAAGTAATATTAGATCTAGCTGTATTTTTTCAACAATTTTCAAAATCAGCCTCTACAGTACTTTAATACATTTGGCATAGATTGTTTTGCCAATATGACAGAATGCATGCTGGCGACAAATGTATTGCTCTGCTTTCTTTTGAACCACATCAGCAAGGCTAAGAGTGGGGTCTTGCCATCTGGGCAGCCCAGGACCTCCATACACACTGCTCAAGCTTGCACCCCAGGGAGGTCACTTTGGTGCTGCTAATACAGTGGTTTGACTTCACCCACGGAGGCGCACTCCATTGTCTCTCAAGGCAGACAGATGCCAACAACAAATTATTGCCATCTCACTGACAAACAGAACTAGGTTGTTTAGGCACATAACAGAACCAGCACTTCCCAAGGTGACACAACATAGTGAGCAGAAGAATAGAAAATTAATTAAGGATATGTTTCCGTGTTTCTGCCAGATTGCAGGCCTGTCTATCTAACAAGGATTAAGATATTACCAATAAAACACTTATGGATTGTAAAAAAAAGTACAGAATCACTCAAGGCAAGATGGCTTGCCATTGCAGGATGACTCATGGGAAGTGCTTCATGAATGAAATAATGATGATGATGATGATGTTTGTCTACTCCATCTCCAGCAAGTCTATCATATCAGTAGCTAGAACTTCAGAGACTAAGGCTAAGGTCTGTAGCAGAAATCCATAAACAGGGCCCTGTAATCAGCAAGGAACTCAGAAATTGCAAGGCTCAATATTATGTTCCTTCCGTTTTGAGTGATATCAGCCTTACAGAATCTTCCAAGGTGTCCAAGATTATACAAGCTCTATTACTCAGGCCACAATCTAGCTCCATCAGCAGTATGGGGCACACTAACTCTTATAGTTATGCAACTTCATATACAGTATGTAACAATTTACTGATATGCCAAAAAGAGAAAGCACAGATGTTTAGAATTTGGTGTCAGACTAGAAATCCTTGAATACAATTCTTATTTATATTTATTTTTTATTTGTGTTAACATTTACAAGACATTTCCCAACTAAGAAGAGTCCTCAAGGCAATATTTAGAAAAACAGCAAAACAATGAAAACAAACTTAACATTAATTTAGCACTGCCAGAGCAAAACAAGGACAAAAGTGAGCAAAACCAACAACAAAGGCAGCAGCCTCAGCAAAACCAGCAGTCAGAGAAGATAACTTTTCAATACTTAAAACCTGTTGGAAGTATGACATCCTTCCCTAAATATATGAAGGTTAATAAGGGGCCAGACGAGCCTTTCACAACTTTGGCTTCACTTCCCCAAATAAAAATATTTTAAATATAAAGCAAACATGGTTTGTAGGACTGTCCTATGTTTAAAGAAATCTCAGCTGATCAATCAAGCTGGTTTTAATTTATTAATCTATTAAATCTGCATAAGTTTGCATTATTAAACATTTATTATGAAGCAAAAAATGCTTCCTTAGTGCAAGAGCATTGCCATGATTTTTGTTGGGGGGGGGGCAGCCAAAGTTGTTGGGCTTTTCTTGGGAAGTCACAGGTAAAATACCCCTAAATAGGAGGGGCAGGCTTCTGTTGGGGGGTGACGGCAGAACCTCAGATAATGGAGTACTTTCAATGATTTTCAATAATATTTGTGAAGTCCCCCGCCTTGACTACGCCCATGCCTTAGTGTTTTGGATAATGGATACATATTCTGCAGTACCATCTCAAAAGAGGCACTTCCTGTGTAAGAGGGAATGACCTTTCTAAAGTGGTGTCTGCCATCTTCACTTTTGTAAAAGAACTCATATTAAAAATGTTTAACATTTTTTTTGGGGGGGGGAATACATTGCCCAATTACTCAGGGACGCTTTTAAAAACCAGGATC
Organism: Podarcis filfolensis; assembly: GCF_964270895.1. Taxonomy (NCBI): domain Eukaryota; kingdom Metazoa; phylum Chordata; class Lepidosauria; order Squamata; family Lacertidae; genus Podarcis; species Podarcis filfolensis. The sequence goes on from NC_139609.1 coordinate 44,652,880, forward strand.
CATTTTAAGCTATGCCTCTAACTAAGGAGTAGATTGCAACATCCATTAGTGCCAGCCAGCATGGTCAATGGTTAGCAATGATGGGAGCAGCAGTCCAGCAACATCTGGAGTCACAGATTCCTAACTCCCAAGCTTGCTATCAATTAAATGTTATAGCCTTAACTCTATTTTACATGTAAATTATAGCATAAATAACAGCAGCGTAAACCTACCTACAGATATTGGTACCGTTTCTGCTTTTGCTGATCGTTTCGTTCTTCCAACAACCGATGGACCTTTAAAAATGTGTTTAAAGAGATATAACAAGATTGGTAAACTCTCTTCCGTATCAAGATGCTTTCTTACCATGAGTGCTTTTAGAGGCAAAATTCTAAATCCCTTATGAGCAACACTCAAGTATTTCTTTTTTATTCTCTTTGAGGGTTGCATGAGATATTTCAGCACTTTTGTGATGTAGACTGATGCCTTTGCTTCATCCATTTCTGAAGTAAATACTTCATTCTTCACACCCACAGCAGTTTTAATGGCTGGGAAGGTAGGACTTATTAAGGAAGGCTGCACATAGTAAATTGTTGATAAAACTTCTATTCCATTTCCCCCAGATTTATTTTCTTTAGCTCTGAGCCACTTGGCTAATTTTATTAATTTTTTGCTTCTGTACATTTTTATTTGAAATGCAGACTCCTTTATTTGTTGAATGTTGGGCATTACAGGTTCACGTGCTGAGAATATTTTCTGTTTGCTGGCACTACTTCTTTGGTAAGTAAATGCATGTATAAATGGAAACTTCTCATTTACATTCACAGAATTTTTAGTTCTTGTTTTCCATTTTTGCAACTTGATATTTTCTCTGATAGCAAAGCTTGTCCACCGCTGAAAACTTGAGAACTGACCATATTTTTCAAATCCCATATATGGGCTGCTCCATTCTCCATTTAATACTTTCTTCCAATTCATTCTGAATTGTTCTTTATTGTAAATATTTGTGTTCTCTTTATAAAAGACTCTTTCTTTGACAGAAGTGAATATTCTATTACTGTTATTCTTAGATTTTTTCTTTTGTAGTACCTCAGCTTCAGTAAGCACTTTTCCTCTTGGTATCTGTGGTTTTACTAACTTTATCACCATACTTTCTAAACCTTCCTGATCTTTTTGGAAATATGCTTCTTCAACGTTTAACATCATATTTGTTTGACATGCTATATAACCCAATAGTGACCCAGCTCCTATGGGTTTGTGCCTATTTTCAAAGTATGTGATTTGCAATTGCTCCTTTCTTTTCGTTTCAGATTTCTTTCTAGCACCATTCAAAATACTGTGCCAATTCACTTTTACTTCATAACCACCACATTTTCTGTTCAGAATATTCCTGAGTATGTGTCTTAAATATTTTCTTCTTCTCAGAATTAGTTCACTTCTTCCTAGATGTTTTCTTGACATGTGTACACTTATACTTCCATCTGTAATTGGATATGGATTTCTTTTATATAATATTATATATTTTAGCAACATTTTATGCTGATAGTTCCTGTAAGCATTCTTCCTAGATGTTTTCAAATTTGTTCTGAAGCTGCTGTAATTTCTGATGCCCCTTTTCTGCGTTGACTGGTCTAAGATCACATTTCCTGATGTTTTGCATGAACAATTTTTTGCCGCTGGTACTGATACTTGTTGATACTCTAGTACATGTCCTGCAACGAAGCAAACAACATCATTAATTTAATTGAAATATTTTAAGCTGCACCAAGTTCTAGTTATTATAAGGCTAAATAAAGCTCAGTTACGTATAAAGCTAATTTTGCCAGTGCACAGTTTTTTAGAATAGGGTTTATCAATAACTCCCTCAGTGCAGTGACAGAACGTTACAGTATGGCAGACTTTCATAAATTTATAGTGGCATTATGTAACATCATCACAACTGCTAAGGACTAGTTCATATGTGGGGGTTTTGTAGTAAGGTTAACACTTACTGGGAAATGATATATAATAAATTGAAAAGGATGTTCAAAATAACTTTTATATTAAAAAAAACCAGAAGCTTTTCTTTTAGGAATTATAGGGACAAAACTACCTAAATTGTATAGAAATGTATATATGTTTGCTACTGCAGCAGCAATAATGTTACTTGCCTATAAGTGGAAAGAAGCAGGAGTCCTAATAAAGGAAGAATGGATACAAAAACTTATGGAATATGCAGAAATGGTGAAACTTACCAGAAGAATAAGAAATCAAGATAACAAACTTTTTATTAAAGAATGGAAATGGTTTGTTTAATATTTACAGATAAATTGTAAACAGATAAAAAACATTAGCAAGATTAGTGTCATAACCTGCAGTTTTATAAGAGTATATATTTACAGGAGATAATTAAATGAGTAAGTTAAATTAACTTGGATATGTATAAGATATTAAGAAAAAAATGAAAAAACCACAGAAAGAGGGGGAAAGAAGTCAAATTTTGGAATGTCAAATTGATTGTAAAACTAATGAAATGTATAAATTTGAAAAGTATAAATAAAAAACTAAAATGACAACAACAACTGATAAGGACTAGGATTGTCATAACTGTAAAAGCCACATGATGCCTTCTGTCTCTCTTTGTCATACATCATACTCTAGCTTGACACAGAGACACGGTGCCTAGACAGGGTCTCCATGAAGCTCCTGTTTTAGATGCTATGCAAAAAGGGGGACTTTTCCCCTCAGCATCCCTTTTACCAATAAGACCAGTAACCACTAATGGTGCATGTGGTGAGGCAGAGCCCCCCTGCTAAAAGAAGCATTGCTACAGCTTACCATGCTGCTGGAGCTGGGGAAGTAGCGAGGCATCGTGACCACCAATCTGCCACACCCCTTGGTGCAATCCCATGGCCCAGTGCAATCCAAGTCATGTCTGCTCAGAAGTAATTCCTATTGAATTCAATGTAATTCATTCCCAACTAAGTGGCACCAGGATTACAGCCTTAGGCAGTGGTCCTCCTGCTGTTGATGGACTCCAACTCCCATCAGTCTCAGCCAATCACAGACAATGGCCTGGGATGATGGGCATTGTAATCCAACAACATCTGGAGTGCCACACGTTAGACCAGGGGTCAGCAAACTTTTTCAGCAGGGGGCCAGTCCACTGTCCCTCAGACCTTGGTGGGGGGGCTGGATTATATTTTTTTGAGGGGGTGCAAGAGTATCATGAGCTCCAGTGGCTGCTTACCTGTGTCTTGCGAGCGGCAGGGGCTGGTGGCGGTGGAGGGATGATGAGCGGCGCGTGAAAGGGCTCCGGAGAGGGGCTGGTTAAAATGGCAGCCACTCGAGCACTGTTGCTGCTGGCACCAACAAAGCCCAGCCCCCTTCCTCCTCTAGGCAGGGTGGGGAGAAGTCAGGAGGAGGGAGGGAGGAGGCACCGCCACTCCCGCCATGTGAGGGAGAGGGAAAGTATGTGTGCTGGCGATCCCTGCAGCGATCCCTGGACCATCCGCAGACCAGATCCAGAAGGCAATTGGGCCTGATCTGGCCCGCGAGCCTTAGTTTGCCTACCCATGGGTTAGACGCTGAGGGAAGTTACAATAAATTGTATTTCTAATCAGCTATCACAGCAGCCATTAAAATATACCCAAATCAAGAGGAAGGCCTGCCTATAAGGAGACTGGAACTGCCAGCAGTTCCCTATTTGGTAGGAAATAGAAAGGATAAACACGCTGGAAATTTAATATAGATTCATTTGAGGCATCTCAGCATTACTATTGGTTTTTTTCTTGTTTGTTTAATTCAGATTTGACTTTGTATCTATTTGAATTCCACCGTGGGTCTGGCAGTTGTATCTAACCTATAATGATTTTTGTTATGTCTGAAATATAAAGTTTCCTTTAATTCTCAGGTTTGAAAGTCAGAGAGTGACTCTAGATTTATATTGTTGGGAAATGGCAGTGCCTATGAAACTTGGTGAAGGTATTGAAGTCAATATATACCCCTGCCATGCTTATTGCATTGAGGGCAGGGCACTAAAACCTCAGCCCCACCAAATAAATGCTACCCATAACTTCAAGCCCATACCGCACAGTCTTCCCATTTTTTTCCTTTCAAATACCAGGGACAGGGTGGGGAAGGAAAGAGCCCCCTAGTTTCATTTCGCAAACCCCATTCCCAGCTGTGACTCTATGCCTTCCTCTCACCTGGCCACACTTCCCAAAGGACAAGCAGATGGCCCAGAACAGGAGACCCTGTGACTGGCACCAGAACCAGCAGTGTAGCCATAAGGGATCTGGTGCTCAGCATCGCTTCCTCCTGGCTGGTGTAGAGGTAGAGTTGTTGTAAATGGTATGTTCCACAGTCGTCGCTGCTGTGATTGTTGGAATGGAACAGTATGAGCGGGGCCTGACAGTTGAAAACAGTTGGAGCCTGCAGCTGTTATGGTTATGTTGTGCTTGGCTCAAAAGAAGTGATCAAGTCTCTCGTTAATATTTTCATTACCAGTTTACTGCTGCTACAGACCACCCTAAAGGGAGCAGCCTTTTCTAGAGCTTTTATCACACAGATCTATAGGGGAGCCTTTGCAACTCCCAAACACACTTGAATTCATCGGGCTGTAATAATCAGCGGGGACGCTGATAGGATGGGAAATCTCTATATGGAAATACAGAAGCAACTGCCTCACCTACAATGTATTATTCCTCTGTGTGAGTACCTGGGAATCTGTGAAGAGAATAAGGTGGCAGGGAAAGATGAATGGCATTGCTGCGACACAGTACCTCAGCAGTAAATACATTACTGGCCTAGAAGATCAGGGACTGCAGTTTATGGCTGCATTCCTAGTCCCACTTGCCTGGAAGTAAACCCTATCAAACTCAACAGGATTTATTTCTGAATAGGCATGGTTAGGGCTGCACTGTAAAATACAGCGTAGCCTACCTAGTAAGCCCACACTGGTAAGATATGGCAACAGTAATGTCTGCATCTAAGAAAAGCTTTCCTAATTAGGAGAGAATTTAAGATGGCTGAAAAGCTTGTGGTCCTGATTTTACAAAAGTATGGATTTCTGTTTGCCTGCTGAATCAGATTTAAGCAAGACGGAAACAATGAAAGCAGGAGTTAAAGCAGTTACCCCTCAAACTAGTTTAAAAAGCTATGTGGAAGTACAGCAATCCTGCCTAAATTAAGAACTTATTATCAAAGCGAAGATTGCCACAGAGGGATATGTCATATTGTTTAATGCTTCCAAGGGAATTAGAGGAAATGTTTTAAATTATCTGCTTTAAATTATCAAAATATTTAGTACAAAACACATACCTTATTTCAATTTTCATAGGGTTTCAAAGTCGTGTTATTCATAATATTATGAGTTTTTCTGAGGGAGGCTATATGCCTGAGGCCCCTTCTAATTCCTAGATCCAGCATGGATTCAATTCCTGGAATAGCCAGGCTAGCTTCACAAAAGAAGCGGCTCTGTGCTAGACAGCAAATGGGTGGGACCCTCTCCCTCAACTTGCTGGTAGTTAGAAAGACAAGAGCCAGAGTTAGAAGGTAGAAGCAAGGCTACAGGCTGGGCAGCTGGGAAATAGAACCATGCCTGATTTCTGCTGGACACTGAGGTTGTGGCTATGGGACAAAATATACCTCGGGGTGTTAATGCTGTGAACCCCTTCATCATAGGTTCAGGTTGTATATATGTGTAAATAAACCATATATCCTAAAGACACCACAGTCTCCACTGTCCCCCATTCCAAGGAAACACAAACTATGGGTAAGCACCTGGTCCCTCTTGAATCTCACACCGCTCAGAGATTGTGGTGGCATGCAAAAATATGTTAATGTTCCCTTACTTGCAAGAGGAATCACTCACTGATGAAGTTCTGCTGGAGAGATTCGGTATTGTCACTGGCTGGGAAAGAAACAGTGGAATATGTCCACAAAAGGAATGCTGGTGAGCTCCCATATAATGGCACAAGTTTCTGCTGATGCTGATTAAAGGACTCCTGAAATTATGAGCACCACCAAGAAAAAGAAAAAGAAAATCAAGGTGAGTCAGTGGTGAAGATTGCTGCTATCAAGGGGACCCTTAAAGAACTTGATATCAAAGGGTGGCAACCAGGCTTAAGTCCATCCAAAAAGGGTTGTGTGAAGTGAGGAAGCTCTAGATGTCAGCAGGATAACCCAGAATATACTTGCAGCCATTGTTTCTGGTTTAGGAGCAGGAAGCACTACCAGGAAGGATACCATTCAACCCAAGAAAGTTAAGCAGCTGCAGGCCAGCAAAATCACAATGTTACTCTTAGGAGACCCAGAATGTCCCATGCATGTCAAAGGTCTCAGGCACAAGCAGCATATAAGGTCAAACACACAAAACATCTACTTATTAAACAAAAGTGCAATTAATGTGAATATGGGAATAATGAGTTTGTATCAGTTCTTGTGTTTGTATGCTAAGTCATTGTCCATTTTATATTGAATTTGTTAGAGATAATTCATGGATAAATAGATATGGTGAGGTATAACTGGCAATAAAACTATAGAACACACACATGCCCCAATCCAGACTGGCAATTAAGGGATGGGCAGGTGAACCCTTTCCTCCAAGCTGTCTGCCTAACAAAAAGCTGCCTTCTCTCAAAGATGCCCCACAACCAAAACATATGACTGTGGCAATCTTGCTGGCTAATTCTCTGGCCTAACACACAACACCTGATCCACAGTGTAAACATTACAATTTGGACACCTGACCCAACAAGCAGGCTGTAAAAGAAAAAGCACAATTGGGCTCCATAGAGGGCGTTCACACTTGATGACTTTTTTATTTACTTAGGCTCAGACCTCCTGGGCCTTCCTAACATAACTCCAATTCACCCCACTTCATGGCAAATATCATCTTAAGAAGGATTTAAGCCCCCACCCCCCAGTGGTGCAGTTTTAATTCAGGCCTAGGCTTGCAGGAGCTGCTGTTTTTAATTTTATACCTTTTACATAAAAATTGCAATCATTGATTTCTTGTCATGTCCATTTTGGCCCATAATGGTCTCACTACCATGGAAGTTTGTTTGACAACTCAAGCCTCTTCACAGCTGATTTTAAAAGACTTGTGAGCATCTCCTCTGAGCTCCCAGAAGGAAAACATGATTGCTGATTTACTCCCAAGTAAATGTGAACAGGATTTCAGGAATTCAATTGCTGTTTGAATTGTAAAACTACTTGTACTTCGAAAAACCAGACATCTGAAAAGTTAATACAACTAAACTGTAGCAGCGTATCAAAAACCTTAAACAACACTCAGAGTCTGGTGTAAAGGAAAATTATTCATGCAGGAAAAATACCACCAACCCAACAGGAAACCCAATAGTCATTGAAGAAGAGCCAATACAAATACCCCCCAAAGTCCCAGCCACTCCAAGAGCAAGCCGTAATACACTGTGGCCCTGCCATATTGACATAGGCTATTTCCCCGGCAATTCCCTGGATTTCATAACAGTCTGGATTTTTAAAAAACGGATAATTCCTGTTCAGCTTTACAGAGGGCTGAACACTGCCATGAACAGTGGTGAGTAGTACCACTGACCAGTATAGGTATATGCAATATTATTTTCCACAGGTATATAAAAATATAAAGATTTTGTCTATATATCTTGCCATACTAGACCTGATGCAACATGACAAGGAGCCAAAAGGTTGACTAAGATTGATAAGCCAGACATAAACAAGGCTTCTAACTTATTAGTAATTAGAGGAACGAAATTACCATTGTATAGGTCTTCTGGGAAAGGCTTTAGTGAAAAATGTAATGTAAAGGAACTCAAATGCCTCTTAATTGTTAATAACTTTCACTTTTGTCCTCTAGAACTAATCGGCTTGTTTTCTGTTTGCAGAGTTCTCTCCATTTTTGTAGCTTTTCAGCCATTTGTCATCTCATTTAGGAACAGCAGTACATGGCTTCAAGAACCGGAGTTCAAATAACCCTAACCCTAACATAGTCTCATCGTACAGCTCAGCTACTTTAGTATTGAATATAATGTACAGTATCATTTCTGAAATAGTTTAAAAAAATATACCAGCTGCAGAGTGGTGATGATCTTAACTGACTTTTACCAGTAGCTTTTTATTGTCCACAAGGTGGTGCTCTGTCAAACAAGTAATAAAACAGAAGGGGATATGATCTTGGCTCTGGCTGTATCATGCTGTTCACTCTTCAGCCATAAAGGACTGTAATATTACAGACACACACAGAGAGACAGAGAGGTGAGAAATGAATAATATAACAATAATTTATTACACATAAACACATTGTAAAGAGCTATTGTTAGTGATTAAATATTATATGGAATTATGATATCATTTAGTTTGATTTCACACCCACCCTATCCCTTAGGCTTAAGATGACAAACATCAGTTTTAAAAACTACATTTGCAAAATGCATAAAACATGGAATTCAAACGCTTACAAACAGAAAGCTGAAATGGCTCTGCACTCATCATCACCGATCACTGCAATATGCATTTGGGGAAAATTCCTAGCCTAAGCTTTGGCATGTCACCAGATACAAAGTTCCAGGCTAGGGATCAGCTGCTAATAACATGTCTCTGTGGGCCCAAAACAATTCAAACTCAGGACAATTTCAAGAGGTCCATTCTCTGTTGAATATCAAGATTGCATATGGGAAGGTGCTTACTAGGTAGTATAGACACCAAGGCGTTCCAGTTTAGCACCTATCCAAATGGTGCCAAGTGTATGCCATTTTAGTCATACTTTTTAAAAATTATCATTTCATTATCACTCTTTTGCCTTAAATAAGTTGAAATATTTAAGCAATAGTGCTTAATTTTTTGTAAGTACTTTAGCACATATTTAAAAGCTAAATAAGAACAGTGTGTGTGCACACGCAAACACAGAGCCTTTCCAGTTAACACCATTTTATCAACACATGAATCCCCTCCCCCATTTTTACTGTTTCCTCCTTAATGTCAAGGGATGCAGATGGCACTGTGGGTTAAACCACAGAGCCTAGGACTTGCCGATCGGAACGTTGGCGGTTCGAATCCCCGTGACGGGGTGAGCTCCCGTTGCTCGGTCCCTGCTCCTGCCAACCTAGCAGTTCGAAAGCACGTCAAAGTGCAAGTAGATAAATAGGTACCGCTCCAGCGGGAAGGTAAACGGCGTTTCCGTGTGCTGCTCTGGTTTGCCAGAAGCGGCTTAGTCATGCTGGCCACATGACCCGGAAGCTGTACGCCGGCTCCCTCGGCCAATAAAGCGAGATGAGCGCCGCAACCCTAGAGTCGGTCACAACTGGACCTAATGGTCAGGGGTCCCTTTACCTTTACCTTTTACCTTAATGCCAAAGTATCAACGATTGCTCAGAAATTTAAAGAGCACTTCAAAAATTATTTTTTAAAATTGATCTGGAACAAATGGCTTGAAAAATGGAATACTCTGGTTAATTATTCCTTTTGCATCCACACAATTGTTTGACACCCTCTGTGGAATGTAGAAGAATGCACACAGAGAGAGAGAGAGAGAGAGAGAGAGAGAGAGAGAGAGAGCGCTATAACTCTCAATATGTGAAAAGAAAAGTGCAATTCTTCATGCAGCTTGCAGTGACAAAATAAGAATAGGCCAGGACTAAGTGCTGCCAGTTCTGGAAACAGTCTCTATGACTATAGAATGTGTTTTACATGTAACAATTTGGAAAAATAATAACTATTGGTGATAACTTACTTGTTTTATACTGCAGTATATTTCACAATAGTGAAGTTCCATGGCCAATGCTTACTGCAGCACAAAAACTTTAAAAAATATATGCATATTGCTAACAGGAAGGAATTTAGAGTTGTAGTGGCATCCTGTAGGATGTGTATATTTCATTTTGATACATGATGATTTACAGAGGGCTGTGCTTTCAGCTATACGTTCTAGTCATTGTGGTATTAGGATTACTGCGGCTACATCTAAATACAGGAAATAAGTACAAGTATATTGGTAGATATGATATCTATTTCCCCTTTTTAAAAACAAACTGTTTCAATGTCTACATATTACAATTAAAAGAAATGGATTATAATTTGCAAAAACAGGTCATCAGCAAAAAGAACAAAACAACACAAACAGGGAGTCAATATTATTGTAATATTAGCATTGATTTCCAGGCTGAGGGCAAACTACCATTTGCAATGGAAATGAATGACTATACCTCTGTTTTTAATTACAAATAGCAGTGGCAGGGGGGCAGGAGGAATTGGGACTAGCCTGTGAGGGGTCAGCCATTTTTTCTTTGTACTTGGAGCCTCTATATCTCAGGAGGAAAACACAAACCCCACATCAATTTCACTTAGTAGCTAATATCATAATATGCTAATGCTCAGAACTTATATAGAAGTCAAGGAGAAAGGTAAGAGTGCCAGCCTGCCGTCTAGGTACTGCCTCTTTAGTGGAATCATGGTCAGAATGTACTACATGTGTTAGCAGCATACAGTTCTTAAAGCAAATAGACTTCCAGGAGCCACCTTGGCTGAAGAAGTAAAAAGGCAGTAATTTCAGAGGCAGTAGCTGTTGGCACAGACTCAACTCTGGGATAATTTGGTCCTGTCAATACTGCCGTTTGTTTCCTGCCACCCTTACAAAAGGGGATTCCACTACAGCCATATTGTTATAGAGCTGTCATTTCAGTTCATCCCAGTCACTCAACGGTTCAGCAACCCAAAGGAGTCTGAGAATGAAACTGTAACACTGTAAATATGGACATGAATACCATGGATAGAAATATTCTTTGTGTGAAAACTAGGTCTCCGTAGATGCATACATTGTATCTTGAATTTCTGTTAAGGCCTATGGCTACTATGCAGATAAAACCCAACCAACTGTATTAATTACTGAAAAGATGAGAAGCAGTAGGAGGAATTAAACACCGTGCTCTTCCAACCACTTTGTCAGCACAAGCTCTCCTTCCTCCTCTATAGTGTTCTAGGGAGAGAGGGGAGGGTTGTTTTTTTTGGGGGGGGGTGCAGAATGCACAGAGGGAGGAAAAAGAAGAAAGTCCCAATGCACTATCAGGATTTGCTCTGCTGACTCCCACAAGCACACCTAGTTAGTTGAATCTGACCCAGTTACTCTACATTGCAAATTTGCTTAATTTTAATTTTTAAAAAAAAAAACACAAGAGTAGTATTCTAAGGCTACTAGTGTTAACAAATCAATGTAAATCATTGAAACCTAAATATTATTGTTTTGTCTATTCGCAGTAGAACCACTAGTTACTAATATGACACAAATGAGATAAACTTCACTCACACAGTGCCAAATAATCGATGCCAGTCAAATGACAAACTCTACTGACAACAGGTATTGTTAAGTGCATTGTTGCATATTTTATGCTGCTTGACTCATCTTAAAAAGTGGCATCTGATAAAACAGACAAGCCAACTCAGTGACTAGCTTGGGATACAGGCCCAAGCAGGCTATTGACTGATGGCTCTTGACAGTTTCTGGTGAAGTGGATCAGTTTGATGCTAGACTCATCGTGGATAATTCATACTCTTATCCATAGGCCTCTGAGAATTAAAAAAACTGAGCAAATAGGGTAGGAAGGAGACCATTTTCTCACACTGCTACATGGGAACAAGGCCTAGGGCACTCTGATGTAAATAAAAAGTACATAAGGGGAACTATGTTTTATACACATTGGGGGGTGCCCTGTCAGTTGGGGTGCAAAAGAGCCCCTTGTCTGAACTGCCAGTGGAGGTCAGATTGGACCTCTCTCTCTCTCTCTCTCTCTCTCTCTCTCTCTCTCTCTCTCTCTCTCTTCTTGTCAGTTAGTCAAGGCATTTCTTTTCTGGCAGGCTTTTGGCCTGCCATTTTCAATAGTGTTTAGTGGACTAGACTCCTGCCTGAGAAGTTTTTATCCTCAGCACTTGTCTCTCTTTATATTTTAGTAGTTTATTCTTTGGGGGTTTGTTTATTTGGTAATTTTAACAGCTTGTAAGATGCCCAACGGGTGTAAGATGGGACGCAGGTGGAGCTGTGGGTAAAACCTCAGCGCCTAGGACTTGCCGATCGCATGGTCGGCAGTTCGAATCCCCGCGGCGGAGTGCGCTCCCGTCGTTCGGTCCCAGCGCCTGCCAACCTAGCAGTTCGAAAGCACCCCCGGGTGCAAACCAGCGGGAAGGTAAATGGCGTTCCGTGTGCTGCGCTGACTCGCCAGATGCAGCTTGTCACGCTGGCCACGTGACCCAGAAGTGTCTGCGGACAGCGCTGGCTCCCGGCCTCTAGAGTGAGATGAGCGCACAACCCTAGAGTCTGTCAAGACTGGCCCGTACGGGCAGGAGTACCTTTACCTTTACCTTTAAGATGCCCAAAGTATTGCTCCTGCAAAAGGAGGGCAAGGTATAAATTATCAGTACTGGGCAGTATCCAACTATGCCCTGTCAGAGCAAGGATTTATGCTTAACGCCACAGAACTCTCTCTTCCTCCTCCTGCCCAGTGCCAGATTTATGTATGAGCTAAACAAGCTATAGTTTAGGGACCCACTCTCTTGGGGGCCCCCAAAAAATTTAAAGGAAAAACACCTAGGTGTACATAAAAAACAAATAAAATGGCTTTAGATACCTATTAGCTCCATAAATTACCATACAGCATACAGTATATTCAACACAAAAAACAACGACAATCTGTTGTTGACAAAGGACAGCTGGACATATAAAGGGTCCCATTACCTTCAGTAGCTTAGGGCCTCATCAAACCTAAATCCGGCCCTGCTCTCGCTCAAATGACCCACACTCTCCCCAAATCTGTTCTGAATGAAAGGGCTGAATGAAACTCAACCCCAAATAACAATTGTTGCTGTTATTATTTTCAGACCAAATGTTCAAGACAGCAGTTGAGATGCAACTTTAAAGGCAGTTGCTGGCTTTGTTTCTCTAGCACCTTCATTGTGTAAGTTATGTTTGTGAGGTTAGCTGTGAAACATCCCTCTGGGTTCATCTGCCTGCAGCTATCATAAAGCTTCTTCAGCCTTGACTCTCTTTGCATCAAAGATTGTATAGACGGACATAGCACTGATGTGTATGCTTCCTCTCACCAAAAATATTGAGGCCAAATGCAACTCTCTTAGATCTGCTCAACTGGTTTCATTTCAATAATGCTTTCTGTTTTTAAGTTACAAGGAAAACTGTCAGTAATCTGCTTTTTCACAATCTGCTCTTTTTTATTTCTTCACTTGAAAAGACAGTATTCTATAACAGTCTTTGTGTGTATGTCAGAAATATAGCTATTGCATGCCCTGGGGAAATATAAACAATCTGCCATATGGCTCATTATTGTTTTTGTCATTACTAGATTCCCAGTAGCATATTTCTTCATTTGACACAATTGCCAAACAGAACACAATTGTGTTATTGAGATTATACAATCCATGCAGACAGTGTGTGAAACCCTGATTCTTAGACTTTCCTCTAGCTTGTGTAGCTTTAGTGGTTTAATAAGCAACTACACTGGTGTCTCAGTTCAAGTACAAATAGGTTTTTTATGCTTCAAGGAAGGGGAAAGGGCATATTGTATACAGCACTTGCTATTTTAACCTCCAGAGTATTTTTTTTTTTAAATTGGCATTGTATAGGGTTTTTTTAAAAAATAGAGAATATGGCTCAAAGGTTAATAATGAGTACATACTCTATGCAAATAAAAGCACGTAATATAAAATATATTGGGTTACTGTATTAGAAAAGCAATATATTTCTGAAGTAATGTACTCTTAACAAAGGCCACCAAGTTACAGTAACTCTTTTTCTCTTGTTAAACTAAGTAACAAAAAACTTCTAGATGGCTTTTCTGGCAAAATTATATTCAATGTGACATGCAAACAATTGCTATCACTAAAATAATAACTATTAATTAACCAATGTAATCACTAAGGCCACGATCCGGCACACACTAGCATTTAACCAAACAGGTTCGAACAAAATACAAAATGTCCTTTCTCTTTTTTTTTTTTTTTTTATAATATATTTATTGAAGTTTTCAAATAAAGCATATATTAGATAAGCACCACTTATCATTGTCCATTTAACATCTCTCAATTGTTACATGGGACTCCCCCACACCTCCCGCATACACTTACATCATTATTAAATTAATTTCAAACAAATTATCATTTAACTCATCTTAATTAATAATCTTAATTTGGTTTGACATATAATTCAGCCTTAAATCTAATTTAATGGTAGACAATTGTCTGCACTGGCATCCAATTCAGCACTCAGCCAAATTACAATATTTTTGTAAATAAATCTTAAATTTCCTCCAGTCTTCTTCCATCCTTTCTTCTCCCTGGTCTCGAATTCTGCCGGTCATCTCGGCTAATTGCATATAGTCCATCAGTTGCATCTGCCATTCTTCCACAGTGGGTAGCTCCTGAGTTTTCCAATTCTTGGCAATTAATATTCTTGCTGCTGTTGTTGCGTACAAAAAGAATGTTCTGTCCTTTTTTAACACACTCTGGCCGACAATACCCAGGAGAAAGGCCTCTGATTTCTTAGTAAAGGTGTATTTAAACACCTTTTTTAATTCATTATATATCTTCTCCCAAAAGGCCTTCACTCTAGGGCAGGTCCACCAGAGGTGAAAAAATGTTCCTTCATTTTCCTTACATTTCCAACATTTGCTATCAGACGAATGGTATATTTTAGCCAGTTTAACAGGGGTCATGTACCATCTATACATCATTTTCATCACATTTTCCTTCAACGCATTACATGCAGTGAAGTTCAGCCCAGAGGTCCACAACCTTTCCCAATCTTCACAAAATGTCCTTTCTCATTTTGTGCTATTTTATTCCTTTTCTGTTTTTTACAGTGGAATAAATATAGTTGTTCTATATTATAAAACAGCAGCAACGTCACACTAAATATTTTAGAGATGGTCAAATGAGTTTTATCTAAAAGTTTCCAAAGTGACTCATGCTGATATTTAGCAGTTATTGGAATTTCTTTTACTATTCAGTTCTTTGTGGAGGAATGACCAACTGTTCTGCATACATAAAAAAGGATTTTGCACAAAAAGGCAAATGAAAATGATAAATGGGTATACAATTGCACATAGTGCTGAGAAAGTGGAAAAAGAGTTTATATTCTCCCCTCATAATGGTAGAACCCAGAATCATCCCATGAGGCTGGACAGTAAGAAACTCAGGACAGTCAGAAGGAAATAATTCTTCTCACATTGCACAGAATCCACTTACACAAAGTGTAGTAATGAAAACCAACTTGGTTGGCTTTACTAGGGGACTAGACAAATTCATAGAGGATTAGGCTATCAATAACTACTGGTCATAAGGGCTACATCAGTGGCAGCACATGTGATGCAATGGAGCCACCCTCCCAAAACCAGCATGAACAGCTGCTTACTCAAACAGGGAAAAGTGGTGGTGAGGTTGGACCTGCACAGTTGCACCAGAGAGGGTGCCACTGCCCAATCCAGCATTGCCACAGGTGCACCTGTGTAGCCCTCACCTGGCTGCCCCACAGCACATCCAGGTAAGCTGCAGTGCTGCCATGTTTGAAGCATGAGCCTGCCACATCACAAACATCACTACTGGTTTATATATCACCCATTAACAGAGGCAGTACACATCTGAATACCAGTTGCTGGTTGGGGAACATGAGCAAGTGACTGCTATTCTGCCCATGTCCTGCTTGTGGTCTTCCCAGAGGCATCTATTTGGCCTCTTGGAATATGAACTAGGTAGGCCATTGGTCTGTTCCAGCATAGTTTTCTTACGTTATTAATTGATTTGAGATGTTTGTTTTGTTCTAGCCTGCATTTATCTGAAAAGCATTTTTTTCAAAGTGGCATACTCTTAAAAAAAATAAAATCAATACGATGCAGATTGCTGTAGGAACACATTAAAGTTTATGTGACAAGTGTTCTGTTAATTGACAGTAACCAAGCATAAAAAAATGAATCTTACAAAGCACTGGGGGTGTTTGCATTATGAGTGTATGTAGATCCAAAGCATATACTGTGTATTCTCTTGTTTTCTCTCACTATTACATACCGGCAGCAAAACAGGGAATAACATAGCTGTGAGCGGAATCATTTTAACTTGAAATGACTTATCTCCAACAGCTAGGCTCTGTTCCCACCCCCCACCCCATATTGATTTTAACAAAAGAAAGAAAATGCACATAATATAAATAAATAAAAAAAAACTAAAAGAAAATTTAATTCCTTTTCTTTCTAAAAAAGACAAATAGTACCTTGAGCAGATATGAAGCTCCCACAGCAGTGTTGTTGTGAGGATGAAATAGGGAGGAGGAGAACCATGAACACCACCTTTAGATGGTATATGAATGTAATAATAAATAAATATTATGAGAGGGAATGTCTAGGAAAGCACACACTTGTCTTTAGAGAAGATTGTCCTTTAAAAAGAAATCCAAATGTGTTTTCATATTGGCCAGCAATATAGATGTGCAAAAGTGAGAAAGGATGTGAAATACGATGTAGTAATCTCCCAGACCTTTGGTCACAGTGATGAAAACTAGAGGAAAAGATATATATATATATATATATATATATATATATATATATATATGTATATATGCACAATGAATATACTCTTTTCAAACTGCAAAGCAAAGAGCTATGGAAAGCCCACTTATCAATGGTACTTAGCTGTGGGGAGGGAATAATAAAGAGCTGGTCTGCGCTGCATTTTTTCCTGAGATTTCACCACATATTGGGGTCATGAGTCAGAAATGCACAGCACCACATGAAATTGTTGGCAAACAGAACTCATGGCAATGCACTCTGATGACAAGGGTACCTTGGGCAACCCTGTAACGCTGCTTCAGTCAGCCGACACTCTGCTGTGCTTCCAGGGTTGTGTGAACTGACCTTTAGTTCCATATACATGCCATTTAGGCCTGGGTGCCAAAGAATCTTTATGATTGTTTTTCTTTCTTTTTTTAGATGTAATGCAAACATTAACACCTGCATGGCTCAAGTTAGGTTTCTCTAACCATAGTTGAGCAGCTAAATGAAAGCCTGATTCTTTACTGTGTTTTTTTCACAGACACCTTCTGTGGCATTTATAAGAGGAAATCTCTTCATAACAATCCCATGAGCTGCGTCATGGGCACAGCAGTTCACAGGACCAGGAACGAAGATCCTGGCTCTGATGCTATGACAACACAACTGGTGTCTTTTTCCTCCTATTTGGGGTGGAATGGGCCTTCCTGGCCAATCTGAGCTAGTGAAATCCTGGGCTTTTCTGGGTTGACAAATTTGGTTACCTGACAAATAGCAGCAGAGCCAAATAGTATTGGATTTGTCGATGAAACTGTGGAAGCTGCTTTTTTCAATGCTGTGGTTACAACAACCTTTTCAGATTTCATTCCTTGCTCAATAAAGCGTCAATCTGTAATGAAATAATGAAAGAAAATCCACTTTAAATGATAAGGAAATCGGCAGCAACAATTTGTAAAGCATGTTATAACTGTTTGCTATCGTTCTTCTGGAGTACACATTTAGTAAATTACTGGAACATATTGTTAGATGAGTTATATATATTGGGTGATATTTTACTAAATATTTTCAGACAAAACAATTTTTTCAAAAAATATTTATAGCCACCTTTCCTTTTGCTCTCTTATTTTATCATCAGAGGAACCCTGTAAGGTCAGCTAGTGAAGTTCATGCCTGGGATTTGAACCAGAACAGATCCAGGGAAATCAATTTTTTTAAGCAAGTCAGTGATCCCATGACATGACCAGATACCACCACCCTTTGTAAAATGCAATCTTTAACTGGGAGCAAGTTGAGTGTGGCTTCTCTAGAGGCCATAAAGAAATTAATGAGGGTGATAGAATGGACTCAACAGTATACAAACATGGCTGCCAATATGCCTTCATTCAGTTTTAATATGTCCATTCAGTTTAGTTACTAGTTGCTACTATAGAGCAGAACAATCCTTACAGGCATTGTATAAATCAAAAAACAAACAGAACTAAACACCCAGAGGTCTGTATAGGCCAGGGGTCGGCAACCAGCGGCTCCGGAGCCGCATGTGGCTCTTTTACACCTTTGCTGCGGCTCTGGGGCGGATACTAGCGAGGGGAGGAGGCGCATTGTGCACCCCGACACTCCCCACTGTGGTGGACGCTGTACTGGCTGTGACGTCACATGGGGGCGGTGCGTGTGTTAGTCACGCACCGTTCCGACGTCACCTTCCCGCCCGCTACATTGTAAGGGGCATGTACACTGGTCACTGCATTGAAAGGGGGCATGTACGCTGGCCACTGTTTTGAAGGGGAGTGAAGAAGACACACACAAAAAAAGGTAACTTGTTAATTTAACGTTTATTTCTATGAGGAGGAGTAATTCTGAGGGGTCAAACAAAGAAATAATAAAAAAGTGACAAAAAAGTTATTTTTATAATGACGAGTTTTGCGGCTCCTAGTTTTTTTTTCTTCAGAAACGGGTCCAAGTGGCTCTTTTTGTCTTAAAGGTTGCAGACCCCTGGTATAGGCTTATATACGTTTTCTTCTTAACCAGATATCAGTAATCCAGAATGACAGAATGTTGGCTCCTGCCACTTCTCTCATCCCCACAGTCTTGCTCCACCATCCCTATTTTCTGTTATGGTGGTATGAAAAATTAGAGTGCAATTGGCATTAAACAAATTACGGTAGTTAATTTTTAGTTAATACAAGAGACAGACAATATTTCACCAAATACATAGGTCTATTACAAATAAAAGCTAATGAGGCATTGAGGTTCATCCAATTACTTGATATTTTTCACATTCAAGGCCACAATCTTGCCTGGAAGTAAGCTCCAATGAAACCAGTGGGACTTGCTTCTGAGTAAACATAACGGACAAGACTCACGGTTTAACTGTCTTTCAAGGAACCAAAAACGATGGCCATAATCAAAAACATCTTCAGAAATGAGCAGCTTCTTACCCTGTACTGCTGAAAACAAAAGCTCTGTTTGATATTTATGAAGATTCTCACACAGAGATGGAGCTGATGAAGCCATTTAAACAGCAACAGTGAACCTCTCCTCTCAACCTTACAGGAAGTTGGGTTTTCAGAATTATCGAGGTTGCATATTGCAACTCTGCATATGTATATCATTGCTTTTCGAAGCACAGCATTTCTTAGCACTGCTTTGAGAGGCAAAGGTTCAAGAATTCGTTTTCTAAAACGTTTGAATGTTTTCTTCTTTCCTTTTTTTGTCACAGTAAACACTTTCAGGGATTTCTACTTTGAACAAAAAAAGTTTTGTTCCTCTGTTATCTTGACATTGCACATTTCTTTATTATGCAGTAGCTAATAACTGCAAATCCTGTGTGTAAAAAAAGAATAGGCTACTTTCAATCTGTGGAAAGTTTGACCTCAAGGGCATAGAAACTGTTGACTCATTGTTTTTACTGCATATACTATTAGCCCTTTGTCACATTCTGAGAATGACATCATCTTCATCGCAGTTAGTAGCAGGTACTGGGTAAATTAAGAGCCCTCTGCTTTGCCAGGTTTTTTTTTAAAGGGTATACTTCTCAAATTAACAGTATATTTCTAGTTCCACCACTTTAGGCTATTATTTCTGACTAATCACATGTAGGAAAAGCTTGTAATCAGAATAGGAGTTGCTCAGAGTTTTCACCCTCCCCCACTGCGCATTCTGTTGCAAAGATCTAGACTTCTAGGCATGTTGCCAGGGAGAGCAAGGACTGAAGGATGAGTGCAATTGTCAGCACTTGCCTCTGCAAAAGAGGGTGGGATTTGAGAGAGGAGAGGGTGGGATCTGGTGCAGAGGGGACTAGGTCTGTACCCTCTTCATGGCTGAGCAGCAGCAGCAGCAGCACACCCTGAGCTCCTCCCAGAATCTGTTTACTTGAAGCACAAATGCTTTCCAAATTCTTGCTGGTCTCTGCATTAAAATGTAGGCAGAATCAAAAGTGGGAGACTTTCTCAAACAATGCACATGCTATGTCATATAGCAACTTGACAGCAGTGGAAATATACTGCATTCCAAAGGCCCAAAACTTGAAAAGACTATGGACAGTGCCTTAGAGCCTTGTTTTACCCTTAATTTAACATGTCGTCCAAAAATTACATTAAAGAATGTTATTTCAGGTTGCCTGGTCAAAAAGCGAGTCAAAATAGGAAATGCCAATTTTATGGTTACCCATAAAAGACTTACTTTCTCTTGCTGGTGAAGATTTAACGTGAGTGAAGCTTGGGAACTCTGTGACAAATAGCCTGCTTAAAACTAAAAGTCAATCTAGAGTGCCAAATCTAAAAATCATAGTGAGACTGGTGCTAAGTTGCCATTTATGCAGAGACATTTTTTCGTGGAAGGAGCCTTTGAAGATCTTAAACTTGAGTTGCAATTCCACCAACATATTTTGCTTTATTCTAATACTTAATTCAATGATGACTCTTAACAGCTGAGGCTATTAGCAGCACTTTGGCAACTTTTAAGTTTTTCTGGCATAATCCCAAAATAATGGTATAGTTTGAGATTTCTGGTCTAAAAGGCTTTTAAATAATTTTGCACAGGTTTTGTGTCCCACTTCTGTCAAAGGAAAAACAGTGCTCTGGTCCAATAATCTAATTATACAATGACAAGATTTGGAAAGGGCCTAAATAAGCAGCTTCTTTATCATTATTATTTTTAAGCAGGAGATTTGCTAAACAGAGGTTAACTGAAAATATGTGTGAGAGCATGTGCATAAGTTACTGAGGCAATTGTGTTCCCTTAGCTGTAAACTGAATAATATACCAGAATGGGGGGGGGGGAACTGCACTCATTTTAAAATATAATGTTGCTTCCTCTTTCCTGAGCACTGAGACATACTGGGCAGCCTTACTAGAGTCAGTTTCCTTCAAAAGAGACAGAGCAAAAATCTTACAGTATATTTAAAATGGTTTATTTACAGATTTGCAAGTAAGTAAGGTATGATGAAAAGAAAGCAGTAAGCACAATATTCATAAGGCAGAAGACAATCACATCTCAACTACTGGCTTACATCGCCTGTAACTGCATCCTTTTTAACCTGCCAAAATGGAAGAAAGTATTCTAACTTCAAGAAAGGTAACTTGAAGTGCTTTGCACCACACAGGACTGTTAAGAGCATCAGGTGGAAGTTCTGTTTGCAACATCCTTGTCTTGGCCACAATACCATTTAAGGAAAGTTCTTAATAAGTGAATGCTCCTTGGAGTTAACATCTGTGCATGGGCGGGGCGACTTTTGGTATAAAACTAAAATACTAAGATTTAAGCATCACTCCCTTTCTCTCATAGACATCATCTGAAACACAGTAAATTAGTCTCTGAATGCAATTAATAATATCAACATGATAATAATTCCTTTCTCCTTTTCTTTTTACTGCATTAAATTTCTGTCCCAAACTTTCAGCACACAAGATGCTTAACTATAAAAATATCCTGAAGAGCAAGAAACAGCAGAAACAATATAAATAAAAACCTGATAGGACAGAACTAGTAAAAAAAAAAAAAAACTTTCACTGTGACTTAAAAGGTCTAAAAGGCTTGGGAGAATGAAAATATATTTGCCCAGCACAATAAAGACAAAAAGTAGGCCCTAGGCAAGAGCTCGAACTTTCTAAAGGCATGGTGCTGCAACTGAAAAGGCCCTTTCCCCAATCCTCATGCAAAGTATCTCAAAAACTGGAAGCACCTGCAAGAGAGCCTCAAATGACAGTCACAGAGATTAGCACATGGTTTGGGGTTTGACCAAAAACAGTCTGGGCTGCCTTTCTAATCAAGCAATACAGTGATCTCTTTTGCTCAACTAGCTGTTGCTTTGACATGAGAATCCAAAGCTAAATAATGTATGATTGTTACACAATAGGGTGTTATCCTGACCCAAATGCAGATATGTTTGTTTGCAAAATGGCATTGTATGCAGCTAGAACTATACAGGAGGAAAAACATGCAGGAACAGGCTTCTAAATCAAGGGACAGATGAGGATGCTTATCATAGTCTATCAGGTGCTCTAGAGGGTGCCAGAATGTACCGAATGAGGTTCACTGCCCCATTTGTGCAGGCAGGGGTTACGACGAGGAAGGCAGAAAGTTCCGCAGCAGCCCCCATGTTTTTCAGGCCACATGTGTTTCTCGATAGCAGCTGTGTTCTGTTTATTATCAACTGTACTATGAGGTACAATATGTGATATTTAAAATGCACTGCTTTTTGTAATTTAATAATGAACAAATACAAGAAGGGGCCATTGAAACTTGCTGTGGCTCTCCTCACTCCTGTACTCTAACCCTGTTTAGGGAAGCTTTTAATGTTTGATGTTTTATTGTATTTTTAATATTTTGTTGTAAGCTGCCCAGAGTGGCTGGGGAAACCCAGCCAAATGGGTGGGGTATAAATAAATTATTATTATTATTATTATTATTATTATTATTATTATTATTATTAACAACCCTCTCCTTACCCCCCCCAAACCCACTGGCAATACTATTCCAGAGTGTTTTTCCACATACACTGGGCACTTCTTTGTGTACATTTGGCTACTTGTAAATCACATAATTAACAATACATGCACAACTATAGAACAGGACTGTTTACATTTTCTTTTCTCTGTATCTCTCTCCGTGAGGGTCCATTTATGTGCATGTGGTATACAAAGAGAGTAATACTGCCTTCATCTGATGAAGTGATTTCTTGTCCGTGAAAGCTTATGGTACAATAAACGTTGGTGTTTAAGGTGCCCTAAGATTATTTTTTTGTCTCGTAGACTAACATAGTAGTACAGAACTATATCTGCTCCCGTGAATGGCATCAGTTATAGAATCACAGAGTTGTAGCGTTGGAAAATACCATGAGGGTCATCTAGTCTAACCCCTTACAATGCAGGAATCTTTTGCCCAACGTGGATCTCAAACCCAGGACCCTGAAATTTAGACTCTCTTGCTCTACCAACTGAGCTATAGGTGACTTAATTCTCATTCAAATTGTGAACATATAACTATATTCCAAAATGGGCTGGGCATATTATATCTTATGACAACACCATTCCCCCTCTAGGGAAGACCTATGAACATACTATGGTAAAAGCTACTACTCTTTGTCTCTAGCCACAAAGGGAGACATATTAAAGTAAATAAGATAGTACCTAATGTACTCAAAACACCATTGTTGATTTCTAATACCTGATTCCATACACAAATAGGAGGTAAGTACCACTTATTTTAATGGAACTTGCTTCTAAAAGCAAACATGCTTAGAGCTATAACCTAAATTAGAAATATCATAGCTCGTCCCCCCTCACCTAAAAAAATACTGTTTACCTTAATCCATGTTGTAATCAATATTATCAAATGATAAAGGCAGGCTTCAAAATGCATTACACTACACTTAAAAGAGGATAGGAATCTGGATCTCAAATAGGTGCTTTACCCCCCTTTTGCAGCTTTGTTTGCCAGGAGACAGCTATGAACAAGTAGAACTGAGAACCTCACCAAGTGGAAATTCTATTAAACTGTTTTTATTATTATTAAATTGGGCTTTTGCTGACCAACTTTCTTTTTCTTATTGGAAGACCTGTTTAAGAATGGACTGTATGGGATACTGAGGAAATTTTAATTAATAGACCAATAGTTCTGCTTTTCCTCCCTTAACCACTGGAAACTTTTCAAACATCATGCATTCCTTGTTCAGCAGCAACCCAAAATAAAAATAACAACTGATATTTGAATAGACAGTACTGCCAAGATGCAGTCTCTATTATAATCCTGGATATAAGATGTCACCATGCAAAACGGATGCAGGATCACCTTTGTACTAGCACACATGCAGGAGAAAATGCCCTTGCCAAGGACATAAATAGGGCCCAAATGCCATGTATTTCATTTAGTATGAAACTGAACAGGAAACTTAAAATTCAAGGCCTGAAATGGTGTTTCCTACTTAAAGCTCCAGGAAAATGGCTGTTACTTGAATATAACTGTTTTTGCTCTGAGTTTCAGAAACAGGGAATAAGAAAATTTGAATTACATGTTACACTATATTGTTGTCTAAACTCTGAAAAGAATTCCACTGCAAGGTTGTGAAGCTTATCATCTTAAAGGCAACTGTAGAGTTCTTCAAATGTCAGCTGCTGCAGCACTGCAGTAAAACTAAATATTTCCTTAACGCAAGTCAGCACACTCCAGTATTGACCTTTAATACCAACCTTTCTCCTCCCATGCCTTGAATCCGTTAGCTGAAAATCCTTATGGTTATAAAACACTTAATTCTGAAGATTGGATTGTATCTGCATCTCCCCCAGGGCTTATGTTACATAAATGATTACTACCTTTATTGAACTATAGTGTAGTAAATAAGAAAAGAACATCGATGCTGTGCTGAATAAACCCCTAAATCTGTTACTTAAGAAGTAGCAAAAATCGGAACCCCAGAATACTGACTCTTCAATGAAAATGAAATTTAACTAGGAGCACTGAATTAATCAACTGAGCTTTCAGCTTACTTCTCAGTTGCAATGCCGTTGAGAGGATAGGCTGAAGAGAATAGGTACACTCTCTTCCCAACAGTTTATAGTCATTGTGCTTTGAATATTTCCGCCAGATGTAACATTATGTCAGTTGGTGCCTTAAAAAGAATAGGCACTATCCTCTGGTGTTAATCTGTTTTTTTTTAGATTTTTTTTGGGAAAGCTCAAGTCCCAAAGCCATTAAGGGGTATGGAAATGTGCATGTTTAATAATGTCCCGCTTCTTAACACTGTTTCTCACTTTAAAAGGTGATGCAACAATGAAAGCTTACTTAGAGTGATATTTGCCAGTCAAAACATAAAACTACATTGGCTACATCCAGGTAATTCAAAGGTGCAAAAGCGTTGGAATCTTATTTGTGGTTGCTTTCTAAAAATGGTTTGGCATGAGATCCCACAGATTTTTAACCACCTCCATTCCTTTCAGCACCCCATTTGGCTCTTATCACTTGGGCATCGTCTTCTCGGTATGGTGACAATGACAAGTGAGCATATTTCATCTGGAATTTGAACTGAGAGGGTTCCCCGCTGTTCATTAACTTGGCACTAATGCTGGGAGCAGAATTTGACATAAGCAAGTTAACCTGACTTCCAGGGATGGCTGCTGTTTCATAGGCATGTTATATTATGATTTGATGACATCATATTTCACATGTCAAATCAATATTAACGATTGTAGGTCAATTTTATTTTTATTATTATTATTATCTGTAAAGCCAGAGTAACTTTAAAATAACCAAAATCAGAAGAATACCTCATTTGCCGCAAACCTGAAGACAACGCTGCTTCCTTTCTCTCTCCACGGGATGAACCCGCCTCGAGCAAGGAGAGGCTGCTGCCGCCGCCGCCTGGCATCTCTCATAGTTGGCTTTGGCTTTCCCAGGAGGAAGAGGAGCAACTCCCGCTTCCCAGAAGTGCGCAAATGCACGCCGCCTACTCCACGGCATCTTCACTGAAGGAAAACGGCGGAGGGATGGAGTTTCTTCTCCAGAGTTTCCGGCGTCTTTGGCTTGGCTTGGCGCGGAGCGAGGGCGGGAGGGGAATAACAACCTCTCGCCCGATCCTGCGTGGCAGCAGGTTGTTGAGGCGACCTGGGAGCTCCTCGCAGCCAGGTGGGCCAGGCCAGAGGCGAGGCAAGGCGCGCGGCCTCTCTCCCTCGGGGGTCTCTCCTGCCTCGAAGAAGGGGCTGCAGCTAGCTCACGCCGGGCAAGGGGCGGAGGGGAAAGTCCCGCACACACCAGAAGGGCGAAGCCCGCGGAGGAAAGGCCGGCAAAGCCCGCGGAGGAAACCCAATAAATAAAATCGGCGAAGGCGCGGAAATTTAAAAATGTTTGGACAGGAAGAGCAGGGGAAAAGAAACCGTCAAGGGGAGGGACGGGGGGAAAGTAACGGTCCAGAGGCTGCCTCTTCTCCTCCCCTTCGGACGCTCGGCTTCTGGACACGGGTCGCGGGTGGGCCCCGTCTTCTGCCCTCGCGCCACCGGCCACACGACCACCGCCCGCCGCCGGCAGATTCGCTCCAGGAGGCGCGAGAGGAGGGAAGGAGGCGCGCGGCGGCGGGCGCGTAGGCCATGTGAACACCGACATTTTGAGCGCCTTGCCTCTGGGCCAGAGCGGCTCTTGGGGAAAGAAGCCGGCCTGCCATGATGGGGTGGGATCCTGCCCCCCACCCGCTTACAAAAAAAAACAAACAAACGGATTTATTAAGCGGGATGCAGGTTTCAGGAGCGCCATAGGCGGACAACTGTTGGCTGTTATTCCTGCGCCATACCTGGGACGAGGAGCAGCCTGGTGGAACCGCTGAAATTACGCACGTCTCCTTTGCGGGCGGAGAGCACCCAGGAAGGGCGAGGGGTGTGGATTTGTTCAAATGCTTGGCAAGCTGCACGTTTTCAGTTTTGTGATCGAGCAGCGCGCCGTTGCCAAGCCTGTCAGGAACCTGGACATGAACTTTATATGCCACCCGGGCAGCTTTATTATGTGCGCTTACACCCCGTGGGATCTAAGGGCTGCTAGGTGTGCTGAATGTGCATTGGATCGCTGCCCGTTTTACCGGAGCATGCCATGTATTGACTCCCACGCACACTCACACCCAGCCTTAATCGCTCCAGATTTCACTTGCACCTCCATCCTTTTATTTAGAAGCAAGTGGCGTTGCTTTCAGCTGAACCTGCTCCCACTAAGTCAGCTTCCCCTAATCCTAAACACACTTTCTTGGCAGGAAATCTTGTCGAAATAAATGCCACTTACTTCCTAAGGCTAAGCCATAGGACTTTTCTGACCTCATTTGCTCTCCCATGGAAGGAAGTTCTGCGGAAATCTATTGGTCCTGTTTGTAAATGCTTTTCCTGATGGTGCTTTCTTGAAAGTAAGTTTAATGGAAACTTTTGCTAGTTACTTTCCAAGACTACAGGAGTTATCTTGTAGCAGGCACACGCTATAGTGCGTGCACGCACACACCCCTCCGCCCAGCGCATCGCAGCCCATTGACATTTTCTTCATCCCTATCTGTATTATTAGACTGTTTATTAAACATTAACTCCAAGACATATGTATTCGTATTCGATTTCAGTGTGTGTGTGTGTGTGTGTGTGTGTGTGTGTGTGTGTGTCGGATATTTGGTTCCAAGGATCAGCACGCTAAAATAAGCACCTCTTGGGCCACGATCCTGCGCGTACTCTAATGGGGAGTGAGTGCAATTGAAAGGAGGCTTGCTTGCGAAATAGGCTTCAGCTTGCTTACTTGGCAAAACGCGCTCTTAAAATAATAGTGTTCATGGTATTGAGGATCGTTGCCACTCACCCTTCAGCAGTGCGCTTGGGTTCGTAGCTTAAGACTGCAATCCTATACACACTTGTCTTTACGTAACCCTCACTAAACTCAAGGGGACTTACTTCTGAGTAGTCATGGGAAGAACTGGGCTGTAAAGCACTTTTTTAAAAGCCTAACATCTTCAATTGCTTTTGCAATATTTTATAAAGGTCGGTTAGGTCTGTCCTCATGACTAAATCCACATTCTTTGCTTTTAGACGGGCAATATCCAGGGCAAGAGTTCTTGTCGGCTAAAAATAATGCTGAAACTTTGGGGTTTTATTGCTTGTTTGAAAATGAGTGTTCCTGTTCTTCTGGCCTTACAGCCCTGGAACCGTAAAACTCATTTCTGAAACCACGCTGAGTTCATAACTTTTCTTTTGCGCGAATAATGCAAAGCAATGACAAAGTTGACTATATTTTGTGTCTCCCCGTGTGTTTTGTTTTTGAACCCATTAGTCAACTCCTGTCGCTTGTTAAAAGGCCTGTCACTATATATACCACCAGCTTCGAATATTAATAGTTTAGCTTTTTGGATAACCAAAGCTAAAACCTTTAAAGCTCATTAAGCTGGTACAACTGCATGCTTAACCGACCAGAACTCACTCACTCTTTTTTTAAAATCAGATTCTTTATCAAATGGCAAGTCCAGGGTTAGCGTTTGGCTTCTGGTTTGCTTTTAAATGGCCACAGTTTGATTTCACAAGAAAAAGAGACCATTCAGTAAAGGATATGATTGGGTTAAATTCTGGCTTGCAGTAAAGGTCGCTGTTTTTATTAGCGGTGGAACTCGCTGTTTTTTAATCTGACCCTTCTGAAACCTCGGTTCAGTGCAGAATAAGCTCGTGCAGTTCAGATAAGACACTCATTTCAGCAGAAAACAAAACTGTCCGGAGCCACTTCTAAAACTTTTTTTTAAAAAAATGGGGAAGGGGGCAAATCTTATCAATTTCTCAAGCCTAATATTACAGTTTCGCAGACAGGGAAGCGACACCGAGCTGGCTATGTTGCGCTCTTGGAAGTAGCAACCCAAAATCTTGAATTAAAACACTTCCACATTCCCCCATGTTTATGATAATCACATTTTTCAATGTGTCCTTTCGTTCACAGGGCCACACACCCCGTCCTGCGACATGTCCGATTTTTTTAAAAAAAGAAGTTATTTGCTGAACACGATGAAAATAAAAACAGATATGCTCCAAACTTCGCAACACATTGAGGCTTTTAATCAGAAAGCAGTATCAGAAGTGAGAGCATTTTAAATATGTGATAAAACTCTTATAGATTTTGTAGTTTATTCCTATGCAAAATAAATGTTTTTAACACCCTTCCTTTTTTTCTACTGGAAAGCTTAAAAACCAGAACTCAAACTGTCCATTTTAAATCACTTCCCCCCTTCTCATTTTTGCTTTTAAAATATGTTTTAAATCCTTCAGCTTTTATTCAATATAATGACGTTTAAGATGATTCATTGACTTTCTAAAAGCAGGCTTTGACCTCGGTTTTCAAATCTTAACCCATAACAAGACATTCTTGTTCTGGCTTCATTATGTGAGAACAAATGGAACTATCTGGAGTAAATGGTGTTCAACCAAACAAGACTCGTTCTTGGAGCACTCCCCAAAAGGCAGTAAACACAAGTTAATCTTATGAATTAATCTCCATATTGCAAGGTCAGTTTTCGAAACTGCTGTGTTTGTGGTCATAATATCATTTTGTGAAAAGCAAATTGGTAAAACCTTATTCATGTGAAATTCAGCGAGGGGAAAACTGATCTTTATAAACAAATCTATAAAAAGCAAATACTTTTTCCTGATGAATTTCTGAACCTTCGACATTAAAACAAACACCCAGACACGTTTTGCTTCTCTCCCTCCCCTGCCCCAGCACAGACACACTCTGTTAACCCACTAAACCTCAATCCTAAACACGTTTACTCTGAAGTAAATCCCAATGATTTCAACATCACTTTCTTCAAATCAAGGCTGCAATCCAGGATTTGGCCCCATTGAACTCAGTGGGACTTCCTTCTGAATACACACATATAGGATTGCACTGCAAATGGTTTAGGATGGCAGCCACAATCGCAAGAAATACAAAATCAAAAGCTTTTGTTAGTGTCACCATCTAGTTAAGTATCTAGATGTATCTAAACACAACCAAAGTTCTTATTCCCCTCCCTCTTTCTTCCCCCTTTTGGGCAAAGAAGCCCTTTTCACATCATGTCACACACTCCTTCATGTGTTTTTTTCATATTCTTTTAACTTTTGTTAGGCAAGATGATATTCAGGGGAGGGGAGGAGAAATCACAGTAAACTTTCAAAGATCTTTAAAAGAAGAAGAAAGAGGAAAGTCATCTGCAAACATAAAGAAGGTCCTTATGCAAGTTGTGTTGGCAGGGGAGGGTTGTTTTTTGTTTTTTTAAGGGACGGAATAAACCGAGTAAAAAAAGAATTAAGAGAGACAGAGGCACAGAGCGAGAGAGAGACAGAAAGAGAGAGAGAAAGCCACCGGCCGTCAGGCTGGTTTTATTCTCCCGCCTTTGAGAAAAGCTGCTGCTACTGGCGTGATATTTCTTCTTCTTCCAGAGAAAGAAAGAAAATCACCCCCACGTCTGCAATGGAAAGAGACCTACAACATTTACTGGTGTGGTTTGGTTAAGATGGAGAGACGGGACAGGGGGAGAAGGGGCGGGAGAGGGTGGGCAGGGAAGGCAGAAGCTCTCCCTCCTTCTGCCGGAGTCCGAGCGAGCCAGGCGCGGCCAGGGGCTTCAGTCCCCGCTGCCGTCGGCGCCCTCCGCCCGCCCGCTGCCTCCTGCGCGGCCCTCCAGCAGCTTGGCGACGGCGCTCCTCCTGTAGAGCCGAGCCAGGTCGTAGGCGGTGTCGCCCTTCCTGTTGCGGTGCCCCACGCGGCTGGCCGTGCGCTCCAGCAGGAAGGCCACGACGGGCAGGTGGCCCTCCTGCGCGGCCAAGTGCAAGGGCAGGTTGCCCTCGGCGTCCTCCACGTTCACGTTCGCATTGAACTCCAGCAAAGTCTGCAGCGTGTCCAGGAAGCCCGCGCGCGCCGCGTCGTGCAAGACGGCGAAGCCGGTGCGGTCCTTCAGGTCCGGGTCTGCGCCCCGCCGAAGCAGCTGCCGAGCGATCTCCGGGTTGCCCAGCTTCATCACCTGACGGGAGAAGGCGGGAAAGACAAGGGGGAGGGAAACAAAAGCACACGACTGAGTTGCGTTCACACGTTACGCGAGCGCGTACCTCACCATAGCACCCTAGGGCGTCCTTACCTCAGAGAGCCGTCGCTTGACCTGGGTCGGAGAACCCAGCCTATCGATTTGTATTTCACTGGGTCGAGGGCTAGGGAGGGGGGGCGCACCTAACGATTATCCTCTGCCTTCCCTACACCTTGAATACAAGCATTTCGGTGGAAGAAGGTGGCGCCAGCTGCTATCTTTTTCGAGCTCCCCTGACTGCTCCGTCCTCAGGGCTCCGCTGCCTCCCTTCCTAAGGGATGCCATCCCGCCCCAGCCCGCTTTTAACAGCCGGGTGACAAAGGCAGGGGCTCAGGTCTTTTCCCAGGCAGGTGATGGAGAAGTTCCACCTGCCCAGTGACCATTGCCCCTCAGAATTCCTGTGCTGGGAGGGGGGAAAACATAATTAAAGGAGAAAATTCTACTGAGGCGATGGGGGGATATTCCTTCCTCTTAGGGTTACGAAGGATTCAATACCCCAGGAGAGTCGCGAGGGAGGGTATCTGACGCAGAACAGGGATTAATTGAAGTGGCAGACCTACTTAAAACGTGCGGGTGTGTGTTTCTTGGCAACATGCTGACATGATTTCGACGGAGGATCCTGAGGGCGGAGGGCGAAAACGTTCAGGGAACCTCCGTCTGTTTTCCCCGCCAATTTGATTCCCCTCAGCCCCTGCGCGCTGACCTCAGCCTTGGGGAGCCGGTCCCACTGAAACCCAAGGGGTTTTATACCCTAGACGCGTTTCCTCGAGTGAAATAACGAGGTCTTGAGATAAAACTGTTTCCCATCTTGATACTTCGTCCTCATGATGAGGTGGGGCGGACAAAGCGTCTGTTTAGCAGTTGGTTTATTGTAATTAAAAAAAAAAACCCCAAACATCCCACCACGGTCGGGAGTCACGTAAGCATTCAATAATCCCACTCTTCCCACCCACCCCCTTGTTAACCTTCAAGTGCGATTTAGTCATATCAGAACAGATGATATCAGAAGTCAAAGACACATAAGCAGGTTGAGATAATACATTGAACTGCACTGACTTGTTGGTAGAAATGCAAGCTTTGGGGCATTTACTTTAGATGTGTTTCTTGCGGGGGGGGGAGTGCGGGGGGGGGAGAGACCATGACACACGGAAATAAAAAAACGGAGTCAGACCCAAAAGGAAACTCTGTCAGACTGAGCCAGGGAAAGGAGAAAACTTCAGTAAAGGTGAAAGTCAGTTCCAATGATGAGATGAGAGGGCTGGAATAGTACTGGGAACAGAGCTCTTCTGGTCCTGCCTTGGCAGTGAGCTACAACACAACCCTATTAGGTCTATATTTTAGACTAAAAAGTTTGTTTTTGTTTTTTTTAAAAAAAGATGACACATGAATAATTGAGAACAGCAGGTGTGCCACACCTGTTGACAGTGCACCCTCATGAATGTCTTTACTCAGAAGAGTCTTCTACTGAATTCAGTTAGCCTTAATTTCAAGTAAGAGTGCATAAGAAGATCACAATCTTAGTTTCATTTGGCATCTCTATAATCGCAAGAATGCAAATGAACACACATCCTGGTTTCCTCTAATAATTGGAAAGGGACAAACATATTCCTCAAATTCTTAGGCTTTGTTTGAATGGAAAAGTTTTCAAAGGTTGTTGGCTTCCCTAAAGGTCCTTCCCCCCCTTTTTTTTTTACTTTTTGTGAAAGCACTCCAACTGCCACTAAAAGGATGGCTCTGATGATTCAGCATCATTCCTACTGCTTCCTGCTAAGGCAAAGGTAGTCTGATATTGCCATTTTAAAATAAATAATTTTAAAAATTGAAATATGGAACCTGCATAATATTTTTCAGCACAGGAGCCGGTCTGCCTCGTTCAGAGAGACCCTCAGGCATTCTGAATCTTCACAATGACTTGGGGGGGGTGGAATTGCAGTCAGTTCTTTTGTAATATCACACACTGAAGGTTATGTTTCGGTCAAGTTCTTTTCTTTTTGGAACAGCCAGTTTTGAAGCATGATGTGTTCCTTATTTGCTTTCAATTCCACCCCCCACCCCCAGCTCTGTTCTACCCACTCTTCTCGAAAGGAATAGCTATCTGTCTGTCTGCCTATCTGCTCCATACAATTTTCTACTGCAAGGAATTTTGCCTTCCACTCTTTGCATAAACAAGGGGGAACACTTACAGTAAACAAAACTGGAAAGAGCTGTAAAAATAAGTATGCCCAAACTTTGTTGAGGTGGGTGGGGAAGTGAGAGCCACACAATACAACAGCAGTAAGTGTGAATGGCATCTACAATGTGGAATATTGACTAGGCGATACCTGCATGCTTTGCTGTATAGCATCTGACTTCTCTCAGGCAGGTCTGGGCTGCAAATAGCCAGGAGGACTGCTAAGTCTTCTGGAAATTAATAGTAATGTTAAGTATTTGCAAAACACTCAGCAAGGTGAGTGGCTTCCCAACACCTCCAACACAACAGGTACTCCCAAAACATTTTAAACTCTCACTCAGCAGGGCCTTATGACACCTTGTGCAATTTGAGGTAAGTAAGGAAGGCAGGATCAGGATGTGGAACAAGTTCCATTTAGTATACCATTTCAGATGTGCAGGTTGCTGATGTATTATTGTTTTGACAAGGGAAGGGGACAGATACGAAAGAAAAGGCCTAGGAGGGAAAACCTGACCTTGGCCAAATCAAAAAGAGAGAGAGGCCTGCTTCAAAACATGCAAATTCAAAATGCAGAAGGTGAGGAAGGAGAAAAGGTCAGAGAAAATAATAGCGAAATGCTGTCTGGATGAGCTAGAGGACCAAAGCCAAAGTGTGTTTTCACTTTCTTTGGTATAATATAGAGTAAGCAATATTGGGGACTGTGTTGACTATCAACTTTCTCAAATTCTATCATCCACCCACTAGTTTTCTCTGGATTATACATACTGAAAATAAGCAGTCAGCCCCTTCTATGTTTAGCTTTTATTCTAGAGGAGTGTGTGCGTTTGTGTGTGTGCACATTTGGTAGCGTGCGTCAAATCCTTGTTTACGATGAAGGAGCAATAAAAAGTCGGTGTTGGAAAAGATACACAGGCAGCCAAGAGAGTTCCCTGATCCATCTCTGCCTAGAAAATACACCCCTGTAATTATTTTTAAAAATGGCAAAATGTGCCATTCAATTGTTGTGATCTGCTTCTGCAACAACTTGTTGGTTCTTCACTTAGAAGAGAAATTGGAGATCCATTTTAGAGGCAGAAACCTACACACACACACTGCTTTGCTCAACAACCTCCCGGCCCTGTGGGCCTTGAAGCTTTCCTATTTGTAGGTCGGTAGAAGAAAAAGAGCCTAGAAGACCTCTGGGCATTGTCATCGCTCTCAGAAAAGGAAATAATTTAAGGATTATTGAAAGGAATTGTAAAGTGGGGGGGGGGGGAGATAGCTCACAGGCAGGGTTATTATTATTTTTTAACTCCCTTACAAAAGGGGGCTTCTGTTTCTCTCTCTCTCTCTTTTTAGCACCCACCAACATATGAGACATGTGGATCACCTTTTTGTAGTTTAAAGCACAAATCCCTTTTCTTTGAGAAGCCTAATCAGTAGTCCCAACTGCACTCTTGATCCTCTGCCTGGCACAAAAAACACACACCAAAAAAAAACCAGTCGCAGGCTTTCACCTACGTTTCCACATCTCTTGCGTGACTGTCCCCCCCCCCCCCACTTTTCTTTCCCTCGTGCACTGTAACATTTTCAGCACCGTTATACGATGTTCTTAAAAGAAAACATCTTTCAGCGGGTCCAGGGTTTTAGGAACTGGAAGGGCTCCAGCTGCCGCCTCTAAATCTAAACAGTGGAAATGGGTGTATACAAGGATGGTACCTACGGCAAGGAAATCTTCGCCGCGTAGCGATCCACCAAAACACTTTTAAAAATAATAATCCAGGGCACTGTCTTTCAGAGATTCAGATCGCCCAACTATTTTAATGTACATCTTAGCTATGCAGTGCAGATAGTAAACTTGGGGGGGGGGGTAGCGATCACCGCGGGGAGAGAGAGAAAGAGAGCAGGAGAGTGAAGCCCCAAACTGACCTCGCTCCCATCAGCAAGAGAGCACCCCCGCTTTTAGAAAGCTAAACACATAATCGGGATTTCAAAGAATAGAAAGGAGGTGTTTACCGACCTGCAGTGAAAGACGACCTAGCCCGGATGGTTTCGTTCCCTCCCCCTCCCCCCTCCGCCACTTGCTTCCCTGCCCCAGAAAAAGGGTTGTTTTTCTTTTTTAAAAAAAATCGAATTAACGTGTGGACGAGTTAGTCTACAGAGATTTTTTTAAAAGCATTACTGACCAGTTTTACTTAAAGTACGTCACTTTAGGGAGTTGGAGCCGCTAAAGTTATAAAATATGGCAACCAACTCGCTTTTTAAAAAATGCTGGGTGTTTTTTTTTTCCTCCCCTCTTAAAAACGGTTCGCGTCCCCGTCAAACCAGTTCACCTAGTGGCGAAAGATTGCCTCTGTCCGTCTGGATACCAACCTGCAGCGCAGTCCTCCCAAATCCATTTTGTGCATTGACGTTTACATTATTTTCCAACAATTTTTTAAGTTGCGCTAGGTCCCCTCTGGCAGCTGCGGACGCCAACTCATTCGCAAAAGGTTCGGCCATTCCTTGCGGACGATCGGCAGCGAGCAGATGACTTGCGCTTGCAATTTTTATTGTTATTATTATTATTACTATCGCTCTTTTTAGCCGGGCATGGCATCGGAAACTGACAGAAGGAGTGGGGATG
This sequence comes from Podarcis filfolensis, assembly GCF_964270895.1. Taxonomy (NCBI): domain Eukaryota; kingdom Metazoa; phylum Chordata; class Lepidosauria; order Squamata; family Lacertidae; genus Podarcis; species Podarcis filfolensis. Next base: position 44,688,192 of record NC_139609.1, read on the forward strand.
TTAATCTTCTGGAGTAGACCTTGTAGTAAATACTCGTAAAGAAGCTCCTTGCCAAAAGCCCGCCCCTTGGGTTCACACGTGACGCACACTGCTGCAGCTCCGCTTGAAAAGCAGATCTCTGCACCTCTAACACGCACAACGCTCCCCCCCTCCTGGAGGACCTTGGCCAGTGGGAAATAAATTGATATGTACCCTTGCAGCCAGTGTAGTACGCGGTCAGAGAAACACGGCCGCGCTAAGCCAAACGTGCGAGGAGAAGCAGAGAAGGTGAAGAACAAGGTGGAGGCGGGGAGGGAAGGAGGGAAGCGGAGATGGGGGGAAAAGGAAAGGACTCACCGTTCTTTCCAGCGGGGACGCCCGAGATCCGACGCGCGCTCCTTTCCGCCGAAGAACCTCCCCTCGTAGTCTCGCGGGGGTCGCACAAACCAGCCCCCAGGACCTTCCTTTCCTCCAAGCAGCGGCAGCGAAGGAGTTAACCGCAGCCGGAGCTGCCAGATCGGCTGCCCTCCCTCCCTGCCTCCCTTCCCCGAGGTTGCTGGAAGCGCAGGAGTCCCCCCGCTCCACGCCACCCGACCAAGGGCGACGGGGGCTCCGTGGACACGGCGGCGGCATGCTTCGGGCGGAGCTCGGCGGTCGCCAGCCATCTCCAGCCTGTGCACAGGCGCGCGCGGGAGAGGAGTCGCCGCCGTTTCTCTGGAGCGTCCGCGCCTCTCTCCTGGCGTCGCTTTGCTGCTGGTTTCCCCGCCTTCATTCAACAGCGGGCGGCAGCGAGGGAGAGAGAGGTGCCGGGGGGGGGGCGGCGGTTCAGGAGCTGCCGCCGCTTCTTTGACAGGAGCCTTTGCCTCGCATAGCTCTGGAAAAGGCTGCGGAGAGGCAAAGGCAGCTTCCTGCAAAAAGCGCCTGCCGGGGTCGCCACTCTTCGCCCGGCTCTTTGCAAGCAAGCAGTCCCCTCTGCAGGAGCCCTTCGCCGGTCGCAGCCCTGGGAAGCCGGCTCTTCCTCTTGCTGCTGCTGCTTCCCCGCTTCTCGGTCTCCTTCTTCTTTCTTCTTCTTCTTCTTCCTCCCTCTCTTTCTCTCTCTCTCTCTCTTTCCTCACCCCCCCCCCCGCATCAGCTTTTTTTGAAAAGGAAAAACATTTGAGCGCTCTTTGACTTGAAACACCCGCCCACATTCTAACGGCAGAGATTTAAGGAGGCGCCAGCGAGTTGCCGGCAAAAGCAGGAAGGCCTTGCGCGGGAGGGCGAGTCCCGCCGAGGGCGCCTCCCACTCGCCTCTTTCCCCCGATGCTGTTGGCGGGCAGCAGCAGGCCTCCCTGTCCCGCGTCGCCGGACGGACGGACGGGGCCCTGCCTGCTCTCGCGGAGGGCCTGGGGCTCGAATGAACTTATGCCGCGCACTTGAAAGGAAATCGCGCGCGCCCCCCAAGCACAAGCTGGCGCGCGCGTGCCCATTTTCTCGCTGCTTTGCCTTTGCTGCATCTACCTTTCGTACCGATCCCAAACCCCGCTCCCGCCCAAGCCCCTGTCATCTCCAGGGCTCCCTATAGGGTTTTGACGTCACCGAACAGCTCTTCTCTAGCCCTAGATACAAGCCAAGCCGCCAAAACGATGCAAGCACGCTTTTTTTTTTTTAACTCTCTCTCTGTCTTAAACTTGCAAGGATTTTTTGCCAGATCAGCGCAGAGAAGGGTAAAGGAGGCGGGCCAAAAGTTAAGGCTACGTGTAGTGAGTGTGCCCTCCGCGCCACAATCTTATTTTTTTCCTACCCGCGCCGCGAAGCAAAATAGCTAATCTCTCCTCGAAGATTCCTTTCCTTTTCCACAGCCCCCCACCCACCCCTTGCCACCCGGGAATAGTGACATCAGACCGGTAGAAAGGTAGCTAAAGGAGGCGATCTGCAGGTTTTCTTTCGCTGGGTCTCCGTTACTAAGGAGACGGCCCAGACAAGGTCACGTTGAAGGGTCAATGTCAGATTGCTCCGACTGTAGCAAACGAAAAAACGTTCACTTCTCTCTCTCTCTCTCTCTCTCTCTCTCTCTCTCTCTCTCTCTCCCACCCCACCCCGTTGCCCTCCCGCCAGACTTGTGTCTACTGCTGCACCTTGGAGAAAATGGAAAGCGGGTTTGTCAGCATTGGTGCTTATTTCCAATGCAGGAACGAGAAAGAGAGGCGCCCTGGTGTACAAGACAGAAGGCAATAGGGCAAAAAGGGTTTAGATGCCCCTCATATAGGTGGATTGAAATGTATTCTAAACATTATGAGGCGTGGGAGCTGCACCAAACCTAAGTGAGCTGCGGAATCAAGAAGTGAATTCAACATGTCCTTTTAAAATAAGTAAGAAACAGAATCCAGGAATGAACTCCAGACAGGTTGTCCTCTCTGAAAGGTAGGTTGACTCAAAAGTGCTAAGTCCAAATCAGGGACTCCCAGCCGTTTTTGGGCCTGGGGTACATTTGGAAACCTATAATGTAAGCACCACAAAATACCCAGAAACACACATCACAGCTATAAGTAACACCAACACACCCGAAAACGAAGCACAGACAAAATAAGGAGACAGCACAACTGAAACGGGCAAAACCAAGCACTGTTAAAAAAATAACCCTCAAAGAAACCAGCTCCCCCACCAAAGGAAAGAAAAAGCAGGCAACAGCCACAAACAAAGCAGGTAAAACATGCCCACATGGGACCTAGAGCTAGAGGCCTTCTAGGGAAAGGAAGGAGAGGATGGCTACACGCCTGCATTTTGCTTTCCAGACAGCCAACCAATGGTGAAAAAGGAAAAAGAAAGCACAAGAAAATAGCAGTGTCAGTAGGAATAAACCCAGTAGTTAATATATAAGGCTGGACAGTAATTGTTACACTCAATATATTTTCAGAGACATTTTCTTTATTGTTATTTAACATGCTCCAAAGCTGAACCTCAGCACCAAAACAGAATTGGAGAGTTCTGGACAAATTTTTTTTTTGCTGCAAATAAAACTGCCAACATTCCAATTTTTGTTGTCTCTATTAAGACATTAATTCCTATACCCTAGTCTTTGTATTGGTAGATGGGTTAGGTGGGTGAATCAAAGGCCTGAGAGGTGAGTCAAGACTCTTAACACTCCAGTGCTAAATATATTTACATAGAGGTAAATATGATTGATTTCAACAGAGTAGAGTCTACTTGCATTTCAGTTGCTTTCAAAGGAGTCTACTGGCTTCAGACACCAGGCCCAAACATGACACTAAGGCTGTCAACTTGAAGCCTACTGTGTGGGAATACATTGTAGACAACCACAACAACTGAAGGCAATCAGTCTGGTTGTGTATTCACAGCAGTGACCAGGGGAGGAATGATCACTGGGAGGAGCACAGAAAGAATAAACACCATGGTCCACCTGCATCAGCACATCTGCCCCAGCTGCAACAAAACATCCTCTCCAGCCACAGCAGTCACTGTAACCATAGGAGCCAACTCCGAGGGGCTGAGGTCCCTTTGCTCCTCCCCCAATAAAATATTTTCAGGGGCACCAATCCCAAAGTTGATGGGCATTGACATTCAGATGGTGTGTGCGCACCACCTATTGTAATCAATATGCAGGGTGGGACTTACCTGCCCCCCCCCCGATATTTTATTCCAGTTGGCTTCCCTGCTTCCATGCACTCTCAAATTTTGCTCCGAGGATTGGGGGACCACCTGGAACAGTTCTTGGTGGTTTGTAGGGGGCTACAGGGGGAAAGAGAAGAATGAATGAAAGTATGGTTGTAAGTGTCAGATTGCACCCCATGATTAGTAATCAAAGCAATTGTTCATCTAGTAGCATATTATGTGGCTTACAATGAGTGACTTCTTATGTCAGGTCCATTGAACTTGACTGTCAGTTGCAATTCCATTATGCTTATCCCACTTAAATGATGTAGGCTGGACATTCAAATGTAGATCAGTTCAGAGTAGCTAAGGGGCCTCCTTAGGATAGAACATGACCCAACCTGATTCCTATTGGTGCAACTGTGTGACCTGCTCCCGATTGTGCTCCTTTTCTACTTGCTGTATTATATCTGACAGAGGAGAACAATGTTGGCTCAGTAATATCAGCCTACGCTGTTGTGCTGACGCAGCGTTGTGGCTCAGCCAGTTCCACCAGCACAGTGGCACAAGCAAAAGTGCTAGTGCAATGGTAATTGTGTCCTACCCTGCATCTGATATCAGTTGTGCTAAGGTTGGTGTGGCCTTAGGTAAAGGTAAAGGGACCCCTGACCATTAGGTCCAGTCATGACCGACTCTGGGGTTGCGGTGCTCATCTCGCTTTATTGGCCGAGGGAGCCGGCGTACAGCTTCCGGGTCATGTGGCCAGCATGACTAAGCCGCTTCTGGCGAACCAGAGCAGCGCACGGAAACGCCGTTTACCTTCCCGCTGGAGCAGTACCTATTTATCTAGTTGCACTTTGACGTGCTTTCGAACTGCTAGGTTGGCAGGAGCAGGGACTGAGCAACGGGAGCTCACCCCGTTGTGGGGATTCGAACCGCCAACCTTCTGATCGGCAAGTCCTAGGCTCTGTGGTTTAACCCACAGCACCACCCACGTCCCTTGTGGCCTTAGGTAGTTATGTCCAATTTATTGTGCAAGAGCCATAGGATTGGGTCGTAAACCTGGAAGCTCAAACAGCCAAACTAGCATTTGTATTTGCCCTTTCAAACTTTAGTTTCAGGTGCATTTTATAGGGTTTGGGTCCAGGTTTTGACAATATAAGCCAGGGGAAAATACTGTCAATTTGTTTATTTGCGCAAACTTTTTAAAACCAAAGTTCTTCCTGTGAAGCAAAATAATAATCAGAATTGAACGTACTGTTAGGGAGCAGTTAAGGAGAGCTGCTGCTGGGAAGGTGTGGGACTGGGAAGCAGTGGTTTTTGCCTCTTGATTTGCTAGCAAAGTATTTGGGGATAGATGATACCTGAACTAAGCTGTGTGTACAAGAAATGGTTTGTATAGTAAAACTGGTGAGCCACTATCTTCCTGGAATCAGACAGCATTACACCTCTTTCTCAGTGTTGTGGTGTTGCCTCCTCCCCATCTTTACTCTAGTGGGCTAATCTCTTTCAATTCTCATTATAGTGGGGCAGACCTCTGGTAGCACTCTGAGGTCTATTAGTTATTTGTAGTCATGTTTTATAATGAAAACAACATTATCCTTGATTTTAGCAACATTTTTCATATTTAATTTGAAAAAAAAGATGCTGAACTTCTCTTAACTAGTGATCCAAAAGCTTTTTTTTTTTTGTCTTAGCTCCAGTTCAGGTTCAATAAGACGGTTCCAATTATGGTTCAAGTTTGGTTCTCATTAGAATAAAAATACCATCATTCTGTTTCGACTTTGAATGTAGTTCAACTCCCTGTAGCAATGTGGAATATGCCCACATATAAACTTCATGTACTCTTAAGGCTTATTCACACAGGCAACTATATTACTCAGTAACATCACAACTGAACATGTGAACTGCTTCTATTGAGTCTAAAGTAAAAGCAGGTGTTCCACACATGCAAGACATCATTGGGTTTTGCAGTCACTGACTGATACAAATGGGAACTCACTCTTCATTTGGCATTTTACTGTGTGGGAAATAGAACCTGAGAGAAAACAAGGTATGGTGTACTCTAGGGTTTCTGTGCTGACATAAATTAATTTCCTAGTGTGGACTGAGTTACTGCTGCATGGCCAGAGATGGCTGACGCTTGGTTGCTGTGCAGGTAGCAGGAAGGGTGAATATGGAGAATGCCATGTAGCTTATAGGAATCAGGTGTGTTGGATGAGCCTCCGCCACTCAATGTGGTCATGGCCTTCTAACTGTGCTCTTACAAGCTCTTTGATCTCTTTATGATGTTGCTTCCCTGAAAGCAATAGCAGAGGTGAGTGTGATGTGTCTGGGCTGCTATTGTGATGGGGAGAAGGAGGTACGGCATTGGAAGGCAGAGAAGTGTGGTTCAGAGAAGGAGCATTTGTTACGTGAAGACTATCACTCCTTATGGTCTGCCCTCCAGCTAGTAGAATTTGGAGATACAGTGGTACCTCGGGTTAAGTACTTAATTCGTTCCGGAGGTCCGTTCTTAATCTGAAACTGTTCTTAACCTGAAGCACCACTTTAGCTAATGGGGCCTCCCTCTGCCGCCGCGCCGCCGGAGCACGATTTCTGTTCTCATCCTGAAGCAAAGTTCTTAACCAGAGGTAATATTTCTGGGTTAGCAGAGTCTGTAACCTGAAGCGCATGTAACCTGAAGCGTATGTAACCCGAGGCACCACTGTACACACAATCAACCTCTCGCCCGGTCTGGTGCTATTACTGAAAGCCAGGTTGGTCCAAAATAAGTACATAATTAATCATCCACAGTTTGATCATAGATGAGGCGGCCAACCTGGCATGTTTTACTGACACCTGGGTGAATAAACTGGAAAGGTATTCAGTGCAGCACCAGGCCAGTGAGATGGGAGCAGGGAGTTGTCATCCATAAAGATTCCATTGCTCTGTGATTCAGGATTGTTCCTGGTGTTGGGTCTGACAGAGTAGGGATGTTGCTGATGTATCGCCCCTCTGCACAGCCCTGCTGGCTGGAGGAGGTTGTCTCAGAAGTGTATTGTAAATTTCTTTAATGCTAGGAGCAGGATAGGAGAGTCTGCTTATGACCTTCATTGTACAATTGTCCTTCAAGGTAGATCAATTGTGTGCTGGCAGGCAGGGTGAAAAGCTGTTGGTTCCAAAGATACTCTGAGATAAAGCGCCACAGGGAGGTGATTGCTCTTGATGCAGTCTCCCACCTGAAAGGTTTCAACCTGGTTTATCAGAGCAGAGGAGCCTAAGATGTAGTTGATCATGCTACTTGCTCTCCTGGAGACGAATGTGAACTCCCCAAGCTGGTCACCTGGTAATGAACCATTCAGGATCACTCTGTCAAAATGTACACACAATTTGGCAAGGCTAACTCCGGCATCATTTATATGGGTGTCTTTGGAATGTTGTATGCCAGAGAGAAGCTCAGGCAGGTGATCCTCAGTGTCGGAACCCAGCTCTCTTGCAAGCTCAAAATTGTCTCTACCCACTCTTGCATTGAAATTGGCTGCAATTAGAAGATTGATGTTGGGGAATTTGGTCTCCACTTTTTCCAAAAATGATGAGTTGGTTCCAATAGCCCATCAATGTCTGCTGGTTGGGGCAAGGGGGTATATATACGTTGATTATAATTAGAACCAAGTTTGAAGATCTCAATAAGAATGCCTGGGTAATGTTGTCCCATGGTTGGAGGGAAATGATTTCAAGATTAGGCTGCTGGATGCAAAGAAGGTTAGTCCTGCTTTATATTGGCCCATGATGTTGGATTTATGGGCTGGGAAGGAGTACAAATTGAATCCCTCCAAGTTTATTCCACAGTGAGCCCAGGTTTCTTGTAATAAGATGTCAAAAGACTTGATAAAACAAATGACTTCAGGGTCATTTACCTTTTTCCTCCAGCCTATGTTCCAGGAGAGGATCTGAATCACCTGGGCCCCAGAGTCACTTGATTGTCCGTCAACTTCAGTTAACTGATCCAGGCAATTATCTGTGACTGTCCCTCGGAGTCAACTCCCTAGCGTCATGATTGCAGAACCTGGCTCCCGCACGATCAGTATTATTTGCCGAGGAAGTCTGACACGGACTCCATTCCTTTATTGGCTTAGAGAAGTTAGCTGAAGCTTTGTGGCTTGGGAATTGTAAATGCTTCATTATGGAGCCATTCGCCCTTAAGGAGATGGTGGTGTGTCCTCTTCTCAATAAGACCTCCCTGGACTCAGAAATCTTGAACAGCTATTGCTCAGGCACCAAAACCCACTTTGGGGGCAAGTTGCTTGAGGGGGGGTGGTGATCCAATTGTCAGCATGCTTGGAGGATGTGCACTGAAATTCCCTTGGTGAACTTTATCAGAAGATGGAAGTGCAAACTTATTTCTTCCCTCTGATTTCTAAGTGGATTTTGATATTGTTGACCATCAAGTGGCTCCAGAGTTTGGGAACTGGGGGGCACTGTTATAATTATTCCTCCAAGTCCATTTTCAGAAAGCAGCAACGAAGGACCATGAAAGCTAACTTGTGGTGTTTCCAGGATTCAGTCTTGTCCTCCATACTCTTTAACGTCTATATGAACCCACTAACAGATACCATATGGGAATTTTGAGTAAGCTGCCACCTGTATGCTAATGACATCCAGCTCTATCTCTCCATACCATCTGAATGAGGAGAGGCAGTACAGGTGCTTAACTATTGCCTAGAGGCGGTAATAGGCTGAATGTGGTCCAATAAATTAAAACTGAATCTAGACAATTCAAAGGCACTATGCATTGCCAGTTCTAAAGTCTGAGAGACAGCCAGTTCTGGATGAGGTTGCACTCCGTAGAAGAAACAGGCGCAAAGCTTGTGGGGGGTGTGTGTACTTATTGTCACCTGAGGCCTACGTGGCTAGCAGTGCCTATTTCCAGTTCTGGCTGGTTCACTGTCTATGGCTCTTCCTGGGTAGGGATAGCTTGGCCACAGTAATCCATGTTCTGATAACTTACAGATTGCACCATTACCATCACTTTATGTGGGCCTGCCCTTGAAGATAGTTTGGAAGCTGCAAGTGCAGAATGCAGCAGCAAAGCTGTTGGTGAATGTCTCTGCCTGGATATATATTATGCTGGTCTTGAAAGCTTTGCACCAGTTGCCAATTTGCTACTGAATCCAATTCAAGGTATTAACTTTGGCATATAAAGCCCTAATGACTTGGGCCCCAAATATCTGAAATAATGCTTCCCCTCACACCAACCTGATCAGGTATTAAGAACAGCAGGGGCTACTGGGTTGGTATTGCCACCCCCACCTGTGGTTTGAGGAGCAGAGGTGCTTAAGAGATCCTTCTCTCTGGTAGCCCCTGGGTTGTAGAATGACCTCTCCTCTGAGTGGCATCTTACACCTTCACTGTATGCTTTTCAATGATTGGTGAAGATGCACCTCTTTAACCAACTTTCTGGCTGCATGGATGTCTTCTCATCTCCTGCCTTGTTGTGCACTACTATCCGATGCTGCAGTTTGCTTTTGTTATCTTGTCACTTTATAGTTTTATTTTATCATTTAATGTGTTGCATTTATTTATTTTTTAAAAAGTTTTTTATTTATACAACAAGAAAAAATGAAAAAACAACAACACAAATACCAAATTACACACAAATTACAAAAATAACCATAGACACATAATTTTCTTAGCAAACAATAAAACATCTATTGGTCTTGACACTAAAGACCCAACCTCCTGTCTATTCCATATTTCAAATTCATATTACTTTTTGCCAATACACACTTCTAACATAATTTAACTTATTCTCAATAAATCTAATTTCTTATATCTACCTTGCAATTATTACTGAAGTTCCTCGAATGTTGCAACAAATGTGTTACATTTATTTTAAATGTGGCATTTTTGTAACCTGCCCTGGGACTATTTGGTGAAGGTTGGGCTGTAAGTAATAATACATAATGTTTATGTTTATGCATATGTTTATGGATGTATGTGTGCACATATATGTATATGCACACTGTATCAAATACCAGCATTAAAACTACAAGAAGTATTTTCCTTCTTGCTGTGCAATCCTAAATATTATTTCTTAGCCTTCTGACATTCCACTGTGAACTTACCTCCTAGTAAAAGTCTATAGTCTTACTGACGGAGCAATACTTTGCATGTTTATTTGGAAATAAGCCACAGTCAGTTCATTGGGACTTACCTCTGGAGAAATGTGCACAGCTCAAGCTGTTAACGCATAAATGTTTATTCAGTGACATAACTTCATCTTTTGACCACCGCAACCACTACTAAACATTTATTGAGCACCTTGATCTGGTAGGCAATTAATAGCTGCTAGAGATTGTACTAAAACACACATATGAGTATTGCACAGAAGACATACAGTAGTCGTGGGGAACATGTGGTCATAGAATCATACAAATGCAGAGTTGGAAGGGACCTAGAGGATCCATACAGGGATCACGCCCATGACCTTGGCGTTATCAGTATCATGCTCTAACCAATGGAGCCATCTAGATGTAGATAGGGACACGGGTGGCGCTGTGCTCTAAACCACTGAGCCTCTTGGGCTTGCTGATTGGAAGGTTAGTGGTTTGAATCCACATGACGGGGTGAGCTCCTGTTGCTCTGTCCCAGCTTCTGCCAATCTAACAGTTCAAAAGCATACCAGCGTGGTTTCTGTGCACTCTGGCTTCCGTCACAGTGTTCCATTGTGCCAGAAGTGGTTTAGTCATGCTGGCCACATGACCCAGAAAGCTGTCTGCGGTCAAACGCTGGCTCCCTCAGCCTGAAAAGTGAGATGGTCGCTGCAACCCCATAGTCGCCTTTGACTGGACTTCTTCAGGAGTCCTTTACGTTTATACCTTAGTTGAACTCCAACTCCCAGTAGCCCCAGGCAACATGGCCAATGGTCAGGGATGATGGGAGATGTAGTCCAACAACATCTAGAGGGCTGGTGATTCTGTCTCTGGTTTACAGTTTTGTCCTGGGGTTTATCATGACACCATAGGGATGGGATGTGGCCATTAAGCAGAGTAATGTGGATGTTATGAAAATAATAATTATTAATTTTCTTCTTATTCTTCCTCTTCTTTATCATAACTTCTTGGGAGAGATGGTTGCAGGACTTGGCTAGGCTTGGGTACTATGAACCTTGAATTATTTTTTCTTTTTGAGTGGGGGATTTACTGTTCCATCTCAGACACCAAAATAACTTTGGTCAGCCCTGGGTGAGAGGTTAGGGACTGGCAGTGAATAATGAGAATTACGATGAAACCACCCTCTTCACACACACTCATTCTGAAGGGTAAATAATAATTTATCCTTTGTTTTCTGGGAAATCATTATTTTGTATTGAATGAGAGGGAAAATAACTCCATTTCTATTTACAATAAAATAAAACTGCATATGATTTACCTATTATGCATTCACCTCATTTCAGTTCATTCTTTGCATTTTGGGACCATTTCAGTCATTCATGTCTTAGAATGGCTATAAGCTTTCTTCCAGTGTTGCCCGTAGGAACTGAAAATGACTAATTCTCAACCTCAGCTGATGTCTGTGGATGATATTGCAACATTGTTGACAATGCAACAATTTTAAAGGCTGACAGGAATGGAATGGCTTTCACCCAATTCTCAAAACTTGCTTTTCAACTTTTTTTGCTTTTTTTAAATTTAAATAGCCACTTGGTAATAACGCGTGGGTGGACTTGTTTGCAGCTAAGTATATATACCCTGTTTGGCACAAAGATACAGGTTGTGCATATCACGGAATGTGTTTAAAGCCAAACCCTGATGGAGGGCACTACAAATATGCAGAAGACTCTGGGCAAGAGCTGTATCATCTGTCAGTTCTAATAAAAGTTACCAAAAGCCTGTAACAGAAACTTATATCAAGAATTACCACTGTCCTTCAATTATCCTTTTTTTTGAAATTGGATCCCAAAGGACCTTCTTATTCTCCAACCTATGTTCTGGTCCCTTTTTGTGGAGAAAACAAATTGCTGAGCATATACTGTATACATAACTGGTTTAATCTTGTACCCATTTACTTTGGAGCAAGCCTTATTAAACTCAGTGGAACTTAATTCTGAGTAGCCACGAACAGGATTGCACTGTTAACCTTGAATTGCCTTCTCTGTTTTTAGTTTTCAGCTCTGTCATATGCCTCTGCTGTTCAGCAGGAAGCATATGGATTCTGGATGGGTTTGTATACATCTCTTGATAAAAGCATCAAGAAGTCATTAAAATGCCAAAAACAAATCTAAACCTCTTGCAGCATTTTGTCATTCCTGCAACAGTCGGAATCAGCTAGTGTCTGTTTGTTATTTTACCTTGGGGGCTTTTGTGTCACCATAGATTACATAGAAGATTGACCAAGGCAGACAGGATTAATGATACTGTACTAGCTATAGAAGCAGACTTGCTATATGTGTACAAAGTTTCCATCTGCTTCCTAACATAAGCCCCCCCCCCCCGTATTTAAAAACATGAGAGACCCAAAAATTAATAATTTTTCAAGAAGAAAAACTTATGTTACTGTAGCAGAGAACCTCTTTAGAGCATTTTCACATGTGAGGCTAACAAGCACATGGAATCTCTCCCGCTAGTTCCACCTTGTGTGAATTATGTTGATGCAGGGCAGAGAACAGAAGAGAAATGAAAGGTATGCTCCTGCCCAGGGTGGTCCAACACGCAGCCCTGAGGCATTTTTTGTGGCCCTTGGTAACATATAAAAGCCCCCCCCCCAATGCTGCCTTCCCAAAGCTGGGTGAGTGAGGTGCTGGGCTTTGGGAAGGAAGTGTGAGGGCTCTGACAGGGTCCCAGAGTCCTTCCACCTCCTTCCCAAAGCCCTGTTTGTGCTTTCTCAGCTTTTGGAACTAGATGGGAGGGCTCTAGGACCCTTCTAGAGCCTTCTGCTTCCTTCCCAAAGCCTGGCCCTTTGCTTAGACAATTTTGGGAAGGCAGTTTTAGGGGAGGGGGTATCAAATTTTGGCCTTGCTCCCCCTTGTGCAACAAGGCAGTGAGCAGCCTGCAGATTCTGTGCCAAACTACTCTTGTGGCCCAGTTGGTATGAAAAGTTGGGTCACACTGCTCTAGCCAATGAAGGTTTAATAGACACATTATTGACAGATTTAAGAACAAGGCTATTTATAGCACAATCTTATACATGTCTACTCTGAAGTAAGCCCCACTGAGTTTAATGGGTATTTCTCCTAGGTAAATGAGCATAGGGTTGTCCTTAATTAAGATCACTACAGACTATTTGAGCAACAGGCATATCAAACATATATATCTTTTTAAGGGAGTTCCACTAAAAGGAAGAGTCTTAGTTCAGTGATAAGAGTATCTGCTTTGCCATGGAGAAAACCCAGGTTCAGTCTCTGGCATTTACCGTATTTTTTGCACCATAACACTCACTTTTTTCCTCCTAGAAAGTAAGGGGAAATGTCTGTGCGTGTTATGGAGTGGATGTCTGCGGGTGGCGGGGGGGATCTGCTGCAGTCGTGAGCAGAGGATCCATGGTTCCCCTTCCTTCCCTCCTCCATGGTTACAAAGCATGGATCCACATGGATCCTCAGGATTTTTGCATTGGGCTAGTCCAAACTCACTGTCAGATCACATGTCTGTGGCCACAGCATGAACCACAAAAATCATATATCCACTATTTCATTTAGAATATTTTTTTTCTTGTTTTCCTCCTCTAAAAACTACGTGCGTGTTATGGTCTGGTGCGTGTTATCGAGCGAAAAATACGGTACCCAGATAGGATGGGCAATTTCACCTGTTTGAAACTCTGGAGAGTGGAGACAATACTGAACTAAATGAAGCAATGTTTTGGTATAAGGCAACTTCTGATGTTCCTAAGTGTTCCAGGACGTAGGTTTTCCTGTATCAATTCCTATCATCATCATCATCATCATCATCATCATCATCATCATCTCGTTTTGTCTTCCTCCTCCACAAATAAGTTTTGTTTATCTAAGACAAATTCATAGATCATCATGTCAGCTGAAGGTATGAATCAGTATATTTCTACCACTGACATTTCACCTTTAATTATTTGTAGATCCAAACAGATGATTCAAACATTTCACCACCCTCACAAAGGCTGTGAAAATACTTCTGTGGGGTGCGGCCATAATATCTGTATGCCACTTATTGTGTCATTCAGCCCAAGCGCGTGGAGAATAACCATTCGAGCACCACAGGTTCCTGGAGGTAGCTGTGCTGGCATAAAGCAATTCCACACAACTGGGTGGCAAATAACCCAGTTGTGCGTAGAATTATTTTTCACTGCCTCAACATGGCCCTGAGGGGATTTCTGTATCTTTAATAGCAGCATAGCAGGAAAAGTCACAGCAGGCAGGGCTTTTCTAATCACCCTGCTGCAGTGATATGAAAAATTACACCAGGTGAAATGTGCACTTCAATGTGAATCTAAAGTTACACAAATTTTCTGTAACTGGAAGTTCTAATTACTTGCTTTACCTGGGCAACATATACTGCAGTGGGAGATCCCGTTATCGCTCTCTGTGCCTATACATATATGCCTAAGAGGAAGGCATGCTTGGCAAACCCACACCGTGATCAACTCCTGCCTGGAAACCAATGTCCTCACTGTGGAAGGACGTGTGGGTCCAGAATTGGCTTCCACAGTCACTTACAGATTCATTGTTAAAACCATGTCTATGGAAGACAATCTTACTCGGCTATGAGCGATTGCCAAAGAAGAAGAAGAAAGATGCCCCTATGCTTGGACCTCATGTCTGTGGCACTCTGAAGCACAGCAGGAAGATAAATTACAGTGGAACATAGGAAAATGCCTTATATTGCATCGGACAATTGGTCCATCTAGCACAATATTGTCTATGCTGATTGGCAATGGTTCTCCAGAGTTTCAGAGAGGGATCTCTCCCAGCCCTACCTGAGGATTCTGGGGGTTGAATGTGGGACATAGCTGTCAACTTTTCCCTTTTCTTGTGAGGAATCCTATTTGGAATAAGGGAATTTCCCTTTAAAAAAGGGAAACGTTGACAGCTATGATGTGGGACCTTTTGCACGCAAGGCCCTATTGGTGCTGCTGCTACTACTGCGTGTTGCCCAGTTGGTGTTGCCCTGTGACTGGGCCTTCTCAGTGGTGGTTCTCTATTTCTGGAATGCCCTCCCTAGTGAGGTGTTGCTGTCCCCCTTCATTAACTTTCAGGAGGAATTTGAAAACATTCCTATTTTCCCTGGCATTTGACGGCTGAAAGTTTCTGTTTCTGGTGGCCTTGAAACTATTGCTATGAAAGTATGTGACTGTTATAAGGTTTTTTAAAAAACATGTTGCTGTTTTATTTTTAATTGTATTGTTTTTACACTGATGTTTGCTGCCCTGGACTCCTTTGAGAGGAAAGGCAGGATATAAATTTAATAACTAACTCAAAAAGTATGTACTCCTTCACTGAAATATGACCCTTTCCATGGTACTGCAATCTTACACAGAAGCAAATCCCATTGAGTTCAATAGGATTTGATCCCAGGAAAGTGTGTTTCTGCCCAAACCTGTCTTACTCACAGGAAAGTGTGTGCATCTGATATCTCGTATTTGCTTCTTCCCCCAGGACTCCAAATGTCTAGATAAATTATTAGAAAGAGATACATTATTTAGATGTCAAGCAAACCAAGCACAACGATTCTCCTGTTTGCTCTAGTAACTCATTGCTTAATCCTAGTTATATCTTAACAGCGCATACATGAATATAATAACCATGTAAACAAAACATGGAGACTGTGACTTTGTTATGTTTGACAGGTTCAGCTCGCTAGGCAGGTAAATCCAGGTCTCACTGAAAGCTGTCAGGAAATAGATGTGAAATAATAAGATGCTTTCATCACCATCCAAAAGGTGAGCTGTCGTTTAGCAATGAAATTAAAGGAGCAACAATTGGAAAATGGGTAGTATAATCTGAATTAGTGTATAAACTGGCATATATGTCCCACTTTTTCAGTGAGGCAAACTAGCAAAATTCACCACTTGGAAACGCTCTGCTGGATGGCTACTTGCAGATGCACTGATGGCAGAGAAGTAAGCTCTGAAGTAGGCATGATGGTGTAGTCTCATCTGTTTCCGGTCAGGTTCAGACCGAGTCTTATGCCACCTGTGCTCTAGCCACCAACGCTCCTCTTTCATCACATGCAGATCACTAGAATACCAAGGCAATTTATGTGCTCTCTACAGCAACACTGAGGGCAATCAGGAGTGATTGTGTCGATGACTCTATGCATCTTACCATTCAACAGTGGGACAAGAGCCTTGACGGGAGCACCAGCCATATCAGGAATATTAGGAAGACTTTGGGCACAATCAACTAATGAAATCTACAATTATTTAAACTTAAATATATCAAAGAAATCTACTTCCACATTAATTCATTTAGGACTGCAGTGCAAAGCTATGTTAGCACACTTAGGTAAAATAAGCTTCACAGAATCAACAGGTTTTGATTTTTGTAACTAAATTCCCCCAGAACCACTGTAGTGCAGTGGGCCTATGTCTCCAAGCATCAGTGTGACTTAACTCTGACTAAACCTGCCTATAATTTCTTAGTATGTCTGGGTACTGGTATTAGTAGCATAATGCACACCAAGACACTTTATACTTTCCTTTATACTTTCCAGACATGAGATCTGGTATTGAAAATAGGTTGTGGGCTTGGTTCAGATTAAGTACTTCATTGTTCCTCCTTTTTCAGTCACCACTATTAAAGTCTAACTTAAAGCTAGGTTATATTGAGTCACCTTGAGAATTGTCACAGTAGTAGTATTTAGTGCAGCTATCAAAAAACAAATACCATAACGACCCAAGGCACACTCCTGAATTGGGGAATATCAGGAATTTAGTAGTCATTTATTTATTTTTAGTGTCTTGCCATAGCAAATCAAAGCAACTTACAATATTTTAAGCAAAACACACACACACATTAAAAGCAGCAGTTTAGAAAATTGGAGAGACAATTTTATTTTTAAAAAGCTAGATAAAAACAACGCACCTATGCAAAAAGGCCACAGATAAATAAAAGCCAAAGGCCTGATGAAAAAGTTATGTTTTTGCCTGGTACCTAATGATGGTGCCAGACAGTGCTCCCCCCCCCCCAAAAAATGTTTAGGGGTACTCTCATTTTCCTAAGTGAAACTTAGATTCACAAAATGTTTAGGGGCATGTGTGTCCCCAGAAAAAAGCACTGATGCCTGGCAATTGTTGGGGAGAGCATTCCACAAGTGGAGAGCCACCACTGAAAAGGCCTGTTCTTATGTTGCAGCCTTCCAGACCTTGTGTGGAAGGGACACATGAAGGGCCTCAGATTCAGCTAGATCAAAACTTAAGAATCAAAATGTTGTATCTTTAACTCTGGTTCCGGCCAGAAAAACAGTGCTGGAAGTAGAAATATAAATTCTAGATACAGCCACTTTATGATGAGAATGATTGCCTTTTCACTGCAGTTTGTGTTAGTGCTTTACAGTCACTGCATGGTAATCCTGTGGATGTCTCAATATTAATTTAGATCTGACACTCATTCAATAATACGCAATACATGTTGATCCATCCATAAGATACAGATGGGTGTGGTTATCCCCCCCTGTAGGAAGACACCAAGAGATTGGTGTGGCTAGAATGATGTTTGGTAGTGATTGGTACAGCTAAATTCACACATGTTCACCTTGAGTTGCCACCTTTTTTCAGGAACGGGCTGTTGCTCCTTTATAAGCTACACAACATGCAAAAATTCAACAGGTAAAGCTCCCATCAACTTGCATTGCCAGGGAAAAGCATCACCTACGGAATTCATGTCCACCATGCAGGCTAGGCACAGAAACTCTGTATCAAAAAGAAGTGGCAGTCCTTACACCTTCTAGTTAAGACGTGGCCTCTGAAGCCACCCTGAGATCCACAATTTATAAAGCTCTCTTTACACATTTAGCAAAAAGAACAAAACGCCCCCTCGTTCCCCAAAGCTGCAACCTTTCCTACTTGGAAATAATCCGCACTGAATTTTACTTAGAAGTCCTACTAGCTTCTGGAGTAACGGTGCTCCTTGGGAACAGGATTGCAGCCTTTACTTACTTCCTAGAAACTCGCATATAGGCTTGAGTTGTTGGGAGTTTCTCTTGCATTTCCGGATATAGAGTCTTCGTCGTTCTCTCTGCTGGAGAAGGCCTACACTACAGTTACCCCGTGGCACAGGACACAGAGCACGTGAATTTACGACAGCTCCTCTGAAAGCGCACCACAAAACCCTCCTCTCCTGCGCCTGCAGTTCCACCAGCAGCAGCTATTTGCCGAGCCCACCTTTGCAGCTCCTCCGCCGCCCCCTTCCCTTCTGCAAGGAAGCAGGAGGAAGAGGCAGCGGAGGGAGAAACCCGCCCGCGCCAGCCTTTCCTTTCTTTCCCTGCACCATTTTAGGCCAGCTCCTCGGTGCGCCCCCGGTGCAATCTGCCCTGCTGCTCCTTGCAATGCTCATTCTGCCGCTCCTTACACAACCCGTTCCTGGCCTCCCCGCCCCCTCCCGGCCCGGCCACTTGCGAGCATTTGACAGAAGGACGAGTCACGTGGCGGCCGGAAAGCGTCTCTTTGCGACCTCAATGACAGGCAAAATGTGCGACAGCCGCTTGCAAGGCAGGGAGGAAGCTTCTCTGGAGTCTCCTCTCCTTCTTTAAAGGCAGGGCTGGCTGCTGCCTTGCACCCTTCAAGTCCGGAGTCCTTCTTCCCCGAGCTCCCAAGTAGCCGGGACAGTGGATTTTGGGAGAGGGGAGATATTTGGGGAGAGGCTCCGAGGGGTTTGGCAGAGTTTGGAGTTTTAGATGAGCTCTTAGCCTCCCTTTCTCTCTCGTCCCCCCACCCCCCGCCCCAGCCCCAACTCCCTGGAGCCCGGTTCTCGCCAGCAGCAACCTGCAGGTGCACAGTTCAGATAGGAGGAGGGGACACTACCGGCTGCAATGGCGTCCAACATGGATAGAGAAATGATACTGGCTGATTTTCAGGTAAATTTCAAATTCCACCACATCCACCACTGCCATATTCTGATCATAATCTTTCTCGCTCTTATTATTATTATTTTTATTTTTAAAATGGTTCCTTTTCTCCCCGTTTCTCTGCTTTCTGTGCTTTTGTGGGGAGATTTTCGCTCTGGAAACGTGAGTCCTGCTCTCAAACAGCAGTGGGATAACAAGGAACAACAACAGCAACAACACTCTGGAGGCTGTTTATCCATTGTATCCAGTTTTCGGTATTCAAGGGGAATAAATAAGACGAAAAAAGCTCCTCCACTTATAAACAAGGCATTTATCTCTGTGCTTCACAAAGAAAAAACCACCTCAGATAATATGCATATGTCTTTGTTTTGTCTTTTTTTTTTTAGGTTTCTATCCTGATCTCCCCGATTCTTTCTGACCATCCCTGTGAGCTTTTAATAATAAATTGCAAGGGGCAGGGACTAAGATGCTTTCATTATAAGGGGCTTGCCAACATTCCAGGGGCCCATACCTGTTTCACTCATGGATATGAGAGGAAAGATGTTAAAGAAGGGGGTAGGGGTGGAAAAGACATCTGGAATGAGAAAATTCACTGATTCCCATTCCACTAAAATTGATTTTCAAAACATCCAGTTTCAAAGAGATATGTAGTACTTCTGTAAGAGCTTCACTTCATCCATGGTGTGTCTTTTTTGTGATATTTTGATATTCTTCCATTATAATTTCAGTTAATAAGGCAGTTTCCGTACCAACTTCCTGTCTGAGGAAATTTCCTAACGTGAACTTGTTCTGAGTCCAAATAGGATACAGTCCAAATCTGAAATATGTACTTTGTTGTACATATTTTTAAAGTATAATTAGGAAAAAGCAGTGCTCTCTTGTACCATGCTTGTTCATAGGTATTGGGATCTTATGTATGTATAGTGTGTATGTATCTGCATAACATTTAAATATATACATAGTACTCATAGTTCTAGGGACTTATCTTTATTTCTAGGTTAAGGCTAAAACCCAGTATCTTACTAAAAGTGTACCTTTAATAATTTTCTAAAAAATATTTTCACTTCTGCCTTTCTGCATATGAATGCATGCTTTTAAAAACAATAACCAAGGTATATTTAATTTTCTTTTTTTCATAGAAAGTTGAATGGGTACATGTTTAGTAGTAATACTACATATCACTTAACAATGTCAAAAATATAAATTGTAAAATGAACCTAGAATTTTATGATTGACATCCTAGTTCCAAACAAACTCACTAGCATGATTATCATCAGTGAGACTTTTAAAGAACATGAGTAAAATAAGTTACACATAAGTATCTATGCAAGACTTCTGTTCTGGGCACCCTTACTTGTTGTACATAAGTCCCATGGAACTTACTTCAAAGTGAACCTGCAGTGAATTTGGCTAATTAGGAACAGAAGTCAACTTACGATGGCCAGATACATATGTATACTTCAACATTTTAATGAAAACTCAATGGAAATTGCTTTTTTTGTTGGATCTTAAGAAACCATTATTACATTAATAGAAAACTTACTTGTTTATAACACTAATAATATTTGAGGTCAGTTTTAATATTTACAACACATTAAAATGTACTGTTGAGATCTCATTCCAGAGGATCAGAAAGTTGTTAATTATGTTTGGAAATCTTCAGAAACTCAATGAGCTTGTTGATATTGCCTGTTCTACCTGAGCAGGGAAGTTCTGATCTTGTTGTACCAACTTGGTTCTGAGCTTTTGATTGAAGTCCACATTTACTGTATTTTAAACTTTTATTATATTTTATTAAACATGCATTTTCATGTCTGCTTGTAGAGATGTTCTACAATTGCAGAGAAAGTCTGCAAGGAATTAAATACTCTGAATAAATGTGTTGACAGCTGTAAAGATAGACACCTTATAAATAGACAGAAAAATCTACCTATATTTAATCTTAGTCTTTGAGCTGGTAAAAATGTGGCATTGTTTGGCAAGCTGCAATCCTCCTCCACATATACAGTACATTGTATTTTTGGATCAGGGTTTAACTAATGTGTCCCAAGCTAGTGTAGGAAGTTTAAAGCTTCTTTCCCCTGCTGCAGCTCTAATTTTGTCAGGTATTTAAATGTGATTTAAGAACAACAATGATGAACTCAGAATTGCCTTAATTATAGTTCTGTAGGTTTATAACTTTCTGAGGTCCATAATTTAATAACAATTTATCATATAGGGTTGTTTCATAATGATTTAGACATTTTAGGCTTTATTAATCCTTTAAATCACTGTTTTGTGTAATATTGTTGCAGATATAGTTTACTAGTTCTCAGGACTTATTTGGTAATCATTCTCATTTTTACCGATTGCAAAGGTAAGGATTAATGACTTCCCAAAGGTCACTTGCACTTCAGCCTTAATAACCCTTACATAGGTGTAAACTCCATTGACTTCCAAGTATGTGTAACTAGGACTGAAGCCTTCTTCAATCACCCTATGCATTAAGTACCTAGGAATAATTCCCATTTAATTCAGTAGGATTTGCATCAGAGTTCTGCAAGTGACCTAAAGTGGGATGTGAATCTAGGTCTTCCAGGTCCTGGTACACTACTTTGCGAGTTGACCACATCAGGGTTTGATCTTATTCTTTGGGTATTATTTTAATATGTATTTTTAGATGCATTACTATGTTTGTACATATTTAAATTGGGATTTAAGTGTTTTGGTTCTACAGCTTCTAGGATTAACACATGACTTTTTTGTCATGCATTATTAAAAAAAAACCCCTCAGGATTCCCATATCTCTTGTTGACTGAACAAAGAATGTGCTGAGTTAATGTTGTGGCTTCTACAGCACTCATTTGAAAATAGGGGGACAATCGAAATGCCTTCTTGCTGTTTCTGTTTCATGTCCTTTGTTTAAACAGCTATTTCCACAGTGCAAACCTATACATGTCTACTCATAAGTAACCCTCATTGAGTTCAATGGGAGTTACTCCAAGGTAAGTGTGTAATAGGCGCTGCCTGATAATAGCAGATTGTCTTGTTAGTATTTTTTGTACTACAGTAGGTCTATTAGTAGGATAATTCTTTAAATATATATACTATACTATCTCAGCTATGCATAGACCTCTAATAATTCAAGAGTGGAAGTGTCTTTCCCCACCAGCATACAGCTAATATTGATTTTTAAAATTGCCAAATATTTGCTTTTTCTGAATTATCAGTGAAACGATGCTAATTGCAGTATACAGACATGAATTCTAAACTTGTTCTCTAAAACTTGATTTTCTTCTGTTTCTGGATAACAACTATGAACTATTTCTAACCTGAAATAATAGAACGTTGCTATAATGCTAATGGTTTGTACTTTCAGCATTTTCTTTTTGCTTATTTGCAGCATGGCAAATGTTACTTTAGGGTGCAGAAACTTAAATCTCTGACTCTAGTACTTAAAGTTGTACTTTGAATAAAACTTAAACAATTTGTTCATGCACTTTATTTTCACCTACTTGGGAATAAGTCACATTGAACTCATTGGGACTTACTTCTGAGCAGGCATGCCTAGGATTGCACTGTCAAGATTCTAAATCTGATAAGACATTTCTGAATATACTACTTCATTCCCCCACCCCATTCTGTTGCATTGACTTTAATGAATGAGATTTACACACATATTTCTCTTCCACTGACATCAGTTGGATGTAAAAGTGGTTTACTTTGGTTGGTTCATGTTCTTTATCTTTAAAGATTGCTATGGGATTTAGCTTTTGTCAGAGATGTGATTCCCAAAGGGTTTCTACTTAATAATTCACCTCTGTAACTAGCAGATCAGGGAGCCTGGAAAAAGTAGGATCTTGGCCAGCTTTCTTATGGCTAGCAAGCATAGATTCCTAGTTTGCTCGTGTTTTGGTTCTGTCCAGTGCTTTTTTTTCTAAAAACATGTTTAGGGGTACTCTCATTTTGACTCAAGGAAATCACATTTTTATAGGTCAAATCGGGAAAAATAAATACAGTAAATGGACAAAAGTACAAAGATTCACAAAATGTTTAGGGGTATGTGTCCCCCTCCGTCCCCCCAGAAAAAAGCACTGGTTCTGCCCGATTGTGTGGTTTGCATTGGGCTGGTCACCCAAGTCATGTCCCTAAGCGCATGACCCATTTAATCTAAACAGCAGGTTGGAATGACCACCAATGTAATAGCTTCACTGCAGTTGCTATCCAGTTGGGAGATGTGTTAGTGCAAGATCATCCTGTGCCCTGTGTTTCTGCTTAAAATGTACAAGATACTTTGTAATTCCCCTTTCGTCTACCTGCCATGTTGGAAATTAAACACACAGGTGGATTTCCTCCCACTTACTGCCATGTTCTTTCAATTTCATTGCTTTTCTTGATGTGGGGAATGATCCATTAAGAGATAGTCCTGCAAAAGGGTACAGTAAATCAGTAACAAGTCATTTTCACAGTGAGTGCCAAACATTATTTGTAATTCAATGACACTTTGACATGGGTGTCTGCTTTATATAGGGAATATCAAAACAAAGACTTGGATAAAATTAAGGTAGATTAATAATCCAGTATTGCTTTATTTAGCATAGCTTTGTAAATGGTGCATTTCATTATAATCTCTTTTTCTGGCATTTTCTGAGTATGTGCTGCACCTCTAGTTTTGTATATTTGGAGGGAACAGGTCTGGCTTGGTCTAAGAGATGCTTGCTAGGAAAGCCAACATTGTCACCATCCTTGGTATGGCAATGGCAGTCTGAATATATGGTTTCTGACACTAAACTGGAGCAAGGATGGATGGCATTATGGTAAGAGGCTGAGAAACTCCTATTTACCAGTTTGGTGTAGGAAGTCAGGAGGTTCAAGTGAGATTAAACAAATGGCTGGTTCTGCTTCTCCCTGGTTACTGCAAGTACTTTTCTGGTTCACTGTTTGTCCCAGTTTTTGTAGGGGAGCTCTTGGGGTGAACTTAGATGAACTGCAGCTGTGTGGAACCTCACATAAAAAAAAAGCAACCACACTTTTTAATTTAAAGAAATGCACTTTTATCAGTCGCAGTACAACATTGACTCTCAGCAGTTTAATTTCTGTATGAGCTAAATTCTCTAATATGTCTCTAATAAGATTTCTCTAATACTGAATCTTGCCAAAATATGGTTACTGTAAAACAGGAGTTAGCCTGCCCTAATGTTGTGTTCTCTTATGGGTTACCTCTGAAGGGCTCTGTTCAAGTGGTGTGTGGGGCCAGAGGCAGAAGTGGGCAAAACAGGAGATGTGACTTTTACCTTTGTAAAAGGTATATTCCAGCCATGCAAAAGTCAGAGGCTTCTGTACACACCATCCAGGCAAGAAAGAGGCATTATAGTTCAAGGTCACATTCTGGCCTTGTAAAAGCATTCAAAGATGTGTGTGGAGAAGGGCCCAGAGACAGCTGTAGCTTGCCTTGGAGAGAGGGGCTATCGCTTGGGGAGAGGCACGTGTTCAATGGAGATTTTCAAGAGCAGGACAGGATATATAGGCCCAGAGGTTTCCCACCCTTGATGTAAAGGAACATTGGTCTACTTCAAACATAAGTAAAGCCTGCTGGATCATCCCAGTAGCCCATGCTGTTCTCATAGCGGCCAACCATAGTGGCCAACCCGAGCTCCTTAAGCAGGATCTGAGCACAAGAGCAGTCTCCACTCCTGTTGTCTCCATCAATTGGTATTCAGAAGCATTACTGAATACCATTGTGGAGCATTGTGGAAGCAGAGCATAACCCCCATGGCTAGTAGTCATCAATAGCTTTCTCCTCCTCAAATTTGTCCAGTTGTCTTTTAAAGCCATCTAAGTTGGTGGCCTTCATTGCCTCCTGTGTTACAGAGTTCCATAGCTTAACTGTGTGCTGCTTTAAGAAGTAAAGCAGGTACATGGATGTCTTTCCTATGTCCACAAGTGTGTTCTGTGATATGTTGGTGGCTTTGTTGTCATCCTGTGTAAAAAACCATTTGATGATTCTTGTCTTAGATCATTGTTTTCTGTGGTGTTGGTAAGCACCAGATCTCTTTTTTGCTTTTTAAAAATTGTGTTATATGTACCACTATAAGCTTTAAGTTGAAATTATTTTTGGGGGGAGGGTCTCCCCCCCCTTGAACAGGATCCATTTTCATTCTGCTGGATCTGACTGTTTACCCAAAGATGTGTACATATTCCCTGTCTACCTGGAAGTGGAGTGGCACAGTGGAGGGGATGGGCCACTTCCCTAAAATCTGAAATGTGCTCACAGGCCTCCAAAGGCTAGTGGCCCCTTAGATCAATTGACTATGCATTGCCTTCTTCGCTAACTGTAGCCCTCTTCTTTAGATGGTCAGAATGAACATGTGATGGGCCTCTTATGCATGAATAGGCTAGCTCCATTTAGATGCTGATGTGTGCATTAGCTCTGCTCTCTGGGCAACACACGATCACCATTAGTCTGCCCTCTGGGCAACACACAATCACCATGAGAGCAGAGGGTTACATGCATGCATTTCTGTGTGTAGAACCAGCTTCACATTGGTCCCAGTCACATGTCATATGGGGCATGGCCAATGCATGTGCACCAAGGAAGGAGTTAGAAGATGTCATGTTGGGAATTAATTCTGTAGCTTAGGCACACCTGCCTCTTTCTTGTCCCCATTCGTTGCAGTTTCATATGGGCAAAGGTTTACTGAAGGTTGACTCAGCTGAGTTTAGATATTGAGCAATCTCCTAGAGGCAAAGGCTGTTCTTTAAATTTGTTTGTTTCAGGCTCTTCAGGGTTTCAGAGGCCACCACCACCGCATTAAAAATGGTAGCAATGGTGTGTTGTGTATGTTTCATGGACAGTTCCAATTAGGGTGGCTATTTGCATGTCGCCCCCAAAAAGAAAAAGAATAAGGAATAAATGTATTGCCCCCTCAAAGAGGACATGGATTAGCACGAAATGCATACCTGCACAGAAGTACATTTCATCATGGTGCAGAAGACTGCAATCAGATGGCCTCTGTTTCTTCTGCTTTCTAGGTGTCTACTAACTCTTGATGAGCAGCTTTAAGGCTCCTGCTCTGCTTCCCGATGGTTCTTTATCTTTAAACCAGATTAGGACCAGCCAGCCCTTTGAATAGAGGACACCTTCAAACAGAGGACAGTCCTCTGTAAAGTAAGACACATGGCTACCATAGAGCCAACAATATTATATGCATGTATGAATAAACTCAAAAATCAGTTGTTGTTTTTAAATAATACTAATGAGGGAGAGAACAAAACTTTTGTTTCTGGCTGAGCCCTAAAGCTTCCTTGCTAAATTGCAGCAAATGTGATGGTATGCCTGTTCCCATACCACATGTGATGTCGTGTAGTAGATGCTTGTCTACAGAGGTTCATGCCACAATCAGTGTTGTTAAGGAGATAAGAATTGTTTGTTTCTGGCAACAGATTACCACAGCTACTCTCCTAAAACCAGTGCAAAGATTGGTATTTAGGGCAAAGAGTTCACCAAAGCAGAAGTTTAGCTGGAAGCTTCCTTCTCCGCTTTTATTATCATTATTTCTTGACTGTGTTGACACAGTTAGCTGTGACTTTAGGAAAGTAGGGGTTCCCTTTCCTTTGTATGGGATTTAATGACTCTGCAGGAGCAGTTGATGAATTGTTATTGTTGTGAAAAGAATGCTGCCCACTGCAGCAGCACCTTGCATTCCTCTCAACCTCTCAACCTTACTATCTTCACATCTAGTAAGAGGCACTTTGGTTGTCTTCTCATGATACATCACAACCTTTGAAATTTTCCTTCCAAACCGATAGCCGAATGACAGTGCTAACTTGGTGGCATTTCTGTCACCCAAATAGGACTGGAGAGTATTCCTGTAAACCAGACTATGCTTGCTTCAGTTCTGCCTATATTTCATGTGACAAATTTTAGGCGGCGTTATTGTGCTACACGGCATGAGTATAGGTTGCTGAGAAAGTGGCCGAATCTACTTTAAAAAATATTAATATGTTAAGTAAGGGCAGTGTGCTTGAAAAGAACCCATTTCTCCAGCCCCTTCCATTTATGGGGAGTATTGCTCCCTTAAATCATTCATTAAGAATTAATCACTAATCAGATACTATATTCTATAGGAAGACCAGGTTGAATGAAAAGCTGACTCCAGTCCTCTTTCTCTACATTGCCCAGGTTAAGTGGGATGTCAAAACACCAAGAATCACTTAATGCAGTATTTCAAACTTCTTTTGAAAATGTTCTTTTTATTCATTTTTATTTTAAAAGAAAAATCTTGCATTGATCCATAACATACAAAATCAGCATTCCTTTCATATATTTACCTAAATAATATTCCATATTAATTCCTTACTACTGTACTCTGGAAGCTGTACCCTCTTCCATGCTTTCAACAGAAACAACACGGCACATTAGGAATACAGTGTTATAAAGAAAAGTGTTTTCAGTCTAAAACAGGAAGGGCAAGATTTGATTATCTCACCTGAGGTGCTTAGGTCCCCTGTATATTGGAGGAAGAGTAATATTATAGTGCAGTCCAGACCCCAGATATGCACAAAGGAGTGAGTTTGGGCTGAGCTGAAGTGACTGCCTCATCCCAGCTCAGCCAGAGATATGCGAACGTTAAGTCACTCAGTGTGGTTCAGCCAGTGGGTCTTAAACTGGTGGAACTCCTCAAAAAGGGGTGTGGCGTGGCAGGACAGAGTAAGGGGAGACATCTTTTAGCTCAGTCTTGTGACCTGGCAACATAGCTGTCAACGTTTCCCTTTTTAAAAGGGAAATTCCCTTATTCCGAATAGGATTCCTCGCAAGAAAAGGGGAAAGCTGACAGCTATGCCTGGCAACCTATTGGAACTCAGGGTGGTATAAGTCAAACTCTATTTTAAAGGCTTGTTTCCCCTCTGTTAGACTTGGGTTAGCTCAGCTGGAAGTAGCAGTGCTGCTGCCGAACCGAATTTGAAATAGGGGTATTTTATGCCAGCTTAATTTAAATTGGTGTTCATTCCAATAGCTTCCTGCACTTAGGATTGTTCTGTTAGCCTCACTCCATCACAGAGATGTATTTATTGTCCACTGAGAAGGTTTAATGGCATGGAAACTTCAGCTACCGCCTTCAGTCCCCAAATACCACAGGTAGGTTAGTCTGCTCTTGCTCCTGACACTCTGAAGGGCTGCTCTACACTGTCTTGATGTGTTCCTTTTTTTGACATCTAGAGCTGATACTTGAACTGTCCTATTGAATTTTGCACTGGTAAAGACCTATTATGATTGTGGCAGCATCTCAAAGAGCAAATTTGTGATGAAATAGTAGTGCGAACACAGCCTCAAATAGAAGCTTTCAGAGGTATAGCTGTAGGATTCTTTTTAATGAAGCAACTGGTTTGAATACATTTAAGAGTGCCCCCTGAATAACAGACACTAATTCAAAGCAATTCTGCTTCTTTATAAAATATTTTCCCTTGCTCTTACAAAGAGGATGTGCATATGGAGAGCATCAGTTCAGCATGGTGCTTGGTTTTTATTTAATCAGCTTCTGCTTCTTATTTTCTAATGGAAAAGTTGCAGTTGGGAGTTATGAGAATTCCATTGCAAACGGCAATATAAATACCAAGTATAAGCGGCACTCTTAAATACGGTTTTATGAAGATTCGTTGTTAATGAAGAGCGACTAAAGGGTAATGAACATCTGTTTCTTTGCCAACACACTTCTGAATGCTATTCAGTAGAAGAAATGCAAGTTGTTGCTGGAAAGAGCTTTTTGAAAAAATATAATGCATTTACAAATACTGGAGGAGCAGGTGGTTGGGAAGTGCAATGATCGCCTTTTGCTTCTAACTATATTCAGGCTTTAATCCTGTGCACACATACATGAGAGAAAGTCCCATTGAATGCAGTGGAACTTTACTTCTTAGTAAGCATTCATATAATTCAGGCTTTCTCAACCTTGGCCCTCCAGATGTTTTTGGCCTGCAACTCCCATGATCCCTAGCTAGCAGGACCAGTGGTCAGGATGCTGGAGGGCCGAGGTTGAGGAAGCCTGATATAATTGCTCTGTCAGTGTAATTTGAAATTTTCTTCCCATGTTTTTCTTTCAGATAATTATGCTTTATGGGCTTCATAAATGCACATAACAAGTCAGAGGAAACATGGGAAAATGTTGGAGAAAACTTAATCCTATGTCCTCTGTGTGTGGTGTGGTGTAGTGGTTAAGAGCTGTGGACTCGTAATCTGGTGAACTGGGTTCGCATCTCCACTCCTCCACATGCAGCTACTGGGTGACCTTGGGCTAGTCACACTTCTCTGAAGTCTCTCAGCCCCACTTATCTCACAGAGTGTTTGTTGTGGGGGAGGAAGGGAAAGGAGATTGTTAGCCGCTTTGAGACTCCTTAGGGTAGTGATAAAGCAGGATATCAAATCCAAACTCTTCTTCTCTTCTCTTCTCCCATCCAGGAGGCCCGGTTCTTTCAGTATAGTTTTCCTAAGAGTGTTGGAAAGAACTGATATTTTCTGTTTGTTTCTTAATAATGATTCTTTTTTATTGTATCCACTTGTAATTTTGTTGGCCTCTTTGAATGCCTAATGTAGAAAGATGGGGTATACATCTAAGAAATGAATACTGGAGATTCTTTTAGTTGCAGATGCCATAATTTGCCCTCCACCGTCACTTATTGGGTAGTACTATTTGCAGAAAATAACATCTAGGAGCTTCCTGATCTTAGACAAGCCCGCCATAGGAAAGATGCATCCTGGTTGCTAGGGGAAAAGAAAGGACAAGCTAAAGAGATCCCAAAGACTAGAAAATGAGACGTAAACAGAAAAATTGCACTAAAGGGGGATGGGGGACAGCAACTGTTTAGGGTCCCAGGGATTCCTGTTGCCTGGTGTCCAACCAGCTTGCTTATCAGTCACAGCTCTGACTTCATTCATTGCCTGAAAACAGTGATAAGTTGGAGCAGCCAGGCTGGCTCATTTCATAGAAATTTCAAGGCTTTCATGGGTGTCATGGTGGTTGCTGAGTTGGTGAACCCTGTCTTATTTTAATGTTTAAAGAGTTAATACATGAGAGATTTCTTCAGCTGAACCGTTTTATTTATTTTTTCATTTTAGGCATGTACTGGTATAGAAAATATTGATGAAGCTATCACCTTACTTGAACAAAATAACTGGGATTTAGTGGTAAGTACTATTTTTTACTGGTCGTATAGGAAGAAAGAGAGCCAGAACAAAACTTGTTGCCAATCAGCTATTAATTTCATGATCACCATGCATCTGTCCAGCAGTGCAGTAGTTTGTGCTGCTTACCTGACCTCCTTCTGACTGAGTTGCTGCTGTAAACTGGGTCAGAGAGGGGAGGGGTGAGGTGTGCATGGTGCAAACACCCTAGTGGAATCAATGTGATTCTGTGGCTGGCATGTTTGGTCCACGTCAGCTTCGCCATTACCTTGCCCCTCCCCCTCTGTGGACATCAGTATTGCTTACTAATTTTGATGCTGCGTGCCTCATAGTAAACCACGAGTAGTGTTTATTTAGTTTTGATCAGGTATTGAATGACACCATGCTTTCATACAAGTCTCAGTACTGACCCTCTGCAGCTCAACCAAGTGCGGTATGGAATCTGCTTGGCGACCCTTACAATATGCAGGACCCCCCCAGGTCCTTAAGCAAAGTTTCTAGAATGGCTGAGGTTATGATTGAACAGATTAATGTTAACACCAGGTTCTTCAGGCGTATAGTGAAGGATGATTTGTTTGGCAAATGCAGGAGTAAAAAGTTAGCATTTTGAGAGGGTCAGTAAGCGCCTGTTTGCATTTGAAGTTCTAGCAAATCTTTTGCAAAATTCCTTACCAGAACGTCTCAGAGCTACCTTACCTTTCCAATAAAGGGAAGGCATTTTCATGGGTTAGTGTAAGGTTAAAAAAAATGAGAAACAGTGAATGGGTATAACACATCACACATTACAGTGGCATCATAAAGGTGAAAAGGCCCAGCTGGTCTGCATTAGGATCTGTATTCTTTAAACTTTTGTTGAGAAACTGGAAATATAGCAAAACATACACATGTACAGTAGAAATATATGAAATTAAAGGGAGAAGAATTGACTCCACACAGCTGATTTAGGTTTCTGTTGAAAACAATACAAGAAATACTTAACTCCTACCCATTTCAATGGAAAGTAAGTTCAGCTAGCTCTGTGCTGGATCCAAGCTAAGGGCAGTATCCAACAAAGTAGATCTGGGTTTCAAGGGTTTCAGTTTATATAATAGAACTTCCCTCCCTCTCCTCTTGTTGTGCCCCATGTAAATTGCTGCATCAGGTATTTAATTTTTCCTTTCAAGAGCACTGATTTTGTGACCTACTTTTGTTGTATTTCCCCCACAATAGAATTAGGATGTAGCAACTTTTTCAGTGTTCCTCAGATAGTGTGATGGGACCACCAGAGGGGCTCAACACTGCAGCCTGCCCAACGCCGCCTCACTTGAACATTCTGCTCCCAACTGCTATACCATGAGCAGTGTATAGGTACACGTGGGAGCAGGAGTTAGTTAGAGACCAGTCCTGGAGCATTCAAAGTTGGAAAGGAGCCAGGAGAGAGGAAATGGACAGCAGAGATCACAACAGCTATCTGAGTGTGAGGAAGGAAAATGGGGATGGGGACGGTCAGTCTGAAGGTGAGGAGGAGAAGATGCACCCAGGGGTGCTGCTATGCCTTTTGGCCTTTCTCATTCATACTCCCACACCCCAGGCTTCTTCCTGACTCAAGAGGTCTCTCCTGGCTGACTGAAGGTGATAGTTTCTTCCTCCCCCTTAGAAGAAAAACCTGGCACTGAGGAACTGCCAGAATCTGGATTGTCAGTGTGTGCAACTGCATGCCCATGTAGGGTGGGTGAGTAGGAGAGAGAAAGCGGCACCGAATAAAGATGGCAGTAGATTAAGGGGTTGAGGAAGAAGAGAAGCGAACATCTTCCTTTTTTGAAAGGAAAATGCTAGAGGACACATGGAAGAAAAGCAGAAAGAGATAATTTAAAGAAACCAAAACAGCTGGAAATTGAGAGGAAGAAGGGATATTGTTACAGGAAGAAGAGGTTGAGTGGGCAGATTGGAGTATGGATGAAATAACTTGTACCCTCTCCACTCCTTCCAAACTATCTGTCCATGTATGAAAGGAGAAGGGAAGATGAAGTGAGAGGAAATGGTTAAAAATTATTGGAGAGGCGTATGTGGGGGCGGGAATAGAAAATAAATAGCCATTTCCAGTTAGATCCTCTGAATCAGCAAGTTCTACCTAAAATGGGTAGGTTGAGTCATGATAATTTCAGAGCTAATTCCAGAACCTGCGGAAAGCACTACTATGGAACTCAAGAGTCCCAAGGAAATTACTATGGGAAAGTTATTAATTTCCAAAGAGGGTTTAAGTATCAGTAAAAAAAAAAAAGCACTAGTTGTCAGCTGTTCATGCCAAACTCCACCTCCATCTGCCACCATTTTGTGGCTGTCTTTGCCCCTGCACTGCCATTTTGTGACTAGTGGGCTTCAGTTATTCTCAATCTTCTCAAATGTGCCCTGGAGTTTGAGAACCCCTGATGTAGCTCTTCATTTCGCCCTAGTATTTCAGGTGTGTGCTTCTTGGCTTTGTTATTCTCAGTTTGAGAAATACTTGACACTGAATTTGCACGCTTCATACTGCAAACTGGTTAACTTTATTTGTAGGAAGGACTATTTTTCTGCCTCAGGGAGAGTTGTACAACTTAAAGTTGTTGGTTTTTTACTTGTGCAGTTAATCCTGTAATAAAGTATTGTCTGGATCAGTTTGACTCTGTGCTTTAGGAATTAAGAGCATTTTCTAGTGAAAAGATCTTGCCATGTTGGTAAGTAAAAGTTTCCCTTTTGCTATCAGGTTATTCAAGTCAATGGAGGTTAATGAAAGCTGTGGTATTGCTAAAACTTGATCAAAATAGTGAGGCAACTCATAAAATATACTCAACTTTATATCCTTTTCACTTGCTTTCCATTTTTGTGGTCTTTGGCAAGTCACTGTTCTGTGTTTTCAAACTCATTTTTACAACCATGAGGGGCAGATACTTAAGAAAAAGTAGAGAGTTTCAGGATTTTATCAAAAAGCACCAGGATACACAAAATGTCCCCTAAGGGGCCTTGGTAGCCTGCTGGCTGCATGTTGGCCACTTTTCATATGATCTGCTGTATTTGTTTTCACTGTATTTATCTCTGATAGAAAAGTAAATGCTATTTCATATTAATGTGAATTTAGCCTCCATCTACCCATTTGCAAAGAACATCGTTTCATTGTAGAAGCTCCGCAAATGGTTATGATTATCCTGGTTTTAAGCATACATTCTCTAAAACGTACATTTCAACATTTGCTGAAATGTCTGCTTTACTGCTATATTTAACTTCTTTATCCTTTTTGCTGGCAGTGGTTCAAAGCAACCATGTCTTTGCAGTAAAGTCAGTGGTTTAGCACACCTGTTAATGTGATGGCTTGCAGCTCCTCCTGTATGTTGTTTCTAAGGATCAGAAGACAGAAACGGCTCTGTGCCTTGTTTTTATAATACTTCAGTTTCATAACTTTAATAATTTTATGGACAACCTAATAATAATATTCACTCCTTTTGAAAATGGAAAAATGGAGAGGTCTCCTCTTAGAAACTAGCACATTAGAGAGGTTAGATAAATCCTGCGTATAAAGAAGCCACTGTTTAAAATGTTCTTTTTTCATTTTTGAAAAAAAGAAAAAAAATGAACAAATTCATAGGGCTGAAAATCCACATAGCAAAAGGGAAGCTTTTAATTAATTTCCCCCCATTCCTAGAGACAGTTTGACCAGGTGTCTCTAAAGCACTCCATGGCATTCTCAGATCAAATTTTAACTTTTATCTCTCACCTGGATAATCTCTCCACTCAGATGCGTATGGCTATTTGATATCTTAAGAGAATTTGAAGAAGGTTGGGTTGACCTACCAGTCCAGTGAGTCATGGAAGTGACTTCTGAAGTCTGGTATTTACAAGGGACTAGACATAACAGGCACCCTAAAGATGCTCATCTTCATCCAGCAAGAGAAATCTACACATGGAAGCAGGCTTCTACTTCTGCAGCCAATATGGTTGCAGATGTGCATTTGTAGCATATCTTGCAGTTTTCATCCAGGTCCTGCTTAATCTGTTTCAGAACGAAGTACATGGTTATTCCTCTCCCCATTTTATCCTTGCAACAGCGTTATGAGATAAGTTAGGTGACTGGCCGATGGTGGGTTTTATGGTCGAGCGAGGATTTGAACCTTGTTCTCCCAGTTCCAGCACTGTAACCACTACAGCACACTGTGTCCGCTTTAAACACATATGATAAATTTGTTGTAATACTAATATGCCATCCCCCCCAAAAAAATCTCATTAAAAATGAAGTTTTTGAGCCATTTTAAATGAAATTCGCCAAAACCAACCAACATGGGTTGCCATATGTCCGGATTTTCCCGGACATTTCAGAGATTTCTGCCCAGATCCTGTTTACCACCACCGAATCCCAGCTGTGTCCAGGAAATTCTGGATGCATGGCAACCTTAGCTAGAAGTCATGTTAATGTAGACCTTGAAGAAGAACACACAGGAAATTCACATACCCAAATTCTGTATCATGGGAGTTCTGCTGTATCAAGACATAAAAACGGGCATCTTTTTAAAATACACAGTTCATATTGTGAAGAGGACAGTCTAGAGTCGATGAAAACACAAAAGAAATTTGGGCAAACTGAAAGCAGTTAGTCATATTGAAAGAGACAAGACTCATATTTCTCTCTAACCACAAGAATATTAATGTTCTGTGACATGGCCTGTGTGCATTGTATGATACCATGCAGATGCAGAATTTGGTATGGTTAGTGATAAATCAACAACTTGAAAAGATTTGTTTTATTAAAAATGAAAAAAGCAAGTCACTAGTCCTTACAGCCATTAATATCGGTTTTCCAGAATATGGGTTGCTGGTCAAAGTTCAGAAGCCAGCAAGGAATGTTTAGGCAGGATTTTTAGAGTGAACCTTCGCATAATATTTTGCCCTCTCCATTGCTATCAAATGGGAATAAATTATGCAAGTTCAGAAATATATCCACTTTTAGAAACTTACAGAATTTAAGAAGCAGGGCTCTTATAGTCTTAATTTGTATAGTCACAGGCTTGAATCCAATGGACTTGCTCCATTTTGTAAGGTGCTTTCACTTGTACATGGTCGGCCTCTGAATTTAGCTGCTGCAGTCTTGCTGAATGCCTTTCCAGAGGCTTCCCTTGGCCTTTTTGGGGTGCAGAAGAGAATATGGCAAGCCCCAGAATTCTTAAGGACTCAAGCAGCAGAATTTACAAAAAAAAAACACGTTTAATAATAATAACAACTGGTTGTAAATGTAAAATGTTGCTATATATTCTTGGAATGTGGCCCTGTGTGTTTAAGGACAAAATAAACAGGCACACACGTGAGGTGAAGTTGTCTTTGCTTCTCCACTCTAGTCATCCAGCCACCAGGTAACACAGTTTCCCAAGGAAGGTTGGAGAACAATTCAAACAGGCTCCAGATTTTAATTGTTTTTACTTGATTCAGACTTTGTTGATTGAAATGTGCTTATGAACTTTTCTGGAGTGTTTGTTTTGCTGTTACAAGGAAAGAAGAGGGGCAAACAATTCCCAACATTTGGGGCAAGTCCAGGGCTTTTTTTCAGCCTGAACTCGGTTCCGGCATTTCTCAGGTGGGCAGCATTACTATTACAGTGGTACCTCGGGTTACATATGCTTCAGG
Source organism: Podarcis filfolensis (assembly GCF_964270895.1). Lineage (NCBI taxonomy): Eukaryota > Metazoa > Chordata > Lepidosauria > Squamata > Lacertidae > Podarcis > Podarcis filfolensis. Next base: position 44,723,559 of record NC_139609.1, read on the forward strand.
TTACATACGCTTCAGGTTACAGACTCCGCTAACCCAGAAATATTACCTCGGGTTAAGAACTTTGCTTCAGGATGAGAACAGAAATCGTGCTCCGGCGGTGCGGCAGCAGTAGGAGGCCCCATTAGCTAAAGTGGTGCTTCAGGTTAAGAACAGTTTCAGGTTAAGAACAGACCTCCAGAATGAATTAAGTACTTCACCCGAGGTACCACTGTATATGAGAACAAGGGAGGTGTTCATGGTGAGTTCTGGCACCTATTTTTCTAGAAAAATAGCACTTGGCAAGTCTATAAAGAAATCCAGTTTCGGTATATATTGTTTTGTGAAGCTTTCGAGTGCTAGAATGTAGAGCTTGCTAGGTCACACCGTAAGTTTTGATGTCCTCATAAAGCACTTAGTAATAAGGTCCATCAAGTTTTATGTGAGGTATGGTCTATCTCCTCTGTCTTTATGTGAAATGGTTTATGACTTGGCTAGCCATGCAAGTACGCTTTGGCAATTATGTAGGGTTTTGTTTTGTTTTGGGGGACATTTGAAAGGAAGTGCAGACAACTCTCCTATGCCTTTTGCATTTTTTACTTAAACGTTCAAAAACCAGTTCAGAATTGGTGCCTTACTCATTGTTGTATAAATTTTATTGGGAAAAGATACAACAACAACAACAACAACAACAACAACAACAACAACAACAACAACAACAACAACAATTTATTATTTATACCCTGCCCATCTGGCTGGGTTTCCCCAGCCACTCTGGGTGGCTTCCAACTGAATATTAAAAACAGTACAGCATCAGACATTAAAAACTTCCCTAAAGAGGGCTGCCTTCAGTTGTCTTTTAAAAGTAAAATAGTTGTTTATTGCCTTGACATCTGCTGGGAGGGCGTTCCACAGGGCAGGCGCCACTACCGAGAAGGCCCTCTGTCTGGTTCCCTGTAACCTTAATTCTCGCAGTGAGGGAACCGCCATAAGGCCCTCGGCGCTGGATCTCAGTGTCCGGGCTGAACGATTGGGGTGGAGATGCTCCTTCAGGTATACAGGACCGAGGCCGTTTAGGGCTTTAAAGGTCAGCACCAACACTTTGAATTGTGCTCGGAAATGTACTGGGAGCCAATGCAGATCTCTCAGAACCGGTGTTATGTGGTCCCGGCGGCCACTCCCAGTCACTAGTCTAGCTGCCGCATTCTGGATTAATTGCAGTTTCCGGGTCACCTTCAAAGGTAGCCCCATGTAGAGCGCGTTGCAGTAGTCCAAGTGGGAGATAACTAGAGCATGCACCACTCTGGCAAGAGTGGGGGCAGGTAGGGTCTCAGCCTGCGTACCAGGTGGAGCTGGTAGACAGCTGCCCTGGACACAGAATTAACCTGTGCCTCCATGGACAGCTGTGAGTCCAAAATGACTCCCAGGCTGCGCACCTGGTCCTTCAGGGGCACAGTTACCCCATTCAGGACCAGGGAATCCCCCATACCCGCCTGCCCCCTGTCCCCCCAAAACAGTACTTCTGTCTTGTCAGGATTCAACCTCAATCTGTTAGCCGTCATCCATCCTCCAACTGCCTCCAGGCACTCACACAGGACCTTCACCGCCTTCACTGGTTCTGATTTAAAGGAGAGGTAGAGCTGGGTGTCATCTGCATACTGATGAACACCCACCCAAACCCTCTGATGATCTCTCCCAGCGGCTTCATATAGATATCAAAAAGCATGGGGGAGAGGACGGAACCCTGAGGCACCCCACAAGTGAGAGCCCCGGGGTCTGAACACTCATCCCCCACCACCACTTTCTGGACACGGCCCAGGAGAAAGGAGCGGAACCACCGTATAACAGTGCCCCCAGCTCCCAGCTCCTCTAGACGGTCCAGAAGGATGTTATGGTCGATGGTGTCAAAGGCCACTGAGAGATCCAGCAGAACTAGGAAACAGCTATCACCTTTGTCCCTAGCTCGCCGGAGATCATCAACCAGCGCGACCAAGGCAGTTTCAGTCCCATGGTGAGGCCTGAATCACTTTCCTGAAAACATATGAATTTTCTTAAATCAGAAATGCCCCACATGGCCTACCAGGTGGCTCTGGAGAACCTTGTAAGAATGCTGTGAACACAGTTGCTTTCCCCTCTTTGTCCCAGAAGCTGGAGTGGGGATATACAGTACTGACTCTGAACAGGGAGCTTCTGTTTTGTAATAATGTCTGTCGTCATTGCATCACCGTTTTTTCTAATAGCGTTTCTGTACTGTTAATAGGTACATGAGAGAGAAATTCAGAAGATGAAACTGTTCTGTTTTCCAGCTGTGATATTTCATTCACTCGTTAAATCCACGGCCCCTGACCCGCAATTAGCAAAGGCAATTGCTTTGCCAGAAAAAGTTGGCAATTCCAATACCTCATTGAGAACTGGCAATATCTGTAACTCCCCTGTCCTCAAAGTGAAGTGTTTATCAGTGAATTACTATGAAATGCATTGTGTGGTTATTTCCTGCAGTCAGAATCTGGAGACATTGGACTGCTAAATCAGTAGCGTTCACAAGTGCACTATGCTAGGTGCCTAGTATTGCTTGTTGGATCTGACTTAAAGCATCAGTATGCATTTCTAATTTTGTTTTTGTTATGTTTGAATCTCCAGCTTTATTTAATTTTCCCCCAAGGTGTGCTTAGGAAAATATAATGCAATCAGGGTGCCGGCAGCATTTATTTTTGCCACCTAACTTCTTTCTTGCCATTAAATCACATATTCTGTTAGTATGTGGCCTACAATATACAGTATTAGAACAGAGGTAGGAGTTTGGTTAGGCTTGGTGTCAACGTTATGAAAGTAATGTAAGCAGCATGTGCAACCTTATCTAAATAGTAGTTGAAATTTCATTACTGCAGTAATGAGCTCTTTCGACTTCTATTATCCTTGCACAGCTGCCAACCAGAAATGCAGAGTCATCAAGTGAGCAGCGAGGCTAATAAATGTCAATTTCTTTTTATGAAGAAGCTACTCTATTTCTTGTAATAGAGAGTTCTTTGTATTCACAGTCCACACAAAAGGCAGCACCTGAGAGTACAGAAATACTTGGCAGTCTCTAACCAATATCCCTCCCCCTTCTCGTTTAGCGTTTCTCATCACAAATTCATATTTTTGGTGTACTAAGTTTAATCTTGATTATGAAACTTTTGATACTTTAGTATATACAAATATAAAGTCCAATTTTAATATTAAATATTGTTAAAACCTTTAATGTTCAAAACCTCAAATCAGAAACAAAATAATTATGGTGGGTTGCTTGGCTGATTTAAAAAAAGAATTCATAGTCATAAGTAGCTTTTTGGAATGTGGTTTTCGCTCATACACAATGGTCCAGTTGGCATGTAACACTAAGCCAAACCATGGCTTAGCACAAACAACCAATTGTACAGGTCCCTGGAACAAAGATCACAGCCACAACACTCCTCCCCCGATCCAGTTGCTGTTGTTGTACCCATGGCTAAGTCATGGTTTGGCTTAATGTTGTACCTGAACCTGGGTTTGTGGTTTGACTCGTACCACAGAAACCATGAGCAGTAAACAAAGAATGAGCTTTAGCATAGCATGTGAACTGGATATATGAAAGCTTTGCTTAAATTCTAAATTATTATTGCTGCCTGCAAGCCAATAGCTCTCTTTTCTCAAAGGTTTTAGCTTATAGCAACAGAAACATGGTACTTTTCAATGATAAAATTATGTGGCAATTCATTAACCTTCTAGTCAATAAGTTTTACTTTTCAGAGGACACATATAGGATTGCACTGTTAGTTCTTGGGATAGGAGTGATGTAGTGTGGGTTTATTGCACATCAGACCTGTAACATTATATGGATTTTGCAACAGCACTTGGCATCTGGGTGTAAGGCTGAGGCTGCAATCACAGGCCTATTTACTTCAAATGAAGTCCTATTGAAATCAGTGGGACAGTTCCAAGTAATGTTCAGGCTCCCACCCAAAACACACAGGCAGAGGCTGTTATTTGTAAGAAAGAGATTTTTATTCAGGCAAGTACAGGGTCAGCAGCAGACACAGTGCTCAGGAGTCATGATTCAAGAGTAGGGCAAGAAGTTCAGAACTGGATGGAAGCAACAAAGATGTTGCAACAGGTTCTCCCACCCCTCCCTCCAAACCTTTAACCATGAGGCATGGTCTGCTCACCTGCAAGACTCTCTCACACTGTGGGAATGTCAAGCTTGCAAGTGAACATTCTGTTGGGGGTGAGTGGGTCTCCTCTCACCTGTGAAGGCAGTTCCTGGTTCTAGGTGACAAAGCTGCACTTTCCTGTTCAGACACCACCTGTTCATCTCCATTGACTGATTAAAGTCCTCCCCAGCCTCCATTGAGGCTCTCCGCTCTATAGAGCCTCAGAGGTCAGAGCCATCTTCCCTGCTTCCTTTTCCAAGGTGACTGACATTAAGGGTGTGGGATCCCCCCATACTCCAACCCAGGGCCACACAGTTAATCTCTCACCTCTGTTTCTTTCTCCTTCTCTTTCTGGGGCTGCCAGTCCAAGCCCAAGCCTGACAGTGCTGTGGGGCTCGTGACAAGTAAACCCAGTGAGAATTGGGCTGTACGTCTCAAGTTTCTTCGGGAGTAAAAATCGGAGGGAGTAACTGGTGTGACATGGCACTTACACAGGTCACAAATGGTATGTTTTCACCCCACCGTCTTCACCCCACCGCCCTGCGGAGGCTTTGCGCAGTCATCCCAAAGCTAGAACAGCTAGACGGAGGGCTGCGCAGTGCCCCGTCTCGCTGTTTTGGCTTCGGGAACAGCCTTTCAAGCCTCTGCAGGGCGGCGGGGTGCCTTCACCTCGCCGCCCTGCGGAGACTTTGTGCAGACATCCCAAAGCTAGAACAGCTTCGGGCTGCAGGCAGCTATCCGCAAGCCCGCGGAGCCCGGCGGGAGTTCCCTCCGGGCTCCCAAGGCTTGCGGATAGCTTCCTGAAGCCTGGAGATCTAGAGGGGTCGCTGCGCACCGACACCTCTCGCTCTCCAGGCTTCAGCAAAAGCCTGCATTTGCTCCATAGGACGCACATACACTTCCCCTTCATTTTTTTGGGGGGGAGGGGGGAAGTACGTCCTATAGAGCGAAAAATACGGTAGATTTTGCAAAAGGATCTTGGAACATACTGGGGAGTATCCAGTGGTGTGGAATCTGCTTCCATTTGTGTCGTGAGACTTTCCCTTCTCCCTCCCACATGCCCCCCAGGCCTGCTCTGGAGTGTTGGGGAAACGTCAGGGCAGATTTGGGAGTGCATGAAGGCTGCAGATGAAGGAGAAATCTGTAACTCCAATGCTGGATAATAATACCCACTGTATTGTGATGTATGTTTGCTCTGGAAGCATTAAATATATATTTTTTTAATTTCTCAAGAACATTGGCCTTTTACATAGAAGAGGATTCTGAAATATGTGGCACAGGCCGCTGCATTTCAAAACAGTGCAGCCATTGCTTTGCTTTGGTCTGAATGGAACAAATGTTGTCATTTTCATGGTAAAAAAAAGAGTATGTAACTTTGCATTAGCAGTTGGAACACTTTGATGTTTTAAGCCTTGAAGTCTGAGTAAAGCTAACAGTAATAGATACTCTACTGTTTTGGCTGCTCTGGGCTGCCGGGGATGATGATTTGCTTTTACCCATTTGTCTGGGAAGCACAAGTGGACATCATTTCCTAAGGTTAATTACAAGGTTTTTATATAAAAAAAAGTTGACTAGAAACCAGCTGCCCAGATAGTAAATTTTTTTTTAGTCAAATACCAATATTGGAACATTTGTTTGCCTTGCAACTGATGAACAGGAAGGACTCTACAACGTATCCTCCTATAACATTTCACAGATGAAAATACAGTCATACCTTGGAAGTCAAATGGAACCCATTCCGGAATTCTGTTCAACTTCCAAAACATTCAAAAACCAAAGCGCGGCTTCTGATCGGAAGCCTCGTCAGACGTTCGGCTTCCAAAAGAACATTTGAAAACCGGAACACTCACATCCAGGTTTCGATCGTTCAGGAGCCGATTTGTTCTGGAGCCAAGGCATTCAAGATCCAAGGTACGACTGTACTTGTCATGGCTCAATTTCCAAGCCAAAGACCACTGCTTGAACTGCCCCACCCCAGCAATTTGGCACATTGCAGAAGGCTCTGCCCTGCTTTCTGTATGCTTTAGTCATTCATTTCTGCATTAGACCTGTCCTCAACTGGTTTAATAGTTGATAGGATGTTCTGAGGAAGCTAAATTCTGATGAATGTACTCAAGCAACTTGCATCCTCCACAGACAAAAATAGAGATAGTGATTTATTAGGCAGAGAGAGTAGGGAATAAGGAAGCATGGAAGCATATGATACAGTCTAGCTACCACTAGTTATCTGAAAGCCTTGCCCACTAGGGTTTCTCCTGAACTGGAAGGTATCACTGGTAACTCTGACTAAAGATGACAGGAGTTAGTAGCCAATATTTTAATTTCCTGTGGAGCCATTTGAAATGATTTTTATGTTCTATGGAGAATCAATCTATGTACCTTCAGTGGCTAAGCACAAAAAAAAGAGTCTTGTGTTTTTACAGCTGAACTTAATAAACCTTAGTGTTATGAATCTGGGCCGCTACTGTTAGGAGTGCCCCACATATTGCAGTAAGTATGTGATTATTTTAGTGCCATTCCATGCACTTTGCATAAACATCTCTTTAAAAAACAAACCATATTTGTTGGCAGTTAAATATTAAACCCAGCCTTTGGAAGTTAATATTAAACCTAGCAAGAACTGCTTAAACTCAGAACTAAATTTATATTTTAGGAAGAGGTCAGTTGGCCAGGGAGAGTGCGTTAGATCTCTCTACTTGTACTTACAAGGTGTGAATGGAAAAATAAGAAGGAAATGGCATGTATGTGTCCTATTAAGAATGTAAGATGCATTTCTAGCATGTGCAGTTCACATAAAGGAAAGTAGATAACAATTTTATTACATTTAGATTCTATATGGTGCTTTTTCTGAGCGTTTGAGTAATTCTTACAGCATTCCTACCAGGTAGTCCAGTATTATTATCCTCATATATGACAGATCTGTGGTGGAGTATAATGGTACCTGCCAATAGAATCTTAATAGTCTGTCACAGCAGACTTATCAACACACTTGGTCAGTCTTCCCCATCTTGGTGCCCTCCAGATGTTTTAGGCTATAGTTCTCACCATTCCCTGCCTGTCCACCTTCGTTTGATCCAAACAACAATACTTTGGCAGAGAAATTGAAATTGCAGAGTTTTGAGAAATTAAAAGATAAAGTGCGAGATTGGCTTCATTATTATCAAATAAGAGAGGCCTATAATTTGGACAAAAAAATTGGCTTCCAGGTGGAAAAATCAAAATTGGAAACAGAACTGTTAGATCCCAAAACTAAGATACTTTCAAGAATGTATAACTTGCTGTTAAAATGGAACACGCAGGATGAAGCGGTTAAATCTGCAATGATTAAATGGGCACAAGATATTGGTCATAACATTATGTTTGCTGACTGGGAACAGTTGTGGACCACCGGTATGAAATTTACGGCATGTAATGCCTTAAGAGAGAATATTATGAAAATGATATATAGGTGGTACATGACACCAGTCAAGCTTGCAAAAATATATCATTTGCCTGATAATAAGTGTTGGAAATGTAAAGAAAATGAAGGTACATTCTTTCACCTTTGGTGGACGTGCCCAAGGATTAAGGCTTTCTGGGAGATGATCTATACTGAAATGAAAAAGGTATTTAAATATACCTTCCTGAAGAAACCAGAGGCCTTTCTCCTGGGCATGGTTGGCCAATTGGTGCCAAAGAAGGACAGAACTTTCTTTATGTATGCAACAACAGCAGCAAGAATTCTCATCGCAAAGTATTGGAAGACACAAGATCTACCCACCTTGGAAGAATGGTAGATGAAAGTGATAGACTATATGGAATTGGCGGAAATGACTGGCAGAATCCGAGACCAGGGAGAAGAGTTGGTGGAAGAAGATTGGAAGAAGTTTAAAGACTATTTGCAGAAACATTGTAAAATTAATGAATGCTAAAATGATGTTGGATTGAAATGAAGTGGCTTTAGCAATAAGGTTAAAAAGAATATGTAAAAATGGACTGATAATTAGATGAAAATATAAAGTTATAATATATTAAGATATAGAATTAAGATAAATACAAAGAGGGAAAGGATTTGCTGAATTAACCATGTGAATTGGAATACAAAAAAGGGAGGTGTGAGGAGGTCAGGAAACAAGTAATTGAAATATAAGATGCGAAAAGATTGATTTGTTTTTTAATTGTTTTTTATTTCCTCATGTATTTTGTATTTTTCTTTGCATTTTTGTATATTTTTTCTTTTTCTTTTTCTTTTTCTTTTCTTATTCTGTAATTCTCTTGTCTGTAAAATTTCAATAAATATTTTTTTTTTTAAAAAAACAAACAATAAATACTTTGAAGTTGGTTAGGAAGAGAGTTGGTGAGTAAGCTTCATGGCTTAAGGCTGTTCTCCTAACCTCATGTTCCCAGGAGTAAGCCCCATTTATGTAAATAACTAGAGGTACCACTGTATATCAGTAGGCTTTACTTCCGACCAGACATAGTTAAGATTGCACTACAAGTGGGGATTTGTAGCTGGTTCTTCCCAATTGTAGTCTGAACACTCTAAGCGCTCTGTTAAACTGGCTTTCATTATACTGTCCTGACTCTACTTTTACTCTGATTGGATGGTGACTTTGGACAGAATTATCTGGGGGCCTCTTACTAAAGGACTGAACCTAGAGCACAGCTGGAAAATTACTTCCTGTAGTTTTCTTTCAGGATTACTTAGATGAAGTATATTGCATGCTTTGAACGCTCATAAGGACTGTTATTCTTTATTATTTTGAGTTTCAGCACTAGAGATTGGAGTGTGAGTATCCCTCGAGGAACAGAGACCACATAACATGGGAGATTTTAATTGGGCTTCGTTTTGACCTGGACTGTGTTCCTCTCTATCCATGCTAGCCGTGTGCTTCTTCACCTCTATTCAACACAGGGAGGAAAGGGCCACTGCAGGATGAGAAGTACAGTGGTGCCCCGCAAGACGAATGCCTCGCAAAACGAAAAACGCGCAAGACGAAAGGGTTTTTCGGTTTTTGCGTTGCTTCGCTAGACGATTTTCCCTATGGGCTTGCTTCGCAAGATGAAAACGTCTTGCGAGTTTGTTCGCTTTTTTCTTAAAGCCGCTTGAAGAGGCGCAGTTGCAACGGACCGTGCTTCGCAAGACGAAAAACATCGCAAGACGGAAAGACTTGCGGAATGAATTAATTTCGTCTTGCGAGGCACCACTGTATCCTGTGTATTGTATGGGTTGAATGGTCTCCCCAAAAGGACTCATGGAGTTTTGGTGCTGAAGCTTGAAGACCTAGAGTACAAAATAGTATAAAGCCATCACTTTTTCAGATGCATTTTGTTGCAGAAATGTCTATCTGTCTCTTTGAAGCCAAGCAGAACTAGGATAGACCAGCAGCTGGATGAGCAACCACCTAAGAAGCCAGCTCATACTAGCTCAGGCAGAAAACAAGCAAATTGGGTTATTTTAATTCTTTGCAGACTGTGACTGTTCCCCACCCCCACACCTTTTAGGGTGGCTAGATGCAAAGAAAGGCATGGTGCCCACTTTTTAAGTAGTTATCTAGAATTGAGGGAACTTTTGCAGGTGCAACTTGTGCATGCGTGAAAATGCCACACCTATCAAAATATCCTCTTCTACACAACCATTGAAGGCGAGAATCCATCTTCCTTTGCATTTGGTTGGCAGCACGAAGTAGGGAGGTGGTTTGCTGGGTGTAACCAAGAGCAACCATGGTGATACAGTGAGGAGATGCCTTCACACCTGTACCATTCAGCACTGGGTAAGCAGGCAGTTGCTAAGAGGATAGTGCAGGTTCCAGACATCTGTGCTTGCATAGTGCTGGCTGTGGCTCCATCCCTGCTTGCTGGCTCTGAGAGATAAATGGAGGAAAATCTTGCTGTACTTTGGCCACTTGTAGTTTTGCCTAATTTACCTCCCTCACATGCTGATGCTGTTGGTTACCTTTCTCTGTCTCTGTCCTTTTCTCTTGATCTCCCCCTTTCATTTTAAAAAGAAACTCAAGCAAAGAAAATTGTGATGTCTCTGCTGTGATCCACCTTAGGCTCAATATTCCACACACACACAAGGTCAAATTACTGAAGCAGTACCATTGTGTGAATGCTGCCATATGTCTATAAGTTACAATAATTTGCTGTAAATGTTAGCAACTCTGCCTCCACCATTGTTTGCTTGGTATCCACTTATTTAGATTGAATAACAGATATATGGTGAGTGCTTATAATCCTCTGAAGAACATTGAGACGTTCTAAATAATAATGGTGATTTACTGGAACAATGTAAGGTTGCTTGTTAGTTCTATTAAAATAGATAGCATAGCTTGCCATGATACTTTTGGTAGGACACACACATCCTCCCTCTGCACTTCAAGATGCAGATTGATCAGTTAGCAAATGCTGGAACATTTAAGTTTTATTTAAACAAGCTTTCTCATTTAATTTTGTGGATATACGGTACTAAATGCTCCATGCTTTTCTTTTTCTGCAGGCAGCTATAAATGGTGTTATACCACAGGAAAATGGGATTTTACAAAGGTAGGTGGCAAACTTTCTCACTATTAGTCCTTCTAGCATACGGAACAAATCATTTCTATTGTTAGTGAGCTGCTATTGGCACCAGTCGTTCCTGTATCTTGCTGTAGCTTTCAAATGTTAAAATTTCTAGGTTGGAAGAGCTTAATAAATAGTGGACCAATTTTTCATTTTTCCTCCTGCTTACCAATACCTTTTATTTTTGTGTCCTGTCTTTTTATGTTGTAAGCCTGTGAGCAGAGACTATCTCACTGCTAAAACTTCAAAATCTGCAACTTTTTATTGCTCAGTTTATGAAATTCTTTTGTTCTGATCCAGCAGGGGCAATCTGTAAACCAGGGGGAAAGCTGAATTTGAAGCATCTTTTAGGTACTGTGTGTGTAAAAACGTGCTGTACGGAGGGAAACAAATCCCCTTCTTCCAGACATGGGGCTACTTGCATTGTGCTTCTATATCGGCACCCTGCCAAACAGATAGGTCAGTATGGTTTGGGGAGGATAGTGGGGCTAATCCCTTCTCCTTTCCTGCTTAGCTCTGAAACCTCTGGCCATCTGTTTAGCAGAGGAGATCTTCACATGCAGTAATGCTCCTGCAGCCCACTTCAGCACACACAAAATCTCTGAATTGGGGCCAATACAGTTTTGCATGGAAATGTATACACCTAAACACAGCACATCCATTGTTCATCTTAGCTTTGAAACGGCCCATGGCTTCAGAGTTGAGAATTGCTCTTTGTTCTCCCTGATGAGCGAGAAGGAAAAGAGGCCTCTGTATAAGAGAGAATCATAGTGCTCTATTTGTTTGTTGACCCACCCACCCTGCGCGACACACATACAATTTGGGATGCAGAACGATAGGAATTACCCTACCGGACCGTTGAGATGACAAATGTTCTAAGGCTGAAGCAGTGCAGATGTGTAAGCAACCACTCACAGCACAGTTCAAGCTGGCCACAGCTGAGTTTGTTAACATTTTATGCTTTTATTTTGCACTGAAGCTTTGGGACATTTGAAACATACAAAAGGTCAGCATGAACTTCCCTTATTTTTTTTTAAAAAAAGAAGAGACATGAGAAGGGACAAATTTTCAGCTGCTGGCTTATAAATATAAAGCTTCTTAATTTAGATATCATGGCTTGATCATAACTAACTACTTAGAATTTCCACTGAAATGTTGTCTACTTAAAACGCTCTCCCACTTCTGTGGCAACGCTCACAGTATTTTTTATAACTGAGAATAGAAGGAAAAGGTAACAGAACACTCTATTTTGGCAGAGCTACTAATATAACTCCCTGCCTATCCCTGATTAGATGCTTGTCTAAATAAAAACACTTTATATCGATCTGTTCAGTAGTTGTTTTTATATATTTATACATGCTTTCAAGGGAAGGGGGTTCCAAAGCTGGGGAGAAATGTATATGCCCATACTACTGTCTTCTTTTCAGCGAGAGTTGAATCAAAGACTGCTTTCAAACACATAGGGATCATAGTAGGACATAGCAAATATATGGCAGGCCTAAGTCATCTAGGGCTTTCCAAAACGGATTTGTGCTGGGTGGGCGGGACAGGAAGCCAATGCAATCCCAAGGGCACTGGTCTAATATGCTTCTGGTGACCCTTGCAAAATGGGTTGTCGTGTTCCATATTGGCTGCAGTCTCCTGATATTCTTTAGCATAAGGTACTGTGAGTGAGCATATGGAGTTCACTCTAGATGTTTAACCAGCTAAAAGAGACCTATGCATTTTTATTAATGCGCAGTACCTAGTATCCTTCAACTGCATTTGTAATTAATCTATGAGGAGATGCAGAATATTTTAAATGTGTAGTAGTAAAACCCTGCAAGTCGTGCCCAGGTGAAGCTGCAAGGTCTGGGCTAGCACATCAAAAGAACCATTGTCTGTGTTTGCATGTATCAATAAGTCAGGGTTTCTGACTTGTGGCTTAACATGAATGGTAGCGCTGGTGCATGGTGCCCACATGCTGCTTTTTCATTCTTACCCTGGCATGAGTGGGATGAAAAAAACAGGAAGCCTTGGCTTCCCATCATGTCTGAACTAGAGAGCATAGTTTTTCGCTGCCTAACAAACCATGATCTATTAGCTATTGACAAACCATCGTTTAAGATGGGGTAGTGATTGTGGCTTATTGTGGAGTAACAAACCATGATATCTGGTTCAGACATAATGGGAAAGCAGGTTCATTTGCATATGTTACTCACACACAAGGGAATAGCAAAGTGGGAGTGTTGCACCCATATGCTGCTTATCCATGTCAAACCACAATAAGCCAGAAATCCTGCCTTATTACATGTGTTAGTTTTTGGAGTAGGGTTTCACCCTTTATCTTTAGCGTGAGTTTGCTGAATCACTCATGGGATATCTTGGGCAGGAGGAATTTCTCAGTCACCAATTGTAGTGAAGAAGTCTGGCAAATATAGTATTTCATAAACATTTAGCTTTAATATTTTAAAGATGACTGCAAAAAGTAGGGCCAACGAAGTGAGTGCTGGTTGTAAAGGTGGTTTTTCATCCCTTTTATAGCTGGAATGGTACCTTAAAAAAATGTATTACGTCTAAAGGCACCCAGAGTAGAAAAGGTAGTCCAAATCCTGATAACTTGATGAACTATTTCAGGATGCTGGAGGAATTCATTTCAAGCATGCCGGCTTATGGCTAATAACTCCTAGAATCAGAATGTCTTGAAAAAGAGCAACATGCATGCTACTTGAGCTCTAGCTTCTGTGCCATTCCTGGCTTCAATCCCAAGATATGTTCAGAGAACCAAAAAAAGTTGTTCTAACAAACTAACTGCCTGTGTTTTCTGAAAAGCCTACCTATGTATGCTTCCCTCCCCAGTGAATATAGTGGAGAGACTTCACAAGGGCCAGCCTATGGTCCCGCTAGCCATCCTTCCTCCTCATCGTCAACACCTTCTTCATCTTCTGCGTTTCGCCATGTAGTGCCATCCAGACAGATAGTGGAAAGACAACCACGAATGCTTGACTTCAGGGTTGAGTACAGAGACCGAAATGTGGATGTAGTACTTGAAGACAGTTCAACTGTTGGTAAGAAAACTGTTGCAAGAAGGGACTGACAAAATTAAAATGGATGCGTGCCTAAACTACAGTGCAAGTTCATTTCTTTGAGTGGCTTGTGGGGAGAGAGGGTGTTTGAAAGCACTACTTTTAAAGCCAGTGATGCTCTACCTGTTTGAGTAGGGGCAATGAGGGGCCAGTTCTTTGAGTGAACAAATCAACATGACAAACAGGACATAAATTTTCTTGCTGCCCAACAGTGATGGGGGCCTGGAAATGTGATAATCTCCAGGGAGAGTAGTGTCTAAGACGCAAAAGAAGTTTCTAAAATTCTTCCCTTATTGGAGCCTTTCTTTTTTTGTAAAATAAGGGACTCTCTTCTTTTTTTTCTTAAAATTTATCATTATCTCTTCTGTACTCCTATAAGCCTCAAAGATAACTAAGCAGTACCAGTTTGACTCTCAATGAATTTATTCTCTTCTTAAGTCACTTTATATAAACTGGAAACATATGGGATTTACTAAATAATATTTCTGTGGCTTGAGAATATAACTAGAGACATCCATAGTCTGTATAACCCCTTTGGCCAAATCATTTTGGAGGAGGAGAATACAATTGTTTTCTTGCTTTGTTTGTTAAGAACATCGTTCAATGATCTCTGATCACTGAGGTGGCATACAAACATTTCCTTTTAAAAAATGTATTCAGATTATGATAGCATATTTGGATTGTTATTATTCAATGCATAAATACACCTATAATTTTCTAATTTCTGTACATGTATTAAAAGAAAAATTAGTCTCTGCCTACAGTCTAATAGGGACGCGGGTGGCGCTGTGGGTAAACCTCAGTGCCTAGGACTTGCTGATCGTATGGTCGGCGGTTCAAATCCCCACGGCGGGGTGAGCTCCCATCTTTCGGTCCCAGCTCCTGCCCACCTAGCAGTTCGAAAGCACCCCTAAGTGCAAGTAGATAAATAGGTACCGCTTTATAGCGGGAAGGTAAACGGCGTTTCCGTGTGCTTCGCTGGTGCTGGCTCGCCAGAGCAGCTTTGTCACGCTGGCCACATGACCTGGAAGTGTCTCCGGACAGCGCTGGCCCCCGGCCTCTTAAGTGAGATGGGCGCACAACCCTAGAGTTGGACACGACTGGCCCATACGGGCAGGGGTACCTTTACCGTTTACAGTCTAATAGATGCAATACAATGGAAAAAGGAATGGGGTAGGAGAGGAAAGACAGCATTGGAGCAGCTTCTCCACTGGCCAAGGCCAGGTTTGTCTTCTTGGCCTGCTCTTCCTGGGATGCAGGGGGTGGAGCCTACCAGTGGCCCTTGGTCCCCTGACCTGTAGCAGAGGCCAGAGCATAATTTCCTTTTGGTGCTTAGTGTATTTCAAAACCATCTCTGTATTGCTTATAGTATTTGCCCCACATCAGCTAAGGTGAAGAATCTAAAAACTTTAATTGTAATATATGATCGAAGAGTGACATCTAGTGGCATGTTCTAATTATTGGCTGAGCATGTACTTGTTTGGTCAGTCTTTATTTCCCCCTCCCAGTCCCACCCTCCTTATTATGCTCAATTCTCCACCTCATTTAGTTGTTTGAACTTTTTTTGTGTGGGGGACATGATTTCATAATTTCTGCAGGCTCACTATCCTTCACCACCTTTTTGCAGATGAGAGAACAATATTCAATATGCACAACTCTCATTAGGATGGTGCCTAGAGCAACAACATTTAGTCAGTCCTAATACTTTGATAAGGTTAAAAAGGTGCCCCTGATTAATGAGGCAGCAGCTTTTTGAATTTTTGTAAGGGTCTTCAATACAAGGCTTTAATCTGAGAAAGGGGGAGGCGGCAAGATCTGCCTTAAGAGGCATTCATGCTTGTGTGTGAAAAGGAGAAGCCTCTTCACACAGGGCGGTTGCTGCAACAAATCTTAAAACAAAGGGTTGGATCCAGAGAAACACTCACAGGAAGGGTGGGTGGAAGGTGACTTTACATCCCTCTTCTCTCCACTGAGCCCCCTGAAAAGGCTTTTCTAAAGGCTGGGCTTCCTACTCAGTGGGTTAGGGTGGTCTAGCCTAGCCTGTGATGGAGAGGGAATGGGGAATCACTGAAAATCACATTAATTCACCTTCTGCACTTGGTTTTTGGGGATCCCTCTCTTTAGCCCCTAAACCACAGTTCTACCCCTGAGTGGAATCTTCTGATCTTCAGGAGAGGCTTTTTCAGGGCTGCTAAGAGACCCAAATCGTACATTACATTCATAGATTGATTTGGTGGGGAGGATGACTTGGTGATTTCAGCCTGTGTGTGCTGGCTTTTATTCATGTGCATCTTATTTTAAACATTACAGTTATTGTGGGGGTTGCCCAGGAGTGCCATAAGTGGAGCAGGTATGCTCAGTGGGCAGATCAGACAAGGCATAATCTTGCCTCCCTCCCTCCACCAGTTGTAGATAGGGAGAAAGTAAAGGTGGATACTATCCAAACCAGGCCACTGCTTTGTTTCGGTATATTGCCCAACTAGTAATTAAGATGGTATATTAATCCAGTGTATCATTAGAATATTATTCCAGATGGTGGTATTTGGTTCAGTAGCTGAACTTCACAGGAGAATGTGGGTAGTGTTACTGAATCACAAACACACTAATTTGCCTTTTACTTTATCTGGATAATTTTTTATATTTATTTCCCTTCTTCCCGCAGTGTAAAGTTACCATGGTTACATTGTCCTTTCTTTTAAAAAAAATGCAAAATAACAATACCTGTAACCTGGAGTGGGGGGGGGGGAGAGAACCTTGAAGATGCTTCTGATATTAAGAAAACATTGAACAGACAATAGAAAACCAGGGAAACCTTTCCTTTGGCTTTTGGATTAAAGAACGACCAGTCTTCCTCTTGCTTCATTGCAATATTACATGGGCGTACTTATGAGATATGTGAAAAAACCAGACACTTCATTTGCACCTCTTAAATGCCACTGTAGAATCCCTTTTTTAGCTAATCTTTGTTATTATAACACCAACAGTGTTTTGGACCCCTCCATCTGCGTTGTGCTCAAGGCCCATTTTCCCATTACGTGTACGCAAACCTAGATTTGCCGTCAAGTGCACCCTCCAGTAGGCCACTCAGGTCCCCAATGAGTGTGGCTTGATGATGCACATGTTTACAACTATGTACATGTCACAGTTGTAGTATTTTGAATTAGTATTTAAAATTGTTCGCCCATGTTTAGCAGCTGTTGCACAAAATGTCCGCTAGATGGAGTTATGCTACACCACCAGTGAATAAAGATGTGATTTTCATTACAGTCTGACTTGTATGACATCTACCTAATGCCACGAGACTAATAATTTTTCCACATATGATTGTGAAATGATCGCTCTTTTGGACAACGCTTAATGTAATTCTGTACGGTGAGGCAATTGCTTGCTTGTAGGGCGTTTTCAAGGAGGGCATGGGGGAACCACAAATCAGAATTGGAAAAATAATACAAAGACTGTTAAGGAGATGGTTGTTTTTCTATCTTGGTATCTTCCAAACATCTGTACATTTGAAATCCGCAGTGCTGTTCACAGAGATAGATAAGATTTCTCAATTGCGGAAAGATTTTGACCCCATTGATGGCAGTAATAGGCAATGGGAAACTGTTTCTGCAGTGACATTGGAGGGGGCCAACGGTTAGTGATGTAGAGAAAGGCTTTTTCATAGCTGTAGAGTTCAGTCCTGGCACCTGAGTTGTAAAGGTTTGAAGCAGGTGACCTGGGAAAAGCCATTAACAGGCACCTTGTTGTTGCTTGCCTGTGTGGCTAAATAGACCTTTAGTTCATTCCCTTGTAAAACAGCCTATTATTTTCCCTATAATAGGGATGGGGAACCTTTTCTTCATGGGAACCACATTTCCTCCTGGGGAGCCACTTGCTAGTGGTGGGAGGAGCTGTGTTGCTATGTTCCAACCTTGCAAAAACCAAAGGTTTATCTACACTTATACATACATCTCTCCAGCTCCTCACTCTCCTATCCAGACCAGCAAGGGGCATTTTTCACAGTTGCAAGTGCAGATTCCAGCCAGGCAAAAGATCTTAAGGAGGGAATGGAGAATGGCCAGTGTCTGGTATGGTGTCAGGAAGAGGTGTTTGGCCCAGGAAGGCGGTGCATGGTCTAGGGAGACGTCCGAGGGCCAGATAGAAGAGTTGTATTTGGCCCCTGAACCTCAGGTTCCTCACTTCTGCTTTATAAGATGGTAAATGAGTGATAGTATTTTGATCTTAATCTTTGTGAACTTTAAACGTATACTTAAGCAGTACTTACAAGCAAAAGTACTGACTGACATATTAAAAATCAACAGGAGTTGAAGGGTTGCATGTGAACTATATATCCCGTACAACAAAAATTATGCACTTCGTTGTCGTTCATTGTATGCCATTTAGGTTCACTATATCTATCTTTTCTGACATTGGAAAAACAAATAATTTAGTGGCATAAAATGATAGTATTTGTTTTTGGCATATTTTAAGGTTTTGATAGTTATTATTGCTTTGATGATTTAGAATTTATCCTAAATAGTATTTTAACATTCTATTGATTGTTTTATGCTATAATATACACTGAGAGAAGGAGAGAGAATGTTACCTCTAGATTTGTGTCTTATTAAATTCTTCAGTAATGTTGAAATTACAGTAACAGTATGGAATGTTTGGGCTTCTCAGGCCTAGGAGCTTTTCTTTTTGCCAATGTTTACTAACGATGAATGCCGAAAAACATAAATATGGACAATACTTTTGTTTTGCAGGAGAGATCAAACACATTTTAGAAAATGAGCTTCAGATTCCTTCATCAAAAATGTTGCTAAAAGGCTGGAAAACTGGAGACGTAGATGACAGTGTAAGTTCCTATATTTGTCCCAGAATCAAATGCTGGGCTTTCTGCTACTCTCAAGTTAACCTGCTTCATATAGTTGCTGTGAAGAAAAAATAGGAATTGGGAGAATCGTGTACACTGCCTTGAGCTCCTGGGGGTAGGAAGGTGGGATTATTCTAATAACTTGATTATTGCAGTGAAACATATTTAGGGCCAAACTAGATATGGTGCTGAATACATCACATGCAGCTACTGGCATCTTTGGGAACTTACTTTCTGGGACTAAGAGCAAATGGGAGGGGGCAATTCTCTATTAGAACTGAAGGAAGCGATAAAGTGGGAAAATATCTGCTCCTATCCCAAGGTCCTGATACCTCTGCTACCACTTGTTATTTTTTTAGAAAAACACAGACATGATTGCTAATGATTCATTTATAGATAAACCAAAATGGCCCTTCCTTTGAGGTGAATGTACTTGATGCAAAATGTTTCTAATTTCCAACGTTGTTTCCCTATAGACTGTTCTAAAAACTCTACACTTGCCAAAAAACAACAGCCTCTATGTCCTAACGCCTGATTTGCCACCACCCTCCTCATCAAGTATGCCTGGGTAAGATACAATTTTTTAAAATACGTTTGAGCGTAGTAAAATAGCACTCTGTGTGAGGGGTTTGCATTAACAATGTTGCCAAATCAGAATTAGACTTCCATTGCCATTTGTTTAAAAATAATATTAATACTTTACTTTGTGCTCACTTCTCCCCATAGTAAACATTTATGTAAAGGTAAGGTAATAAATGAATGGGACGCAGGTGGCACTGTGGTCTAAACCACAGAGCCTAGGGCTTGCCAGTCAGAAGGTCGGCGGTTTGAATCCCTGCGATGGGGTGAGCTCCCTTTGCTCGGTCCCTGCTTCTGCCAACCTAGCAGTTCAAAAGCACATCAAAGTGCAAGTAGATAAATAGGTACCGCTCCGGCGGGAAGGTAAACGGCATTTCCGTGTGCTGCTCTGGTTCGCCAGAAGCGGCTTAGTCATGGTGGCCACATCACCTGGAAGCTGTACGCTGGCTCCCTCAGCCAATAAAGCGAGGTGAGCGCCGCAACCCCAGAGTTGTCCGTGACTGGACCTAACGGTCAGGGGTCCCTTTACCTTTACCTTTAAGGTAATAAATACTAGAAGGGGGATATTTTTTCTGTCCAATTTCTTCAAAGATAATTGTTAATAGATTTTTAAATTCTTGTTCTTGACACACTCTAATCTGGGTAATTAAAACTGGTGGGTAGGTGTTCTTGATGTGTAGAATGGATATAATATGAACAGGAATCATCCTGTAGAGTGGGAGATCAGCCAAGATTATTTTATGGTTCCTTCAAGCCATATCTATCATTTTCCCAAGGTAGATAACTTATGGGCAAGGGTGCAAAGTTGAATGAATTATTTCTGGGGAGCAGATAAGCTCCACCCTGCAAAACTGAACCCAAGACACAGCACACATACACCATTTGAATTGCAATGCCCCTAAACTTGGGAGGGGGCAGCCCCCTTAAATATTTTATGGGGGGGAGGCGGAGGGACCTCATTCCCTAGAAGTTGACTCCTGTTCTTATGGGTGTGAATAACGAACAGCATGTAGATTACAAACCCGTTGTATTTTCAATTGAACACTTCAGTTATTAGCAATTGGAACTACAAAATAAAATGAGTGCTTATCACAATGTATGATAATTTATTTTTAAGTACTGATCTGTAACACAGAAAGTGTCTGCACACACAAGAGTGCAGTTAAATAGAAGCAGTCCACCATCTTAGGAATGGTGTCAGTTCTTTCCCTTCTATATACAGGTGAAAGATCTTTGCATACAATGGATAGCTGAAGAAGACAGAATTAGGATTCAATCGGGATTGGAGAACAGCATGGTGTCCTCCATGTGTTGTTGGGGTCCAACTCCCCTTGGCCCCAGAAAGCATGTTCAGTGGACAGGGCTGATGAGTATTGTAGTCTAACAACATTGGCTGTCCATGAACTACTTCAAGGTGTTGTATGTGGAGCTGTCTTTGAAGTCTCTTTGGAAATTCCAGTTACTTCAAAAGAGAGCTGCTAGACTGTTAAGTGGGATCAGTTGAAGGGAACACAATCCTGTCATTCGTTAGCTGCTATGCTGGCTACTGATCTGTTTTCAGGCACTGTTCATAGTGCTTGTGCTTACCTTTTTTAAAAGCCTTAAGTGCCTTGGAAGTTGGGTAGATAAGGACCACCTCCCTCCTCATGAGCTTGGCTGAATGCTGTGAACCTCTTCAGAGGTCCTCCTTTGAGCCCTCACTCCCTGTTTATAAAGTTAGATAGGTGGTCACTGGAGAGGGGACCTTCACAGTTGTGCAGGACTGTCTGGTGCTAAATTTTATGTCTTTTGCCTGGCACTGAACAACCTTCTCATTTGCTCAAACCTTCCAACATTTCCCCCCTAAGCTGATATCCCCCCTTAGCTGGGGATATGAATTGCCACCTTAAATTTTGAGGAGTATGGTCAATACCTACTACTAGAGTTGCCATATTTCAAAAAGTGAAAATCTGGACACAAAATTATTGAGCTATTTTTGGCAAGGTTGTTGAGCTTTCTTTTTTTGCAAAATCTCCCCAAAAATGAAGTTTTTGAGCTATTTTTAAGGAAATTCACCAAAAAAATCAATACTTCTGACATAGGTTGCCATACACCTGACATTTTTACCGATTTTTGGAAATTCCACCCAGACACTATTTCCGATGGATGAATCCTGGATATATCTGGGAAATCCTGGATGTATGGCAGCCCTACGCTACATAATCTTGGGGGAAACTATTCTGAAAAAGTCATCATGGCAATTTGACATTGAAATCAGTGCTACTTACTTTGGAGTAGATATGTATAATATTGAGCTGCACACATTTTAGTGACTGTACACTTTAAAGTTTTTTTTATTTCAGGTTTTTTATGAGACAGTTTAGAAAACCTCAAAGTTTAAAAATGTAAACAAGCAGAAACCCTTCTCATTTATCATACTAGCCAGATTTTCTGACTGATTGATGTTTGAGACTAATCTGCCATCTCCTGCTGCATTAGCTACAACAAACATTACATTTACATACCAAGCTCATATTTTGTTTTAGTGTAAATAAACTGTAATTATAGTAAATTTGGATGTCTGTTGACACGAGCTTGTATAAATGGGTATGTTTGCAATAGAAATGTTGATCATTATGTGTCATGATATTTTGTTAAAATTTAGATGTTTGAAGGGAAAAACGAATCAATATGAATAATGAATTTTTTTTGTTCTGAAATTCATGAAGAGCCTTTGTGGAGCAGAACCTAGAATAATGGAGGTGGCAAGCCATTGCCCCAATCATGCTGATTCTGAAAACATTGTTTTATTTTCAAAGACAGATTTATCTACTAAATAGCCAAAATAATTGAGATTAGATGCTATTCCCAAGCACTGAAATAGGTGAGAATTTTACAAAGTATGTTAGGAACATCTGGAACTATAACCTCAATATCTAAATATGCAACCCTTGAAAATAATAATACTAATAAAAAGCCAACTTAGATTTTCTGTATGTATTCCAGTTTCCTCATAATCATGATCATGCAGAAAAATTCCCTTTTGTACAGTGAAAACCATGAAAGAACACACCTGAATCAAAATATAGTTATAATGTTGGCTTACCTGCTGCCCTCCCATTTATTGTTGAACTCCAACTCACATTAGCCGTAACCTGCATAGCCAGGGATGATGGGTGTTTTATTACATCTAAAGGTAAGCTGCTTTAGCTGTAGGATAACCATGGAAAAATTAGTCTGACTTACTGCTTTTTCCCTTATTTTTATCAGCAGCTAAAGTGAAATACTCTTGCTTTTTTGGGCTGCAAACCTACACCCACTTACTGTATAGCGTAAGCTCCATTGAATTTGATGAGATTTACAGCACAATCTGAATTACGTAGTAATGTATGTAGTGACTGGTGTGTCAGGGAATGTGTGAGGCATTATGGAGACGGAGATGGAGTGAGCTTCTCTGGGCTTGAGGTGTACAGAAAAACAGATGTCTCTTTAATACTGTTACAGAATCAGCAACAGACAGCCACTCTGTCCACAGAGATACCATACATCTTCGGGGAAAATGAGGCTTTATGCCCTCTCTGAAAAGTTAAAAGACCAGAGCAGCTCAGAACCCCCATGGGGAGATAATTCTGGAGCCTCAGATAAGTTACAGTAAAGGTCGCATTCTGAGGTGCAATGACCTCAACTTTGCATGTACAGACATATGATACAGGAAGTGTGCCCAGTAACATAGGCAACAATTAGGCTGCATCTCCTTATACCAGCCTATTAGATACGTGGGAGTCCCAAGCTCTGAAGGGCTTTAAAGATAAAAATCACATCTTGAATTGGTTCTGGAAGATAATTGGTAGCCAGTGCATTTGTTGGCTACATTGTATCCCAGCCTTTCTCACTTTGCTAAAAAGTGTTTCTGTCCCTGTCTGGTACCAACAAAAATTTCCTTTCTGGTGCTTCAAATGAAGTATTCCATTGGTTTTAGCCTTTTGTTAGGATTGTGGCAGAGAGACAATCTCTCTGTGTCTCTGTCTGTCTGTCTCTCCTCTCCTCCATTGTCCATGTTTCCAAGACTGTTTCTCATATCTGCCATTTTACATTAATTGCATTGGTACAAATACTGCCATGTCTAGTTGGGCCTTAAGTGCCTGGCTTTTCCAGTGTCCATTGGGTCATACCTTGTTGTCTGAGAAGCTGAACACTTGAGTACTTCTCAAAATGTGGTTGCATGTGAATGAAGGGATGTTTACAGCTGTATCCTGCATTTCCGAAGCCTTGTAGAATTCTTACTTTTATAAATGTAATCTTGAGTCCTTTGGGCTGCAGTAGGTTTGGGCTAAGGCAACAAATGTTTATGCCATATGAATCAACCTCTGGATATGTAACAGAGCCATGCAGATATATATGTAGCTATCAGTGGGGTGTTCATCAGTGTCTTAGAGCAATGTCTATATATCAAAATTACGCTTGACAGCATTGGAATGGAAAGAGAAGTAGGGGAAAGAGAGGGGATCTGGATTCCTGAAATGGAATAATCTAAGTAGAGAAACTGGCTCCCTGCTTTCCTAACAGGTGATCATATAAGCAGCAATGTATCTTTCCAGTATATGTGGAACCAAGATGTAAAGATTTAGTGCTGAGAACTGTTCATGTAATTTATCCCTTTGCCATGTATAGCTTATTATTCAAAAAGGAGATCCTTATGGAAACCTGCTTTTACATGTGCATCATTTATGTTGGATATGATCAAAATAAGTTTCAAAATAACAGATAAGAAATGAGTGGAATTTCCCAGAAAGTACTTCCCAATTTAAAATAAACCCATTCTACTAAGTTGTACATTTTTGCTTCTTCCTTGCTATGATCATGCAGAATAATATTACTTCTTAATATTGCTCTAAATACTTATAACAAATATATAGTACAAGCTGGTCAAGAAGTGGTTGCTGCTTTTTCTTTTCTTTTTTTTGCCACTGAAAGTATTTTAATGGGTAGTTTTATTAGAGTTAAATCAGTGATGCTCACTATGCATTCATTAGGCAAGGCACTTCCTCTAATGCTGAGTTCTCACTTGGACAAATTACAGTATAATCTAATTTGTCCTCTAACCAGCATAATACATGTTGATTTAATTAATTAAAGAAAGACCAATTATTGTCTTGCTTTACACCAGCAGAGAATCCTGGTGAAGTTGGAGGATTTATTATGGTGAACTTCAAATACATTTTGCTGGTGGAACCACTGTGTACCACACTTTTCTATCCTATGCTTTAGTGTTAGAGAATGAGCCAGTTTCCCTTCAGGCTCTTGCAGTTGTCTCCTCCACCTCCAGACCTGTCACAAGGAGCTGGTCAGAAGCTTTTACTTTTTTTTTGGAGTAACTGCGGTTTAGTGTGTTGTCCAAAACCCCAAACAGTGGTTAATTGCAACTATGGTTAGTGGAAACAAGTCAGCTTCATAAACTGGGGCCTGAAGCTGGTTTGAATCTGTGCAAGCTGGTTCAAGACAATATGATGCACTCACCAGCATGTGTGGCCCAGTCCTGAATGCTGCAGTCTTGCAGTCCATTGTCGAATATACACTTTTTGCCATTCTCATGTGCTTTATACCTGCCCAAAGGGGACATGCTGTCTAGCCCTGTAAGTAAAGAAAATGAGCCAAAGCAAGTATTAGACCAGGCACCCCGAAACTCTGCCCTCCAGATGTTTTGGGACTACCATTCCCATCATCCCTGACCATTGGTCCTGTGAACTAGGGATGATGGGGGTTGTAGTCCAAAAACATCTGGAGGGCAGAGTTTGGAGATGTCTGCATTAGACATCTGCTGAAAACTTTTCTGTTTTGGCAAGCTTATCCAGACACATGATTTACTTACCTATATGTGTTTTAAAAGTTTTATTGGATTTTATCTTTGCTTTTAATGATGGTGGTCTTATGTATGGATCTTAGTTGTTTTATCTATAATTTGATTTTCTACACCATGTGGAGAGGTATTTGTTTGTCTTTTGGATGAAGCAGTTTATAAGTGTTGTAAATATATAAATTAAGCACTGATAGTCCATACTCTGCCTTGGGGTCTAGCTTCTGGTACAGATTAACCATGTAAATGGAAATGGACCATGTACATTTGGAGCCATGTACATTTGGAAATGGATAATGAAGATGTAGTAGTTGAGATAAAATTTTAAGCCTGAAAAGAATTCATTTCGCCAATTAGCCCACCTTGGTAAACATCTGCAGTAACTAGTAATCTATGAAAATGGGAATGGGATTTTGTCATTTGACAGTGTTTCTTGAAATTTACTAGTAAATGCAAGTATTTGTAACATTTCCCACTGGTAGTGTTAGAAACTGAGATATGAAAGCTAGGAGCTAAATGGCACCTTAAAAACCTACACAACAACTGAATGTCTAGGCACGCTTTTTTATAGGAAGAATACAAAGCTGAAAATGAATGATCTGCAGTTCATTTTTCACATGGTCTAACCCTTCCCCTGCCCACCCCCAGTCTTCTTAAGAGAGTCTCTTCTCCAGTCTTCAGAGAGTAGATGGAAGTGGAGACACAGAAAAAGATCCTCTTTTCCTTCCACTCTGCAGTTTTAATCTGAAATCTTAAGTGCAGTACTGCGCCCAGAGCTCAGAAACTGCTCACACCAATTCTCTGTCGCAAAATGCTCCTAGAACAATGGGAGTTTCGAACACTGCCCACTGGTGTCATGAAAAGTCTACTTTAGCAGTGATTGTTAACATCTGCCAAGTCTGCTGAAAAATATGGTCATGCATGCCCCCCGTGTGTGTGTTTGCACACCCACAGCCATCGGCTACAACTTGCTGTAAGGTAACATCAGAACACATTAAGACGGTACATCATCTTAGACAAAACTGCCAAAAAGGCAGTGTGCCAGAATTAGAAATAAAGTGTTTATATATGCATATATTTATTTTCTTTAATAAAAATTATGTGTATACGTGCTTGTAATCAGTTTATATAGGCATCTTTTTGGAGGATATAGTTTTAATATATCAGTTTCAATAAATATATATGGTTAAATATAGCTGAACACAGTGGCAATAGCAGTCGAGTTGTGAAAATTCTAAGGAGTTAAAATGTAGCCTTAGGCGCTTCAGCCACCTTAGGAGAGAAGGAGTTAACAGGTTAGCCCCCTTGGTTATTTGCTGCATGCTTCCTTGCCTTTAGGAGTAAAAAAGAAAGCGATGATAACATTGTGCCTGGGCTTGTCTCTGCTGAGTTTAGGGTACTCCTGGGGTTTTCGCAGCTAAATGTAAAGCAAGCTAGAACATGCTCACTCCTGATTTTCTTGTTTTTCTTTCAACCCTTTCAGTGCCCTGCAGGAATCATTAAATCAAAACTTCATGCTGATCGTCACCCATCGAGAAGTCCAGCGGGAGTACAACCTCAACTTCTCAGGAAGCAGTACCATTCAGGAGGTGAGTTCTGTCTCACAGCTGAAGAATAAATGTAGCTCATTATAACTAATGTCGGCTTTGTTAAAGAGGGCTTATGTATTCAGGCTGCAGACTTCCTTTCGTGTTTCGTTATTAAGTTTTTAGCTTTTAATTAACTGGATGATGAAAGATTACTGTAGGTACATCAGATGGTGTGACCTACATATAAAATTTGCATTAATTTTAGCCCAAAGCAGTAGTGTATTTGTTCCATGTTGCATTTTAGTAGCAAAATGCATTGCCAGAGATGAACTAGTGTTGTCTAGTTAGGCTCCCCCTGCTTTCTTTCTTGATTATATATACTACTGTGTTTTCCTGTATATTCCTTGTGTCAAACACACTGCCATTGTGTTGTGTCATCTCGACTGTGAGTGGAATGGCAGAGAAGTGGTGTCTTTTTAAAAATGATACCACTGTTATTCTGTAAAGCAGCCAGCAAGGGGTGATGTTGCAAAGAACAGACCCTTGCTGATTGATCCTTGAAAGGCAGATATACTTCCGAAAATAGACATTGCCCTCTATTTTAAAAGTTGAAATCCCTGTCTGTTCCATAACATTGTATATTAAAATCAAATAACTTGCTTCGCTGTTTCTTGTGCTTATCACGACCCATTTGTAATGCATTATTCTATCCAGTTCAAAATCAAGGGTTTCTCTTGAATATTTTCTTGTGATATTAAGCTAAACACCTTTAAACACAGATCACTTTGTATACATCCATGCCTTTCTGAAGGCATTAATGGGACAACTCTAAAGACTCTTCTATGTATGCACAGACCTCCATGCATGATGTTTGGACGTTAGCAGTTTTTCCACGGGTTCTTATTTTGAGTTGATTTTAGCACTAGTGCTTGTAATACTAAAAGCAAATCTCTGCTGTTTTAACATCAACTTTTTGACTCTCATCAACTTTAAGAATGTAGGCAATCAAACCTTATATGTGGAACTGTGTTTGTCAGTGCAGAATGCATTAATTAATATTGTTTTTAGCTTCAGTTAGAAGCAAGCAAGTTACAAATGAATAATTGAACTGGGTTTTTTGGCCTTGAAGGACCCTACAATATCATGTAATAGGTCTGAATGCTTGTATCCTATCACATTGCCTTCAGTACATTGTAGCAACTGCTTGTGATGAACAGTGGCCTTGCAAATAAACTAAATTTGGGATTCCAGTGAATTAAGAAAACAATTAGATTAGATCTGTTGTGTTTGTTGTCCTCCTCTGACAATTGTAGCATTGTCTGACATTCCTACATGCTAAATGAAATTGTTCAGTGCTAACAAGGATTAAAATGTGGGGTCTTTAAGATGAAATCCCCAAATATACTGTCTGTTGAGATCACATTAATTTCAGCAGAATGTGTGATGAGTGCAAGAATCAGGTTCTAGATCTGACTTGATCACATTTTATTTGACCAATTGAGAATTTTCACATTAGTTGGGGAGTGCCTCGTTGAATAAAGCAGCATTCATACAGATAGAGATTTTGCCCATAAGTAAAGGTTAGGAATTAATTGATGTACTTCACAAAATAGCAGTGTGATGCTCAGAGGCATTTGCCCCTTTTTGGAAAACACCCCATCCCAGTGCTGCATGCTAAACTGCTTCCTATAGTGAAGAATCTCAAAAAGCAATTTGTGTTGTGGAATGAAGCAGGCTGTTTTTCTGTTTTTCTTTTCTTTTTAATGAACATCTTGGTTGTGTGCAAAAGAGATCTAAACTGTAGGCTTCTATTTTGCATTTCAGCTCAAAAACTTGGAATTAACCTTTTGAGCATTAGCAGTTAAACATAGTTGCCTTCTGTGAAAGGAAGTGTTAATTATTTAAAACATTATTATCTGAAGTTGTTACTGGTAAATTTGTCATTTCCTGTTTCCATTCAAATGTCGGTTTTTAAAAAATATCACAAGTTTACATATACTTTGTTATACGGCAGTAATTGAACATGTGCAAGTTGCAGTTGTTGGCCACCAGAGGGCAGGAAGGACTATTCAATTATTCTCTAAAAATGCTATCCCGTGTTTTCAAATTAGCTTCCCGTATATTAACAAAAAGGAGTATAATGGCTGAGTTATTGTTTGATTTTCAGATAATTGGCATATTGCGTGAAGGAGACTTAATTTCACCCTTTAAAATTAAACAGGGAGATTTAAAAAGACATAAAATATTCATTAATGTTCAGTGATTATAAAGCAGTGGCATATATTTATTTTACCTTTATTACTGTTTCGATGGGAAAATACTGCAAATATTTCAGAAATCGAGTTGGCCATACTGACAAGTTGAAATGTTTAAGCAGTGTTAATGCAATCTACTCACACCTGATATCCTATGCAGAAAGATTCAAAATGTCTACATCAATTATTAAAGGAAATACTTAACATTCTAGGAATGTTTCAGGCCTCAAGACAACTATTGGATGCAACTGTCTCTCCAGACTCAGTTACTTGGAATATTTAGGAGTATTTTAATGCCTGAATGACTGGCAAGCAATACTTTTTAAATTTATTTTTCCATACTAAGTAGGGTCATGAATATTTTTGTAGTGAGCTAATGATAAATCTGTTAGATTGGTAGACATGAATTTATATTCCTTCCCTAGTTTCAGGCACTTTGATTTCCTTTTGGAATGTACATTGAAGAGTGACAAAGAAACAAATGAATTGAAATTGAAATCCTGGTAAGAGAGTGGCTAAAAAAAATTAAGAAACATTTGCACGAGAGTTCCTTCTGCTCCCAGTTTGGCACTATGGTTCAAGTGAAAGAGTCTGTTTTTAAGAATGAGTGTGATGCAAGGTGACACTATGGTAACTTTATGCACTAGTAGACTGCAGAGCCTATGCTGGTCCTGAATTTAGGTACGAGACCAGCCTAGCTGAAAATTAAAGTCTTATGTTGACTGGAGGTCTTTTAACTGTGCATTCCTGCTGTATAGACACAGTCTTAGAATGTAGATGGGGTTGACAAAAACACATGTTTTATTTGGGTAGTCTTCTCCCAGTAAATTTCAGAATGGCAAGATGTAGTGTGTGTTAAATTGTTTTATATCTCCCTCCTTTGATAAAAGATTTAATTAGCAGTTCATGGTGCTGAAATGAAACATCAGTTAATGCAGGATCTCTAAAACTGGGACCGTAGGGAACTGTCTTACATCGTGTCAGACCATTGGTCCATCTAAGTCAGTACTGTCTACACCAACTGGCAGCAGCTGTCCAGGGGTTCAGGTGGGGGCCTTTCCCAGCCCTTCTTGGAAATGTCAGGGACTGGACCTGGGATCTTCTGCACGCAGACGAGATGCTCTGCCACAGAGCTGTGGGAAATGAAGTGGGCGAGAGAGTAGGAGTCAAAATTTGGAAACAATGATTCCACGTTGGCCTATTTGGCAAAATAATCTTTGTCACAAGTTTCAGATGTATTTATTTATTTAGGGTGAAACTATGTGAGGATGATGAAATGCGTATCTATTTGTAATTTATGAGTTCTATGTTTCCATTTCATAAGTGTGTTTTTTAAAATCCTTAACACTTGCAACAGGATAGATACATGATTTAAGTTTCAGCATATAAACATGTTAGTGTTGCAGTAGCGCATAGGTGGCTGCTCCCTCTATCCCTTGTAACAAAGCACAAGGTAACACTTGAATCACTGCTGTAGGTCTGGCGCCTGGTCCTATGCTTATCTCTTGCTATATGGCAGAAGATAGAATGGGGCACAGGAATTAGCACCATAGAAGGATATATTGGTACAACTGTGTGGAGTAGAGCACTATACTTTGAATCATTCTCCATCTGAACACGTGGGAGTTATTGAAAATCACCATTTCCTATAAGAGTAAAATTTCATGAAACAAATTTGTGATGTTCAGTGTATTTTGTCTTCAGAAGCTCCAAACAGTGAACCTGCTTCCTTGGTGGTGGTGGTTTGTTTTTTAAATTACAAATATGCATACTGGGTATCATAATGGGATTTTCTAAAACTAAATTATTTGTTTTATAAGAATATACCACCCTGACTTTCTGGAACAGGATTAAAACTCAAAGCAGCAATGTCAAAAAAAATGTCAAAACAGAAGTTCTGATTTATGTCAAACTGGAGCATCTTTTTCTTTTAAGTTATTTTAGCCTCTGAATATTACGGGAAACAATAGTAAGGGAAACAAGCATATATAAATCAGTTTAATTCATTTTAAAAGTGTTTCAGCTTGTGATTTTCAGCTGCTTTTAAGAATTAATAATGTAAGCTGCAGTTTAGCTAGATAATCTGAAAGTCTGGTGTCCATGAAACATAAACTAGGGCTTGAGAAAGAGATGTCATACCCTGTAGCAGCTGGTCCAAATCTAGGACGGAATATAGAAAAAGGAAAGTCTTAAGATGAACCATTCTAAGTCAGGTCATCAGGGGCAACTTCAAGTGTAAATATAAGAGAAAGGCCTATAGTATATAAGTTATCCAATCTACTACTTGTTCCTGACTTGTGGAGGGATTTGGAACTCTTTTCAGGCTGCTCAAAGAGGATTGATAGGATAACAGAACAAAAAATGTGCAGGAGAGAGAATACATCTCTGGATCATTACCTGTTACAAAAGGGGATTTGAGCAGTTTGGGAGGATTGTCTAGACTACGCATGGCATTAAACCAAATTTTACTCAAGAGTACACCCACTGAAATTAATGAGCAGGATTGTGCTAGATCCATTAATTTTAATGGGTCTACTGTGAGTAAAACTTAGTTGAATAATGCCCTGAAGTGAACAACATGGTTCTCTCCAGATGTTGGGGTACAATTCCCAGCCAGCATGGCCAGTGGTCAGGGATGATAATAAATGTAATCCAGCAACATCAGTGTTGCCTGTTGTTGGTCTAGATCACATTATAGACCATAATGTCAGGAAAGGCTTTGCTGGATCAAACTGAAGCCCATTTAATTGAGCATCCTCTTCTCTCAGTAGCCAATCAGATGCTTAGGGGAAACCACAAGCAGGGACTGAGTTAAGCAGCCTTATCCCCAGTTCTGCCCCCCCCCCCCAGCAACTTGTATTCAGAAGCATGCCATCTATGATCCTGGCAGTAGGGCACAACCATCATGGTTAGTAGCTGAATCTTCCACAAATATTTCTAAACACCTTTTAAAGTCAGCCAAGTTGGGTGACCACATCCCATGGTGGCAAATTCCACAGTACTTCATTTTGTGTGTCCTGTATCTTCCAATATCCCTTTTTTTTCTATGCCATGCATAATATTATACCTGCCTATCATGTCATCCCCCCCACCTTACTCCACTTTTTCTAAACTAAAGGTCCCATATTTTGGTCACCCTTTTTCTGTACCTTTTCCAGCTTTACAATATTATTTTTAAAGTAAGGTGAGAAGAACTGTACACGCCAGAATTGCCACACCATGGATTTGTATAACAGCATTATGATATTGGCAGTTTTGTTTTCAATCCCTTTCTAAAGATCCCTAACATGGACTTGGCCTTTTTCACAGCTGCTACACACTGGGTTGACATTTTCATCAAGATATCTACCATGACTCCAATCATTCTTTCCTGGTCAGTAACTGCCAGTTCAGACCCTACTAGTTTTTTATGCAAAGCTAGGATTCCCCCTTGCTTAGATTGATTTGCATTTACCATTTTAATGCCCATTCGCTAAGTTTGGAAAGATCCTTTTGGAGCTCTCACAAATCCCCCTTTGTTTTTTACCACCCTGAACAATTTGGCATCACCAGCAAACTTGGTGATCTTCCTGCTCGGCCATAACTCCAGCACTTTTATGAACAAGTTTAAAAGCACAGGTCCCAATATGATTCCTTGTGAGACCCGATTTGTTACATGGTTTTGTTGGGAAATTGTCCATTTATACTTATTATCCGTTTCATGTTCTTTAACTAGTTACTGCACCTTTGGAGCAACAGGACTGATAGGTCTCTTTTATATCATCTCATCATCTTATATCATAGTGCATTTGGCAGGCTTCTTAGGCTCCTCACCTAAGGTTGAGAGGGAGTTATTTAAGAGGCAAAGACTCAGAAAAAACGGTGGTAGCTGATTTTGTTTCAGATTGTTTCGTCTAGCTGCTTTCCAGGTGGGCTAGAACACTAAAGCTGATGGAAGACTTGACTTGGGGAAGAAGGTGCATTAAGCTTCCAATTTTTACACCATGTCAGCCTATATCTTATATCAAGAACTGTTTATTTTGTTTATTTCATAAAATTTATACAGCGCTTGGTTGTTGTTTTTTAACCCTCAAAGCAATTTCCAGAGAGAATAAAGCAATACAATTATCAGTAAAAAGAACAAAAATACCACCCATAAAACAACTCTGTAAATCATTCAAAACTATTTCATTAGCTGCTACGAGTTTGGGGTATAGGGGATTCCCAAAATTACATCTTTAACAGGATAAGAGGGGCAGGTTCATGGTGTTACTAAATTTCAAGAATAATGGGATTCATCAACTCTTCACAGTGATCCAACATCTGCTTCACAAAAGGGGCAATCAAGCCAATATTGGATTTATAGAGAGGTCTTCATATTTGAAGTAATGCTGATAAGGTGGGATGTGCAAGTCATAATTAGATCTCAAAAGTCAGTTGAAGCATTTCTAGATGATGATACTTCATTGTGGTGGCCATGTAAATAATACTTTCCCATTCTGATTTGATAGGTATTGTCTCAGGTTTGTGTACGGCCACAGGCACTTCTAGTATAGAAAGGATGTAAAGGTTTACCTGTCCATATCCAATATATTAAGAAATGTTTTATTTATTTGCCTTAATGGATTATTTAGAATAGTAATGGCCATCATTACCTAACCAGCCTCTTAGTCATACCTTTTTGATAAAGTAGGGTAGAAAAGCAGTTCAGGTCTCCTGCCTCAAAACCCACAAATTTTCAGCTAAAGAAAGAATTACCTGATAAGAAGTTAGTGCATAGAATTCCAGAGAATGGTTGTCCTGTGCAACTACTTTTATAAGTCTGTGGAACACTAAATTAGGATCAGAATCTTCACATGGCTCGGAACAGTTGTTCCTTTGTAGTAGTGGCCCTGAGGCTGTAGGGCAGGGATGGAGAATCTATCATCCCTGACTATTGGCCATGCTGGATGGGGCTGATGACTTGGAGCCAAACAGCATCTGGAGGACTATGGTTTCCATTTTTCAGCTGTAGGATGACTTCCCTGAGAAAGGAAGTTGTGGCAAAACACCCCTGTTTTGTTTGACTTTTAAGCTATCCAGTCAGGCTATGAATTGAGCTGGGACAATTAGAAATCAGTAGATACTTTTTGTTCTATCTTTAAGTAACACCAAATTGTATCTTTAGACAATTATTATTCATACTTACTGTATGGCGTGCCTTTCACCAATTGGCCCTAGGGTGGGTTTTCTGGGGGGACAGAATTAAAATAAGCATAGTGTACAATTATAATCCTAAAATCAAACTATAAAAATAATTAATATAGGAATAACAAAATAGCGGTACAGAGCAACCAGCAGTGCAGAAGAACAGAAGGCACTCACTCAACCAAAAGAGTAAAGAGATGCATCTTGATGAGTTGTCAAAAGCATACACTGATGGTGCAGTGTGCACCTTATAGGGTAGGTCCTTCTACAGTCTGGGGGGCACCACAAAGAAGGGCCCCCCACACCACTCAAACCACAGAAGGTTCAACCTCCCTTGCTGATCTTAGCACCGAGGCTGGTTATGGGAGGAGGCACTCCTTCATATAATTGCACCCAAGTTGTTTATGTCAAAGTTAATACTTTAAATTGCACCTCTTAGTGAATTGACAACTGGTGCAAATCTTTGGAAGCTGTATTTGCACTAGTTGCAGCTTCCAAACAGTCTTCAAGGGCAGCTCCACATAGAGCGCATTGCAGTAGTCCCATCTGGAAGTTACCAGAGCATGTATCACTGTCACTAAGCTGTCTTAAGTTCTTGAGCTTCTGGGATTCTTGAGTTTCTGGGAAAGCAATCTATAAATGATTCAAACAAATCAATAAATTCAAACAGGTCAGTCTACAGCAAGTTCTAAGTAGCTACTGTAGGTTAGAGTCAGGTTCTGCAGGACTGAAAGTGCTCCCAGGAATGACAAGTGTTTGTCTAACAATGCCCAAAGCCTAGTGAGCTTTTATATCCTCAAGCAAGGTTTCCCATCTGTAGGGAATTTGTCAATGCAACCATTTAATGGCATTGGATTTTACCTTCTTCCAAAGGGACCCTAAGGAGAATAAATTGTTTAGGGTGATGCAAAGCGACTCCTTACTAAAAAGTTTTGATCTTCTACATTAACAGTCTGGTAACTCAATGTCTTTTCTTAAAGACATATTTTAAGATATTTTCCAGCAGATTCAAGAACTATGAGAGTTGGAGTGCAGGCTCAAGATATTTAGATGAGGATTCACTGTCAGAGAACATGGGGGCTGCATCTGAATTACGTTGTTTGACATGGTGCAACACATGATGGAACATCAACAAATTGTTGAAGTGCATAAGGAGATCAGACCAAGTGGGGGTGTGTGAAGGGGGAGAATGGTGGTTGTATGCTGTATGCCACCTTGCTCAGTGTTTCAGACCAATAGGAGGTTGATACCACCTGTATATTAAGCCACAGATCCTGGTTTAATACACTGAACAAGACAGAATATAAAGTTGGCTTAATATTGTGGCTTGTTTGAATGTCATTAACTATAGTTCTGGATTCTTGCAGAATGGGGAAGCTATGGTTAAGTGCCAAATTCAGGTTTGTTTTGCCACTGATGTAATGGGAAGAGTGAAGTGGCAGAAAAGGGGCTGCCTGCATGTAGGTCCATGCTGCAGGTGGTGCATAACCTGGATTATTAAACTTTGTTTTCATGTGACCATTGTGAGTAAAGAACTGGAGGGTGGTAGAAATTCTGGATTAACTGGGTATTGCGTTATGTGTTACACTCATGGATAAAGTATCTTTTTTATTTGGCCACCAACCTACCTGCCGCTTACTATCCTGTATCAATCTAGTAAATTTACACAACATCATTGACTCTTAAGAGGTGGTGGTGGTGGTAAAAGGGAATAACGATATGATTATTTGAGACTTATGTAAAATGAATGTCTTAAAGTGGTATCAACAAAGTTCCATAAACTACATCAGAAACCATAGATACATTGTTTGTGGTGCAGAGTGTTTTGGGTGTTTTTTTTTTGTATATTTGGATTTTTTGTGTGCGCAGTCCTTCCTGTATAAAGGAATGCTGCTCCTAAGGATCTCCTAACTATCAGGGGGTGGTAGCTCTGGTGGGAAGATGGTAGCTGGAACCCCCTGTGCCTACATGGATGATAGCTAATAATTTTATTGGATCCCTGCCATTGACTGGAGCTTCTATAGATCAGAGATCATTTTTGTTTGGTTTCGTTGATCTGAACTGTGCTAGGATGTCAGTATAAAATAGTTCTTATGAAATAACATTCAATGGCAGAAAATTATTTGTATTGGTTTGTAGAAACTGCGTCAGACCTTGAACTTTATTTTTTTTTATGTTCTTTTGCCATATCTGTAGAAAATGTAGATATTAGCAATAAGCCAATCAATGTATTGAAAAGTAGACCTAATCTGCACACAAAGTAATTGGAAGAATATCTGGGGTTTTCCACATTCAACTTACCCAGGTAAGGGTAAGTAAGGCTCCTTAACAGCAAAAACTCTGTGCCAACTCCAAATCTACATAGGTGCTCACACCCACCAGCCAGCACTGCATGTGGGTACCCCAATAAGATACCGGTTTACTCAGCAGAGAGGAAAGAATTTACAAGACTAAGTCTAGTCTCTCACCATGCCTAACAGCTGGTCAGCACTATTTATAGTAACCAAATGGGGCTTGCATGCAGTTTCCTGGTGCTGAATCTGGCAGGGTAATTACATTAAAAGGAGTTGGTTTGTGCCTATTTCCCATTCAGCTAGGATCTGTATGCAACGAGTTGCTTCAACAACTATATGACAACACCCACCCTTGGACACAGGGGCATAAAACAATATTAGAAAATATAATTTTGTATATTGCCTTTTTTAAATTTACCAGTAATAAGTCTTTGTGTTCCATGACTGTATCCAAAAAGAAAGGAAAATCTTGTGGTTTTTTCTTTGAACAGCAGAACCCTCCTTCCCCCCAATATTGCCATACCACAAATCAATTTTGGAAATCTATCAGGGTGTTATTCAGCTAAGTTTTACTCAGTTGGCCCACTAAAATTAATGAAGATGACTAAGTTATGGACATAAATCTCAGTAGTTCTACTCTGAGTAAAACTTAGTTGAATGTCACTCTTTAGTTTCCAAAGCTGGTTACCATTTGACATGGGATATGCTCTTCAAGAGAGACAAAGTGTATAAACTTTATTGACTTTATTGAATCACCTTTATGATTGTTTAATCCTGGCCCTTAGTTGTACCACTTGGATGGAACGTTAATTTTTAATCAAAAATTATTTTAAAACAGATGAATAAATTTTCTTTTTACTTCTTTTTCGCTTTAGGAAAGCTAAACTTGTAGAACTGAGTATTTTTAGTGAAGGGAGTAGATTGTAGGACGGTTTTGAAATGTTATGCCTATATCATCAAGTAATACCCAAGGCACACATTTTAAAAATTCCTAACTGTACTCTTGAAACACAGTGTGAGAATTAGCAAATCGTTTCAACACGTTAAGTTGTGCTTTTCAAAGATCAATTCAATTCATGCTAAAAAGGGAACATAACAGGCTGTGAACATGGCCCTGAGTCGTCTTAGTCTTCAACAACTACATGTGAACGAGAATATATTAGTAAATGTATTTTGTAGACCAGTAGCACATTGCACAGCAGGTAAGAAAAGAGACCTTGCAGGTAATGAACCCACTATGTGTATCTGTTTTTTTTTTAAATAATTTTTATTAACTGGCCAATCACATCAAATTAAATCACATCACATAAATTCCAAATTACAAAGCCAATTTTTTAAATTTTGTTGGGGGAACCCATACTTCAAGATCCAAAGGGGGATTCAGATCATCTTCTTATTACTTCGTTAATGTCCAAATCAGTCCCAATCAGTCCAAACAAAATTCATAATTCTATCCAGTCTTATCTTGGTGTTTCCACATCATATCTTGTTCATATAATTTCTATTTTTCCTTTACGATCTCTTCTGTTAGTCTCCTTAAGCCGATAAGCAAAATAATAATCCTGTGTGGATTTCCCGTTCCTCCACTAAGTCCAGATGGTTTCCATATATCTCCTTCATAGATAACATTGCTCTTTCCATCATAAATTTGGCATTTGTCACTCTTAAGTCCCACCGAGAAGTTGATCCACGATATGTAAACAACTCTATTTCTCTCTTTCTCCTCCCAGACTCAAGAGCTCCAACAATGCCTCCCAAAATGGCGACGGCATTTTTAACTGCGTCATTCCAAACTCTTAGCTTTCCAGCTTCATCTTGAAACATTGCTTTGGTTCGAAAGTTTATCTCCACACAGCCTTAAATCCACAGCTTAAGTCCTTAGTTTCTGACTCATTAGGGGAGGGGATTCTTGTTAAATCACATAAGAAAAAGGAAGGCAGGTTTTCCCCCCCCCTCCCCCCTCAGTCATACCGTATCTTGACGTATCTTCTTATATTTTATTCTTGTCTTGTTATCAGAGATCTCTTCTGTCAGCAGTCTTTACTCCCCTTTTTACTTGAAGCATGTGCAATTTATCTCGTCCAAATTGTTTCTTTTGAAGATGCTTGCAACTAGCGGCGCGAATCAGGGACGGCGTCCAGGAGTGCCGGAATCCCACAGGAGGGCTTTGTGCCTAGTGCCCCCACCCCCACAAATTCGGGGGTGGTATAGGGCACAGCAGGCAAGGGCCGTCCCCCCCACAATCCTGGGGGGTTAAGGAGGCTAATTACCCCCATCATAGCCTCCAAATTACCTCGTGTGGGTCGGAGAGATGTTATTGTCAGCCATCTTCCGATGCGCCACCTAGTGGCCCCCCACTATGTGTATCTGTTTGGATGGGACAGATCTGAGATGCTTAGAATATACTAATGTCTGGGTGTAGTTTGGCGTGGTAAAGGTATAGGTTTATCTGTGCAGCCATGATTCCTTATGGACTTTTTAATACATAACTGAAACAATGAAGCCGATATAACGAAAGGCAT
This sequence comes from Podarcis filfolensis, assembly GCF_964270895.1. NCBI lineage: Eukaryota > Metazoa > Chordata > Lepidosauria > Squamata > Lacertidae > Podarcis > Podarcis filfolensis. The sequence continues at coordinate 44,762,345 of NC_139609.1, forward strand.
TAAAAAACAACCACACTTCTAATTATTAGATAAAGCATTGTATTGCTAGAATATATTTCATAACCTGTAATTCGTGTTGCTGATTACTTCGAAAGGCGTAGCTTTTAAATAAACCATTTTCAGTTATCAGAAACTAATAAACCAAGACATATTTATATGCAAGAAAAGGCAGAGAGTAAATAATTGCACTGGTGACCAATACTGTAATAATCCTGTTTTACAATATGCACTTGACAGGTTGTAATAGTGCTAATTGAAGAGACTAATTCACACTTGCTTCATTCTATTCAAAGGCAAAATCAGCAGCTTGTTTTGCTTTTGACCAGATGGTCCTGATGAACACCTACTGTGCACTTTAAGTGCTTTACTAGAATTACAAAGGCTGGGGGGCTGCGTCCAACTCGGAATGATTTGAGAAGAAGAGGGGGAGAAACCCCTTCGGTGCTCAATGGATTTGGTGCAACTAAATTAATTCTAGTGGGCCCATTACACATTGAGCCCCTTTTCAAAGTCCTGAGCCTCCTCGTTTGTTCTGTAGCAACGAGAAAGTGAAAGGCAGATTACTGCAAACAGAAATAAAAAAAAACTGCTCTGAAAGGGAGAAAAGAGGCCTTGAAGCCTTTTCATATCATTTTGGGTTTTTCAAGTGCGTTATTTTTGGGGAGGGTGGATGTCTGAAAAGCCAATTGGGGTTTTTTTGTTTTAAAGTGCGCTATTTAAGTACCATGAATATAAAAGCAAGAGCAACAGTTGACTGAGTTTACTGTGGTAAAGCTTTGTGTCCCAAGGATGAATCAAATTCATTATAGTCGGCTCTTTGTATTTTAATATGAATGTGAGGTTAGTTTCACAAGACTGTGTCTGTTTAGGATAATTATAATTTAATATTTTCTTTTTTTTTGGTAAAATTAGCACAGTAGAGGTCTGAAATTCCAACCAGAAGCCAGATTTATTATTATTAATAATCATCATAATTTTTTTAAAAAAAGAAATCAGACTTTGAAGTATCTGGAGAGTTTAAAACTCAAAAGGATGCTAATTTCCAATGAAAAGAGAGGCTTTTTCCAATTGCATTGAAGCAGAGATTATTATAACTAATTAGAAGTCACACATCTGTTAGTCTTTGGTTTGTGAGCACTTGTGTATGGCTCCATGTATGTATATGTGTATGTGTGTGCATGGAGAAAGTTATATATGTTGAGAGAGAGAGAGAGAGATGCACAAATACCTGTTTTTCGTAGTCCAAATCATACATGTTTATGAATAAATGGCCATGGTATTTAATGTTAGAAATACATAGTCATGGATGTTGTTTTTGGACATATTAAAAAATCATTGATATATCCTTTTTTTAAAAAAACCAGCAGCTTGGTCTTCAAGGCTCCTAAATTGGGCCCTAAGTTTGCTAATCGCTTTACAGAGAACTGTAATAAAAAAAATGTAAGCCAGTATTGCGATTAGTCAAAAACTTTTGAAATGTTCTTTAACGTAAACCTGACAGTATAATGCTTGCTTTTGAAAAGGTGTTAGTGTGAAATGATAAAAGTGTACAACTGCAGTTCACAAATATTCAGGGTGGTCAGAATTGCAACACTTACGCCATTTCCCTTGTAAGTGAATGTGTGTTCAGATGAAATATGTGTAAAGATTAAACTTGAAATCTAAGTTTCTGTGATATATTTTATAACACAACATTATTATTTTTTTCATTTGGTAAATATGTAGACAACTTTGCATTAAAAAAAAACCCCTGAATAAAATAATAATTTTTAAATTATTTTAACATGCTTTTAAAATATGCCTGTATATCAAACATAATATCTTGAGGAGGTGGGGGAGGAGATAGGAGAAGAAAGGGAAAAGAGGGTTGATTTTTGATGTACAATTAAAATGCAAGGGGGAAAAGCCTTATTCCCCTCTCCCAATACTGTCTTTTAGGTAACAATGATTAGCCTTATTAATCTGGTCATTTTTCACCTTGCCTTTTAAAAGTAGATTTGAGAAGAAGATGACTTTGTACCATCAAACAATCCAATTATATTGATAAGTAGGGAGGTGCTAATGAACTGTTAACTCTGACAAAAGTTTTCTGTAAACTTGAGTTAAAAATAATCACCAATTTGAAAGTATTCATTAAGAGATATTTCTAATGGCTTTAAAAGTTAAAGTATGTGTATGTGTCGAGTATTGTAAATGTATGCATACAAAGAATAACAAACAAATATGGTTAGGATAAATGTGAAAGAAATATCCCACAGTGTCGTGAGGCCCTAGATTTTTTTTAAAATAAACATCATTATGGGAATCAGTTTAAGCCTGTATTTAAATTTTTACTGACTCCTGATCTTACAACATGCTGTCTTTTTACTAGTTGGGCATACATATAATATTAAATACCATGACATATTGTATTAATGGTATCAGGGCAATTCACAGGTGAGAGTCAGTTCAGTGTGGCCCTACCAGTCACTGACATTAGCATGTAAACTACCACCATAATATTATTACAGTTGTACCTTAGTATCACATTTTCTCTGATCTGAACAGTCTGCTTACTATCTATCTTCTATCTAAAGTGTTAGTTCTGTGAGGCATGAATGCTGCTTTGTTTTCAGCTGTAAATAGAACTTAAATAATCCAAGATGGTATCAGAGTGTACTAATTGCACCTACCCATTTCGAAATGTGCTTTTGTTATAAGAATAAAATGCCCTAAAAACTCTTTGTAGCAAAGTTATTCATTTGTCAACATATAAAAATCATGGGTGTAGATTAAACCACCACGAAGCTCATTTAAAGGGTAATGCAGCCTCATAATCACCCCCAATAAATCCCTGTTACTGTTTTTAAAGCTCTCAGCAAACATTTGCAATAAGTGGCCAAATTTATGCCTTGCTTTGTGGTTGTTGCGTGACCAGACAGAGTGGCACAGGATTGTTTTAAGATTTTTACAGCTGCAAGGGAAAAGCATCTGTTCTTAGAAAATCCAGCATTGTTTAATTTTGACACTGACTCTTCCATGCTGTTTGTACCAGGGTCTGGATTAGGTGGCACCAAGATGAAATTTCTTTTAAGTTGCTTCCAAATGCAGCTGTCACCATACATGGCCTGGTAGATAAAGCAAAGACTCTACAGCTAAAACAAGCATCTTTGTGCTGGGTCATCACAGTAGAAAAGCTAGGAGGGAGGAATGCTAATATTGTATCTTACAAATAGCTAGAGCATTAGTCTTAAATCAGTGGGGGGAGGGTAGAATAATAATTTTCCTATAATTGTGATAATAAGGTTGTGAACTTAACACTTGCTATAAGTGATGTCCTCAAGAAAAGGAACAAATTGATTTTTAATATGGGTACATCATTGCAAAACCCAAGTAGTATTAACAGCAACATGTAAAACACATGCATTTAATTGTAGTATCAAGCAATTTACAGCAATCTCCTGAGTATTTTTTTTATCATTCTGACCCAAGTTTCAAGTTTTGTAAAAATAACATTTCATTTCCCACAAACTTCCAGAATTGCATGCATTTCTGTCCAGCTGGTGCAACGTAAATGATACAAAGCCAACATGTGACTGCCTGTATTACAGAATGTTTAATTTGCTAATGAATTGAGACTCTTTAATCATAGATGAAAGCTTTTGTAATGATAAAACATCTCTAACAATGTATATTGAAGACATTTAAAAGAATGCACTTAACAATAGACAGGGGGAATGCTCCCTCAATCCCAATATTCTTTAGAAGTATGTAAAACAGTCAGATTTAAAGCTATAGTTCATTTAAAGGTAAAGGGACCCCTGACAGTTAAGTCCAGTCGCAAATGACACTGGGATTGCGGTGCTCATCTCGTTTTACAGGCCGAGGGAGCTGGCGTTTGTCCGCTCCACAGACAGTTTTTATGGGTCATGTGACCAGCATGACTAAGCCGCTTCTGGTGAAACAGAACACTGACACCAGAGCAGCGCACGGAAACGCCGTTTACCTTCCTGCCAGAGCAGTACCTATTAATCTACTTGTACTTTTGGACGTGCTTTCGAACTGCTAGGTTGGCAGGAGCTGGGACCGAGCAACGGGAGCTCACCCCGTCGCGGGGATTTGAACTGCCAACCTTTTCATTGGCAAGCCCAAGGCTCAGTGGTTTAGACCATAGCGCCACCCGTGTCCCATAGTTCATTTTCATTAGTGCATTGAAGGCATATTCTGTTAGGAAGGATAGGTTGTATGGTAGGGAGAATATTTGTCTAAGTTCTGCATCTTTGGTTTGTCAAGAAGGTCATGTAGTGGGCGTGTTTGGGGCAGGGGGTGGAGTGGGGGAGAATATAAGGGGGGATATAAGGTTCACATTACTTCTCTGCCATGGTGTTCTCTGGGTGACCTTTCTCATATGGTGGTTATATTCACCATCTGGAATTCCTCTGGGGAAGAATGGGCCAGAAATGAAACAAATAATCATTTACAGTTTATGTTCTGGAAGCATATGCCCAGTGTAAGACCTTGAAACATCAAACTATAAAGCAGCTGATCTGATTAATGTATGGCGATCAGTTGCACCTCCAACCCATTTGTCTGTGTAACTGCAGAGCACCTAGCAGTTCTGGTAGAGCTCAGGTAGATGAAGCACTTAGAATCTAAGACTTACGGTAGATGTTGCAAGCACTGATTGAAAGGTGTTGCAAGATGACAGAATATAAAATTAGGATTATTTAACTTTTTTAAAAGCCAAGTTATATCTTGCCTTTCTATATAAAGATAGCCAAGACAGCTAAATGATATATAAAAATCCAAATTATATATTAAAAAACCCTAGGTGCAGGTTAGATAGAAGATAAAATACAAGTCAAGTAGATTAAACACATGCCAGAATAAGTCAAAGCAGAGAGGTCAACTATGAAGCTACCAGACACGTCTCTAAGGGCCAGGAGTATTAAAATTATTTCAGGTGGTCTTCCCAAACATACTTCAGATACAGGTATAAAGAAGGACCACACCAGCTGATGTTAGAGAGTGGGCAAGAGATGGTCTTTAAGTATCTGGGCCTTAAATGATTATGGCATTAAAGCTAGGTGCTTTATCAAGTGGTTTACAAATACAGTGGTACCTTGGGTTACATACGCTTCAGGTTACATACCCTTCAGGTTACAGACTCTGCTAACCCAGAAATAGTACCTCGGGTTAAGAACTTTGCTTCAGGATGAGAACAGAAATCGTGCTCCGGCGGCGCGGCAGCAGCGGGAGGCCCCATTAGCTAAAGTGGTGCTTCAGGTTAGGAACAGTTTCAGGTTAAGAACGGACCTCCGGAATGAATTAAGTATTTAACCCAAGGTACCACTGTACATTGTGATCTGGGATCAAAGAACACTCTACTGAGAGATAGCAAGGATCTGCAACCCTCATGAAATAAGCAACTGCAGCAGTTGCATCTGGAAAAAGAGTGATGGAGGTAATAGGAACACAGTAGGCTAACTTTGAGCAAGAAAGGTCTAGAACCACTCTACTTCTATTATGATTATTACTACAATTAATTACCCACCCTTCACTTCAAGGTCCCAACTTAAAATTGCAAAAATAAGATGGGCACTAAAAATATGCATCAAATGTCAAAAGCCAGGGTAAAGAGGAGGGTCTTCAGCATTTGCTGGAAGCTGCCTAATGAAGATGCTAGATATCTTTGTGAGAAGCAAGTTCCACAACTTAGGGGCTGCCACTGAGAATGCCCTCTCCCAGGCCACCACCCTCTGAGCTTCTGAGGGCAGTGGAAGAACCAAGAAGTTTCCCTCCACTGATCTTAGCACCCGAGAGGGTCTTTAGGGGAGGAGGCAGTTCAGTTTGGGGGGCATTTAGGGCTTTAAACACTACCACGAGTACCTTGAATTGGGCCTGGAAACGTGCTGGCAGTCAGTGCAGCTGCTTTAAAACAGGGGTTATATGAGATCCGAACCCCAGCCAGTAATCTGGCCACTGCATTTTGGACCAATTGAAGATTCCGAGTCATTTTCAAGGGCAGCCCCCGGAAAGAGCATTATAATAAGCCATTCTGGAAGTTAGCAGCGCATGGAGAACAGTGGCCAAGTCATCCAAAAGGGGCCATAGCTGGGGAACCAGACAGCTGAAAAAAGGCACTCTTAGTCACTGAGAGCACCTGAGCCTCCAGGGACAATGCCAACCTGTCTGCCCACCTCCTGGATGTGAGAACTCAGGGCATATTAACACCTTTGTCTTTTTAGATTCAGCTTCAGTTTATTGGCCCACCCAGCCTCCCAGCACTGGTCTAGCACCTCAACTGCCTCTGTGCGATCCATGCCCAAGAGCTGTTTAAAAGCATGAGAGTTAACATTTTTGGATGAGAATATTTTTATAGTGCATACAAGTTTTGAAAGTTGCAAACTTTATAGAAGAATCGATGACATTGATGGTGTTGGTGGCCCTAGTAGAGTGGAGTTCAGCTTATTTCTTCTGAAGTTTATATTATTTACAGTTGATGTTAAGAACCAAACTTGGCAAGATGCTGGGATCCACGTGTTTAGGCTCTCAACATATTCCCCCATGAAATGTGGTTATGGACTGCGCTGGATTTAGGGTGGTGTAAGCAGTTCCCCTACACAGAGCAACAAACTGAGGGGACTCATAATAATAATATTAATAATAATTATAATATCATCATCCCAATATTTATACAGGTATCTACTGACTGAGAAGGCCCATAAAAAGCAATATTTAGGGTGCAGAACCAAATGTTGTCCTTGCTCAGGGCGCCATTTTACCAATGTCTGCCCCTGGCATGGGTTTGTACATTAACAGGAGCAACAGCTCTCTCACCTTCTGTTTCTGTCTCTCTGTTTGTTCTTAACTTTGCTCTATTTACAATCAAAATTTCCCCACCCAGTTGCTTTCCTAGGAGTGCAGCGAGAGAGTTAAGAAGACAGCTGGGGGAAACCGCTGGGGGGCTGCTTTTCTTTTCCCATTCTGCTCTGATTAGATTGTCTCATAACCACTATTTCTTCCCATCAAATACACAGCTTTTCTGGGTGGCGGCGAAGGGAGTTAGAAGGAGGCAGATCTCCCAGTTTCTTTGCTATTTTGGCCCCAGTTATTCTGCCTCTTCATACTTTCCCATGGAATCTGCAGATGGTTGCTTATTTCATTGCCAAAAGGTGGCAGTAGTGAGAAAAATCTCCTTAAAAGGCTTCTGTTTTGATTCCCACCATATACCGGTACATATACTGTCAAGGCCATGGTGTGGATATTGGGACAAAAATCCAATGCACTGGAAAGAATCTGCAAAGTTTTTCAAATATGTTGATTTACTGTTGCATAATGTGCTAAGTAAAACAATTCAGCAGTTGAACAAATTATGCAAATAGTTAACAGTGCCCAAATTATATACAAACTATATAACATTGGTGCAAATTATGCACATGGTATGCTCCGATTCATTCAGATATTAAGGTCTGGATTCAGCGTTCTCCGACTGCCAGCACAAGGCTGCTGCACTAGCATAAGAGTGAGGATGATGATTGCAGAGTATGAAATCTAGTGCAATAGCACACTAATGGAATCTTGTTGTGCAACTGGTTGTGCAACAAGAAGTATTGGGCTTGGCTTCCTGTGCCTTCTCTTGTGCAAATCATTCTGCTATTGTAAGCTACTATGTAAAAGGTAAAGGTAAAGGATCCCTGGACGGTTAAGTCCAGTCAAAGGCGGCTGAGGTTGCGACGCTCATCTCGTTTTCAGCCCGAGGGAGCCGGCGTTTGTCCACAGACCGCTTTCCGGGTCATGTGGCCAGCATGACTAAACTGCTTCTGGCGCAATGGGACACCGTGACGGAAACCAGAGTGCATGGAAACGCCGTTTACCTTTCCACCGCAGTGGTACCTATTTATCTACTTGCACTGGCATGCTTTCAAACTGCTAGGTTGGCAGGAGCTGGGACCAAGCAACGGGAGCTCACCCCGTCGTGGGGATTCAAACCGCCGACCTTCTGATCGGCAAGCCCAAGAGGCTCAGTGGTTTAGACCACATTACCACCCACCCCTGTCACACAGTGCCAACTCCGTTGACTAGTATACCACTATGGGACTTTAGCTTAGCACTACACTAAATAATTCCTCATGTTTACAAAAGGAATAGTTGTCAGTGATCAGGTATCATAGAGGGAGGGACAATAGCTCGCAGTTGGAACATGTGGTTGGCTTGCAGAAAATTCCAGTTCCGGGTCTTGACCTCTCCTGTTGCAAGGATTAGCAGGTGATGGGAAAGACCTCACTACCAGTCAGAGCAGGTGATTCTGGGCTAGATGAGCATAGGTATAAGGCATCTTCCTATGTGCCATTTAGTAAAGTTTGTAAGCAAATACTGTGATAGAAACTTGAGCTTGGAAACTGGGATAGCTCAGTACGTAGGGCATGAGGCTCTTAATCTTAGAGTTGTGGGTTTGAACCCTACATTTGGCAAAAGATTTCTGTATTGCAGGGGACTGGACTAGATGACCCTCATGGCCCCTTCTAACTATGATTCTTTGATCTATGATCTTCCTGGGAATACTATCTGAACCCTCTATCTAGGTTCCTTGCTGACTATGGGGTGTGCTAGATTTCCCTACTGTTTACTGGTAATCAACAGGAATATAGTAACAGTGTCTCTGAGCACAAGAAGTGCATCCTTACCTTCTCTCTCTCTCTCTCTCACTCACTAACTCACTCACTCACTCACTCACTCACTCACATGCATGAAGGGCTTACAGGAAATATTGCAAGGCTTTCTCCTATTCCCTGCACTTCTTCTTTGAAATAAATTTTCATTTTTATAACCTTTATAGTAATACACTTGATGTATTTTGAATGTTTTCAGACTATCTTTTAGTATTTTGCATGTCATTGTGTTATATATATGTTGTTTCTTTTAGGATAATCTTCTGCATGTCTTCTATTCCTTCTTCTCTTCCTAAATCTACTAAAGTGTGCACTGCAGCTTTTTCTATTATACTACCAGAGCCCTGCTGGATCTAATCAAAGTTCTGTCTAGTCCACTATCCTGTTTCATACAGTGAAGCTCATAAACGAGGCATCTGAGAAGAATTTCAGCATCATGTTCTTCTGATTGTTCTGTCAACCCAAGCATTTTAGTTTGCCAGACAGAATGATCTTCCCACTCCTCCCTTCACCCTGTTCCAGGGGTGGGGAGGAGAGGTTGAAAGCCTCATTGCACAAGCAGAAGTCCTTGTGCAGGGCTTCCACTGGTGAGACTCATTAGTTGAATCCCACCCTCCCGGAGAATATTCCTCTCCCACTGTTGTTCTTGGCATCTGGTACACAGAGGCCTGCTGTCATCATGACTAGTAGCCATTGTAGCTATATTTTCCCTTAATTTTCTAATTTCCTTTCAAAGCCATCTAAATTGGTGGTCATCACCACATTTTGTGGTAACTAATTCCCTAGTTTAACTGCGCACTATTTAATTATTCAATCAATTATTGTGCTTATATCGCAAAGAGCTCATGGCGGTGCACATGGTTCTCCCCCTTCTCATTTAATCCCCTTTTACTGATGCACAACATCAGTCTTACCCAAAATTATGATTATCTAGAATCATAGAACGGTGGAGTTAGAAGGGACCTAGATTAATATATTTATATATTGACCAATGAACTATAATTCCTAGTTGTGAGGTATTCCTTTCTCCTAGTTCTTTCTCTCTGTATATTGTATATTGTATACTCTGCAAATGTATATTCTCCCATTTTCATTGGGCTGACTCTGGATCCATTACAATGCGGATAGTACAGAGTGATTTCATTTTCATCTTTTTTTAAAAAAAATCCTTTTCCTTTGCATTGAATTGTCATCTATAGTGTCGCGTTTAATGTTGCATCTGCTTGCGGTGTTCTTACGGATGGAATTTCATTGTTCAGGACTGTGGGAGTGCAGAATTCCTCTATAACATAGTATGCCAGTGTCTATAGTACCCTCAAAGCCACTGACTCCCCACTGTCACCGATCTTCCAGCTTCTTCAGTCTTTCTGTGTGGAGCTAATTGGTTCCCCAGGCTTCTGTTGCCCCCTGTGCTCATGTCAGTGGCTGTTTTTCTCTGTTGATGCACTCCATGTATCTCTGTGTGTGCTGTATTATGAACTTCATGTAGAGGACTTCAGAACACATTCATAATATTTGTATGACTGTGGTTTTTATTGCATACCAGTCTTTTGTTACGGCTTTTATGACCTAATGTTTGCCTGAGAGAGCCTCCGTGCACCAGATGGCTGTGTTAGTTCTCAGTCGCACCCCCCCCACACACCAATTGTGCCCCTTTGGCAAGGGTAGATTTGTGTACTGCACTCATGACTGCTCAGCCATTGTGAGCTAGGCCACTCTGGTGTGCTTATGCGATTTTGTTGGTGCAATTATGCCTTATCCTGGCAAAGTACAAGCTTAATAGTAGCAGCTGTTTCAAATCATTTCTCTCCCCATCTTACCCTTTCCTTTGCTATTTCTTTTAATATAGTTTTTAAACATTGAATATAAAACTGAATATGGTGCCAGTATGAAATCTAAATGGTATTACAGTGTAACAGCAGATAGGCACATTTGACAGGGGAAAGGGTGAGTGGGAAGGTTTGAATAAAGTAATGCGGCAAACTATATGGTAAAGAAATATCAAAAGCATAAAGGCTAGTGGAACCATACATATAGGAAAAAAGTGATAAAGACATTTTAAAAACAGTAAATGAAAAAATATTTTGCCTGTCTTTCTTTCTTTCTTTCTTTCTTTCTTTCTTTCTTTCTTTCTTTCTTTCTTTTGGGATGTATGTGTGTATGTTTGCCATTGCCCTGTCTGAAGACCAAGGGGAAGCAACATCCCATATATGCTTTAGAAAAAAGGCTTCCTGTGGAGTCAGTAATGTGTGCAGTGATCTTCTCCATTATCGTAGCATCCCAGATCTGAACAAACCAGCCACATATGGAAAGTTAATCCTGTTGATTTCCATTGTGCAGCTATTTGGGACAGCAAATCAAAGAAAAACAATGATGTCTTTGAATAGTCTTGAAACATCCACATAGTCAAACACTTTAATTAATGGATCAAGTGAAATTCTGTAACCTGTAACAGTGCAGGTGTATAGTATAACTGTTGACCAAAAACTTTGATTCTCAGGACAAACCTGAAAGGAAAACAGGTTCTTTTATACCCACATTTCCCCCAGCAAACCTTCATACACTTACCTGGGGGTACGTTTCCATAGGACTTGAGGGGCCAGATTCAACTAACAGGTTCTATTAGCAGAAGCCTGAAAAAGGACTTGAGCTAGCACAACAGGGCTTTCTCCATCTCCTCCCCCATGTCCTCCCCAAATTGGCTCAGGCTGGCAGTGGGGGAAAAAACCCCAGAAGAGCATGTGGGGAAAGGAGAGGGGAGAAAGTGACAAGCAGATTGCTTCATCAGTGCAAGCGTTGCAGCAGAGATTTAGGACCAGAGTTTTCCTTCTCTTACATGAGCTGCCTTGCCAGGTTGATGAGCCCCATCTGTCCCTTACTTCCCTCTACAACACGTCTAGAAACCACCTTATTGACCCTTGGACCGATGAATAGTCTCATCCGTTCAATCCTCTGGAGCCTGTTTTCACATGCAGCCGAAGTTCCTAAGTCACCAAGGGTTGAGACCCATCAGCTACCCTGATCTGGCTGCTGTTGCATGCTGACATCTGCTAGGAGCCAAAGGTAAGGTCTGAGTGCAGGGTGGGGACCAAAGGCGGAGCACGGCAGGTAGTACTAGAAGTACTACCTCTCCCCTAACACCCCATTAAAAAAGATAGAAAAGTAGATGGAGCTACTTTAGATTTCCATTTATCCCAGACTGATAGAGCAGCATTTCAAGGAAGGTCTAGAACCAAAGCAAAGCCAAATTAATCTTTCCAGACTGGAAATATTAGGAATATTATATAATTGCCCCCCCTCCATATCCCAACCCTATAGAAAAAGTGAACTCTTCAGTAGCCCTCTGCCGTTTTCCTTGGATAACTTTAATACTGACCTATCCCTCCATTTCATAGAACCAAAATTGTGTGTTCAGTTATTTGGCTTTCTCAGGTTTGCTGTAAAGCAAAGGCTTTGTAGAATTGGATGAATTCAAATCTTTGTGTGTTTTAACATGCTAAAGCTACAGACTTAACGTCTCTAGTAGGAGAGAAATCTCTTGCCTCAGAGAGGGAGAGCCAGTGTTGGATTTCACCACTACCACCTCTGTGGCCCTCTTGACCAAAACAGCCCAAAAGGTGGTGTGTTGGGAACAGTTCAGGCATGTGGTGCAGGAGAACTGATGAAGGCTCGGATCCAATGCCTTGTCAAGTTCTCAGATCCCAGACATACCCAAGAGAAATCTATGCTCGCTCTGCCAGGCTGGTCAGCAAACCGATGGAGTTCGCAGAGCACGTTGTGACACTGCCAGATAGAGCATATGTGTTTGCTATTTTAAATTGTAAAACACAAAGCTGAACATAAATAATCATCTTTCTACTTTAAAAAAAACAACATTTGTTTTCTCATTAAATGGATGCCTGGGTTGATTGATAGGATAGGGATGAGCAAGTTTTCGCTAGGATGTACTGCTGTTGATAAAACTAATAACAATTCATGAGATGTATTGTCAAAGCGTTTGACAAAGATAATGTTGGCGGTACTATAGAATATGAAATGTTGTGGGATTATTATTATTTTTTTAAAAAAACCTACACTGTTGGAATTTACTAAATAAGTTTTTTTTTACTAATGAAATAGCACAGTGTTGGTTTTTTTTTAAGTGCAAGCCCTCATAGTTAAAGATATAAAACGGCAATTCCATGGTTGTATAGCACGACATAGCTCAGAGCTGAGATTAGAGAAACCCTGTAGAGTGGGTAATACTTGAGGGCATCTGCAACTAGAAAAGTATGTGAATTTAGGCATGGGAGGAAGGAAGGATCTGCTTTAAATTTAGTGTAGGGTCACTGAATCTTAATGATAGATTAAATAGGGGAGGTGGAATAATGAATAGGGGTATGCAGTGTGTAGCACTAATACTAGAAGTCTATGCTTTGCAGTGGTTATTTAATGTCTTTTCCCATATGTTTCTGAATAGAGCAGGTTATGGCAGGGATGAGCTAAGGAATAGCTTTGTTAGTGAATAGTTTAAATGGAAGTAATTTTTTTAAAAAAGAATTCATTCTATGAATATAGTAAGACAGCTTGTTAGTCGCTTAATAGGACAATGTAAGATTACTTAATACCACAGACTTTAATGTTCATTATGAAGTATATTTATAATTAGGTGTAATCTGTATGGGAATGTGTGGTGGAGTTAAACGCTTTACTCTTACAGTCTATGATAATAATAGATAGTTATAGCTCTGAAAACAATAGACCTTTTGGTTTAAGTTTATTTTTATAACCTTGGTTACAGTTGCGCTAAATTCCAGCTATCTTGTGGAAGTTAAGGATCTGACAAAAGTAGACTGAAAATTAGAAGGGAAAAGGCAGCATTATTGAAATATTGGCTAGCAACGAGTCTATGTACATGTAGTACATGTCAATGGTGTTTGTATGAGCAGTGTATTTGTTTATGGTTTATCACATATGAATAGCTTGCGTGGGCATGTAAGAGTGTGAGAGGGTGATGGGAATGGCCACTCAGAAACAACTGTGCACAACCTCCCCCTGTACTTTTAGATGCTATTTATGAACCTACTAATTTAATATTACTATTAAATTATCATACTGTATTAAAGACAGAACCTAAAATTTGATGGGGAAATCTCTGAACACTTGAACTATTGAACATCTGTGAATGTTCATTTGAGATTTTTCTAGATAATGAGAATAAACCTCTGCTTGGAATGGCTTGTTTTGGCATTCTCTGCTTCATTATTATCTTGGCTTATTCCAGACACAAATTAAACTGCTCAGTCAAATAATCTTTCAAGGTCGTTTTTCCCCTAACCTCACATACTTGATCTTACTTGAGAGCCTCTGAGTGTTTTCTGCTATGAGGCTCAAAATTTCTCTCAAGTGTTCCACTCCACCACAGTGGTTCAGCTACCTTTGAAAAGCTTGGGATAAGTAAAGGGTGATGGAACCTTTGGTCTTCAGGCTATCTTAGGAGAGCTACTCCAATCCGTTTTGCACCTGAGGTCCTACATGATGTCAGGTGTGGGGCAGATAAGGGAGGGCAGGGCTTCAGAGGAGCAAATGGGAGCAAATGGGTTCCCAATTCCTCCTTTGCTGGAAAAAGATGTGCTTCCAACTATCCATCTGTTGATCTGAAAGAAGGAGATGTGGTTTCCATTTGATAGAAACTGCTTCTCCCTCGTAGCACTGCTCTTTGAAGCTGCCCTTGCTGATCTGTTCAACTTACGATGTCCGAGCTTGAAAGAATCAGGGTGGGGTGTTCACCTGTTCCCCATGCTGCTTCTCACATTGCTGCTGTGGGAAGCAGAGATAAGTCTTTCTCCTGGTTTAACCTGAGCACATTCTTCAAAGCCCTAAGAAGATTATAATTCAAGGACAGTCTCATAGAGTTTCACATGTGGTTGGACCCGTCTGCCAAAATTCTGAGATGTTTGCCTTGTGTGTAAATCTCTCGGACAGAGAGATAGTGTCTGCATTTTTGGACGAGATGTACAAAGGTTATCTAACTTCTTGTTAGAATGAAAGTACTCCTAGCTCTTCAGGTATCTCCCATTCCTCAAAACAGTCAAGCCTTTTTCAATTTGGTTCATAGTTGATCTTTGTATGTTGTATCTGCAATCAGGTGGTTAAAGGAATGGCAAAAGGATGGATTTATCCACTTCTTCACTGCATGTTTATATCAGTGAACTGGGGATCCTCATGTATGTTAGTGATGGTGTCAGTGAATCTGGATATAAATTTTTATTCAGCTTATTGTTACCCAGTTGTGTGATAGTTAAGTTACTGAATCAAACTTAAGTTTGTTTGTTTCTCCCCTTTTTTAAATTAAAAAACAAACAGAGTGTTACAGAATTGTTTGCTGGAATTGGGTTTGGTTGGCTCTTCAGTCACTCCTTGACCAGATCTCTTGTTCCAAGGCTCTTTTAAACTGTGTGGACAACCTCTAATTATAATTCCTGGGTCACTTCTCTTGCATGGTGACTGGAAACATGCCATGTTGACCTGCATCACAAGTACACAGAAAGTAAAGCTATACATTCAAACCTTGGTTGTTGAGCATAATCTGTTCCTGAAAATTGTTCCACTTCCGAAATGTTTGACAGCTGAGGTGCGGCTTATGATTGGTTGCAAGAGCTTCTTGCACCCAAGCGGAAGCCGCATCGGATGTTCAGATTCTGAAAAACATTTGAAAACCAGAGCATTTACTTCCGTGTTTTCGGCGTTCGGGAGCTGAAACATTTGAAAACGGAGCTGTTTGAGAACTGAGGTATTGCAAGGCAGGATTACTTAAGATGTGCTCTCTTTGTCAGCATTTCAGTTTTTATCTATTTTTATCTATTTCAGTGTGAGACCTCATTTTATAATGTAAAATCAATGAGATGATAGTTTAAACTATTCATAGCAATTTAGATGCTGCAGCATTATACCATTGCTGCAATCAATGCAATATCACTACAGTATTTTTGTCCAGGTTTTACAGAAAAGCTTTAATGCCTGTTGCAGGGGATGGTCTTATGGTCTTTTAAACATTTCAATCATTTTTATATATATATACTTTCTAGCTCCAGGGATTCAGATTATCCAACAACTCTGATGTTACCAGTACTGCAGCCAACAAACACAATTTGAATGCCCATAGACAAAGGAACACACACTGCAGGCTTATGCCAAACTGCTGGCCCATACTTTGTCAAGCTGGAAAATGTCACCATATGTGCCAAAGTATCTGGCCCTTCCAAACACATGATAAACAGCTAAGTGTCTCCAAACATGTCCATTCATTGTCAACATTAAGAATTGTGTAGTTTGTTCTCATTTCAGCTCTAGCAAAACCTTCTGTTGCACCTGCTGAGTTATTGTGGTAACTCTACAAGATTTGAGAACAGCATTATAGACAGCATTCTGTGGTTTCTTTATCTGTTAAGCATTCAGCTTATCTTCTTTCGGGAGTTTGTCACTTTAAGTATTGGTAACTCCTAGCATCTCCTGCTACTAATGAAATGCTTGGCCTTTCACCTGAGAACATGGAGAGGATTTGAGAGGATCGTGAATTTGGAACATAGTGAGCATTTTATCCCTTTTATATAACCTTTCCTAAGGGAAAGGGAATATGGAACCCCTTGCCACTGTGTATCTGGTGCTGATGCTCTCCATTTGGCTACTGTGGAAAATGGTATGCGGTCTAGTATAAGGGCTCCTCTTCTGTTCTGCTGTAAGTACAATCAGCAGATATGATCCACTGTACTAAGGAATGCTGGAAACTCACACTGAGCCTTTGGGCTGTGACAACATTTTTATTGCATATTGAAATACCATTTATATTAGGTTGATGGATATCAAGGCATGGCTGCTGGGCATTCAGTAGGTATTGCCTGATATACCAATTTATTCTTACTCTGATATATTCTCACACTTCCTTTGTTTCTTAGAAGTAGTGAGGTCATCATCTTCCAAGATCATAATGACCACTCACATTATACAGAGCTTATAACCCACCTACTCTCAGCAGCCAGAAGCCTCATAGCCAGACACTGGAGAGACTTGTCAGGAGTAAACATGGACCACTGGTATCAAATTGTATGGGAAATCGCCTTACTAGAAAAGCTAACCAATAAACTGAAACTGACACAGGGACAAATGGAAGAGGATGCCTTCACCCCAGTATGGCTCCCCTTTATTTAAAAGAAATAGTGAGGTCACGAGCAAAGAACCTCAAAAGGATCAAGAAAGTTGGTTGTTTTTAAGAAAGCTGTCTTTCTGTTTTTGTGCCTCCTAGTGGATCAAGAAGATTCTCTCAATTTTTATTTGACTTTGAGGGCTTTCTCCAATTGCTTCCTTTGAGATATCGGGGATTGGCACCAGAAAGCTACTGAAGGCTGGATGAAATTGTAGCCAAGAAAATATTATTTGGAATGAATGAGGGCCAAACTAAAGGTGGGGCAAGAGATGTTGTGTATGGTACTGTGTGAATTCCCCTGCAGGGCAAACAGCAGCTTGGGAGTGATTTCACTAGGGAAAGCAGTGCAGTGAAGAGAGATTGAGCCCTTTCCCAGTACTGTCATCCAGATCCAGACCCCTGTCTCCTGCTGGTTTGTAATTAAAAAGAGTGAGAACAAAATAGGGGAGATCCTATTCATCCTAACTTCACATGTATGCTAATAATGTATGATCTGATGGAGACTGACCAGGAATGAGATCTTTGAGATGTTATCTTTTCTTTAAAAAAATCAAAACTGAGAAAAAATGTCAGAGTTGAGTACCATAGTGCATATGGGGCTGAAGTGGGTCCTTGATGTGGAAAAGCTGAAGGAAAAAAATGTCTTGCAACAATTTTTGGTCTTTTGTTTGTCTTGCATGCTACAGTCTTTAAAATGCAATCCTATGCATACTTCCATGAGAATCCCATTGAACTTAATGGGACTTAGTTCTGATCTGACAAGTAAGGATTTCACAGGAAAATACCCTTGTTGTTTTTCAGCACTGTCCTTTACCCTTTACAAGTGTAACCCTAATCATGTTTACTCAGTGTGTTCAGTGATATATACGTCTTTGCAAATGAGTTTTCAGTTTCAGCCTTAGACAGTATCTTCACAAAGCTGAGTAAAGTGGCATTAACACATGCACACAATCTTAGGCTTTCTCTCTTTCTTACTCTGTCTCTTTCTCAGAAAGAATCCTTGGAACCCACCTGTTCTGTAATACAATCCTGCGTCAATGACCCCTCATCACTCCATTTGTCTGTTGTATTGATCTGTTTGTTTTCCAATGCTGCTGCAGGTGCCCTTAAACAACAAGTCTGTTGGGGGCAGGACATGTGATATTTGAAAGACAGAGACATCCCGGTATACGTCACAGTGCAAACGTGTTATTCCATTGATGATAGTAAAATAATGCCGTATGTACAAAACTGATAAAGCTGCTCAGGTATTAGTTTGCTCTTGTTTTTAATTGGCTTACATGATAGGAGATGATATTGGATTTCTTGATTCAATATCATCTTATATCCTAAGAAACAGGTATTTGGCATTATTAATACAATTATTATTATTATTACTAGAAGATTTATTCATTTGGCATTTTTTTGAAGTTTTCCACAGTGTTTATCGGAGAGCCATTTAGACTTGATATTTTTTATTATATTTCCCAAAATGAAGTACTGCAGAACGCCATTTTCAGAGCAACTTACTAGTTTCTTGTGCTAGGAAGTTTTTGTGGGGAAAAAAATCAGTATTAAGAGGAAATGAATATTGATAAATAAAATTAGGACCATTGAAGGTTTGAATTTTCAATTTCAAGGTGTTGGAGAGTATAATTTAATATTGAATTGTTTTCAAATAAGAGGCTAGATACAGTATAGATACCCCAAATATGGCATTACTTATGAAAAGATACCGTATTTTTTGCTCTATAAGACGCACCAGACCACAAGACGCACCTAGTTTTTGGAGGAGGAAAACAAGAAAAAAAATATTCTGAATCTCCGAAGCCAGAACAGCAAAAGGAAAGCAGCAATCCCTCTTGCTGTTCTGGCTTCTGTGATAGCTGTGCAGCCTGCATTCGCTCTATAAGACGCACACACATTTCCCATTACTTTTTAGGAGGGAAAAAGTGAGTCTTATAGAGCAAAAAATACGGTAAGTTCTGCTCCAAATATGCATACCAAAATGCTGCTGTGGTCAATTCTAACTCCCCTTGAAATTCCCACATTCAGAATGTTAGCAATGACCCATTGCTAACATTGAAAAGGCACTAATAAAATTGTAGTCCCTTTCTCCAGTTGCTATGTCATCACCTTTCTGGGTAAAAATGCTTTATTTTATCACATTAGACTCTGGTGCATAGGGCAGATGGGAGTTGTGGTCCAGCAAAATCTGGAGGGCACTGTGATGACTACCTATGCTCTAACTCAGGGATGTCCAGCAGGTCAGTCGCGATCTACTGGTAGATCCCCATGAGGTATTGGTAGATCGTGGTCGATCTCTGACTCCTGCCACGCCCCTTCACCCCGTCATCCATTGTTGTATGATCTCTGGAAGCTTTCTCTGTGCTGCTCCATAGTGATCTTTTTGTGAGTGACTTTACCCGTTTGTCTCTTGCCTTTAACCCCCCCCAAAAAACAGAACTTCCCCCCAAAAAAGCCTTTTTTGTAACCCCCCCAAAAGCGGAGTCTTTCTCCTCCCTAAAAAAAAAGCTCAACAAGTTTGAGCTGAACCCCACAAAAAAGCTCAAAAATGGAGGTAGATCACTGCCAGTTTTTAATTCTAAAAGTAGATCGCAGTCTCTTGAGAAGTGGCCACCCCTGGCTGATGCCTCCTCTCTCTCTCTCTCTCTCTCTCTCTCTCTCTCTCTCTCTCTCTCTCTCTCTGTGTGTGTGTGTGTTTGGAGAAGCATGTGTCTAGAATGTACTAGTGTTCCATCCAGATAAAGTTTATACCCTCTACTTTCATTTCTGGAGCAAATTATTCTTTCATGCATTGTTTTAGATGGTGGAAATCATGTAAGTGATGAAAAATATTCAAATGCAATCTTCTTGAAAAATCTTTCGGAAGCCCAACTGTTGCACCACCACCAAAGCATAATGACTTGGACCTTAACTTTCATTTTATGAACAGAAATAATTCCCTTTACGCACTGTTTCCTGTTTGTGGAATCTAGTGATCATCTGTGTACATTGGAGAGTAGATAGAACTAATTTTTTATTTTATGTTCTGGGGTCTGTGTATCCTATGGGCTTGCTGTCTCTGATTCTTAGGGTACGTCTCTCTCTCTCTCTCTCTCTCTCTCTCTCTCTCTCTCTCTCTCTCTCTCTCTCCCCTTCTGCTAGATGACTGTCACACCCTATTGGCTTCTCTGGCTAAATTTGAGAGAGCATTCAGCATATATCTGTGGCCTGGTTCACACGTAACACTAAGCCAAACTCCTAGATGCTTTGCTCCTTCTTTTTCCCCCCTCTTTTCTTTCTTTCTTTCTTTCTTTCTTTCTTTCTTTCTTTCTTTCTTTCTTTCTTTGCTGCTGAGCTTAGCCATGGTTTGGCTTAGTAAGTTGTCAGAACACAAGCTTGTGGTTTAGCTTTCTCCATACAAACCACAAGCTGTAACCATTGGGTTCCTTGTGTTTTACAGCTTGTGGTTTTCTGAAAGGGCTTAGCCATGAGCCCAGGTTTGTTCAACACAACACAAAGCCAAACCTTGCTCTTCCCCAGTTTTACTGCTGAGCTAAGTGGCTGCAATCTCCTCTCCAGGAACTTGCACATTTGTTTGTTTGTGCTAAGTTTGGCTTAGCATTGTGTGAGCTGGATCCCTGATCTATGTGGCATGTAGTCTCTAGGCCCAGAGTTCTTTATAGTTCCTGCTGAAATTGTGTTTGTTCATGTTAAGCCATGGTATCTGTCCTCTTACATTACAAGTCCTATAGTTGTTGGCACAAGCTCTCTCACTCAGTCTTCTACTGCTCTAACACTGCTTCTGATTGGCTCCAGAAAATCTCTCAAGATTTTACAATATCTTGATACCACATATAGAAACAGGCAATAGGTTTTCACAAGCTCCTTCAAGCATGATCTATGTTGGGGAACCTGTGGCCTTCAATATATTGCTTAACTACAGTTCTTATCACCCTTGACCATTGGCCATGTTAGCTGAAGCTGATGAGAGTACAGGAATATCAGAAGGACTGTGGATTCCCCATCCCGATCTACAGTTTAACCCCATTATTAAGCTTGCAGATCCTCCCCACCCTCCATTCAGACCACCAAGCCCAAGTAAAGTCTCTCCCTGCCTCCATGTTTGAGAGCTGCATAGATACATATGGGCATTCAGTCTATGTAAAAATATCCCCAGTACAGAATGTATATTTTCATATTATATAAATAAATTTTAAAATCTATTTAGAAACAGATTTTTAAACAATTACACCATTGTTGCATCACTGGGAAAGCAGACTTTTTTTTTAACATACTGTGGTTAGAGAGGGAGACTGACTTTGGCATCTTTTCAGAACCCATTTGTGAATATAGCCTCAGCAGTTTGTTTAATCAAACATAACCCTAATACATTTTACATGGTACCTCCCAGCTGAGGCTGGTCTCTAACAACTAGTGTATTCTGCAACGAGTTGCTCAACAGATGTCATTCTGGTTGAATAATGAAGCAGAATACTTGTGCGTTGGCTAACGTTACTCGAACTTTGATCACTTTTGTTCAGCACATCAGTCTGGCATTGTGCTTTATACCAACATAACACTATAACCAGAGCATGCCTTTCAGGCTTAGAATAGCAAAGGAATGTTATTGAAATCAGTGCAGTTACAGATGAGTGAATGGAAAAAGGAGAATACTGTTTATTTCATAATACTGTGGTGTTGTACTTTGGAATTAGAAAGGAATGTAAGGAATCCAACTCCAGATTTTAGTTATTTTTACTTCACAGGCTTTTTGGAAAGAAACCTTTTGCTTCATTCAGCTTATGTGGCTGCTTTAGTATTTAATGTTAGTCAACAAAAATCTTAGTTTTTGAGACTGATGAAATATTCATAATTATTGAAATGAAATGTATCATGTTTGTTGCTGTGATAGCTGGCAGAAAATATTATTTTGCACTTTATGCATTATTTCTAGACTTGCCAAAGCTAACAGATATTTTAGAAAACACAGCATAAGATTATTATATTTTGGAAACCAATTTGTATTAGTTGCCAGCTGAGGTGGGATGTGCATATTATAAACAAAATAACAAATTTACTCATAGCTGATGGGCAGATCTGCCACTGTCACCAGAGAAAGTGGACCCCATTGATTTCTTTGTGTATATATAGATATAGATGATATAGATGTACTGTATTTTTCCGTGTATAAGATGAGGTTTTTTTGCTAAAAAACATTAGTAAAGAATTGGGGGGTCGTCTTGTACATGGAACATGGGCATCTGGGGGAATTTTTAAAATATTTAAGCATATGTCTGGGATTTTGGCTTGGGTGAGCTGAGGTGGTCCCTCCTGCTGCCATCCCCCCTTTCTTCCCCCCCCCCCGCCCCGGGCTGCATGCTGGCGACTGGCTCGCCTCCTGAACCCCCTCTGGCTCAGGCACTGGATCAAGAACAGCTGCTGCCTCTGGGAGCTTCCTCAGCTACCTCTCCTTGCCCTTCTTTCCTATTTTCCTCTTCCCCTCTCAAACTCCCACCCTACCCCAGCCCGCTCACCACCTTCCTCAGCTCAGTTTGCTTGGCGGCATGGCCCAACATAGAGCGGCCGCTGCCTTCCCCCGGCTCTTCCTTGGCATCCTGCTTGGGAGCCTGCTTCCCCACAGAAGCAGCTGCCACCGAGGTGGAGTGTTTGGTGCCCCAGTTGCTGCCTTTGCTTCTGCAACACGGTGAACTGCATGCACTTTGAGGGTGATCGCCCCCAAAAAGATTGCCGCTACCAATCATCCAGATTTTCACTTCTATTTTACGGTTTCATTTCCTTAATTTGGGGTTCAAAAAAATAGGGTCATCTTATACATGGGGATGTCTTATACATGGAAAAATACGGTAGATAGATTCGCAGTCCATGAGTTACACCACTGCGGCACCGCCACTATCTGTTCCAGGTCCTAGTTTTACTATGGAAGCCTTGCAGTGCATACATGGTCGTTTCGCCTATTAAGTCCCCGGTTGGCTGGGAGGCACAGGGTGTTCTTGGCATAACGGCATAAGTTTGGCAGGCCCCTGGCAGGGACCCCCACCAGCCTGGCTATCCAAGGCTTGGGATAAATGTGCAGGCTGCCCCCCCCCCATACTGCATGGGCGTGTATGTAGCTGTCTGTAGGTTTCCAATAAAAGATGGTGCTTTATGTCCACTGTGTTGTTGCACAATACTATCCAGAAAATTAAACTGCTGTGTGGTTTGGTCTAGACTCAGGCTGATGGTGGGGTGAAAGTTGTTGAGGTTCTGGTGGAATTTTCCATAATGTTAATTTCTGTTTTCTAAATTGTTCATAGTGGTCTAGTATTCTTAATATTAAAACCTAATACTGAATTTTCTTCAAATAGGTGCATTTCATTTCAATAATTACACAAGTTTCTGCAGTTGCAGAATTTCCAAGTAGTTACTTAACATTATGTATTAAAATATTGAAGAGAAGCAATATTTGTTAAAAACATATATTTGAGAGATCTTTAAGACCATACTTGAGACCATTCCAGTTGAAGAAGTGGAAAGTCAGCCTCAGCCTCAATCCTTGTAATTGCATGATACATTTTCATAATCTTCAAATCATCCTTTGAACGGGATCTGATGGAAGTTCCACAGGGGCACTTCTCATATAATGGGTTAAAAAAAATTAAACATGCACCTAGAGCTACAGAGAACAGTAGCAGGCAAACGTAGGTGCTGCAACAAGTAGGTGTTGCAAAATATCAGTGGTCCTGAACTGTTTGTGTACAACTAGTGATTGCCTGCCATGTGGATAGTCCTGCATTGTGTACATACATCAGTAACACGAGAGAGGGCATTCTTTATATAGGCGTGCAGGTTGTGGATTTCTCTTCTGTCCCCATATGGCTGGCACCAACTCTGTTGAGTTTCCAGCACCAGCTGAAAACTTGCTGATTTCCTCAGACCTTTGGAGGAATTTGCTGAATTGCAGGCCATCTTGTTGATTTTAGGGTCCTGTTCTGTTGCTTTTTTAAAATATGCATTTTGTTTTGATTTCAATGTAACATACTCTTGACATAACCTGTTCTGGGATTGCCTTGGCAATGAAGAGTAGGTGAGAGGTATTTAAAATAAATAACTGAATACTGAACAACTTCAGTGCATTCACTTTCCCTTAATTTTGGTACATCACAGCAACAGATACTAGGACCCTGGACTGTATTTACATAATATTCATGGGGTGAAAAAAATCTTATGCATGTCAGTTTACTAAATACACAGTGCCCTTTCTGCTTACGCTTGGCATTTTGAATCCATGGGACTATCTTTCAAATAACTGTGTTTAGAAGGTGGTGGTCCAGTGGATGTAGCCTTTGGCTTGGATTGTAGGCGCCTTGAATTTGGGTCCCAGTTCCCATTGAGGTCTCTGTGGTTGCCTTGAGCAAGGTGTCATTTCTCAGCTTGAGTTCCACAGCAATATCTGAATCACTGAACAGGATTGTTTTGAGGCTGAGTGAAATTGTTTGCACATTTTAAATGACCTTGCAAAGGATAAATAGTTTTGACAACAGCAGTTTGCCTAAATAATTTTGTGTTGTTTCTGTAGGTTAAACGAAACGTGTATGACCTGACTAGTATTCCTGTTCGTCATCAGTTGTGGGAAGGCTGGCCTGCTTCTGCTACAGATGATTCAGTAAGTCACAATTTACTTCATATTTTTTTTAGTACATATGATGCTTTTGTTTTCAGACTCTATGAAAAACACTTCATTTTTACTATACTCCTGTGTGTCATATAATTGTGGAGTTGGTCCAAGCTCCTGAAGTTATATTAGTAATTCAATATTTGGTGCTTAACTGTTTGACTGATCCAGTAAAGCACTGAAACATTTATTTCATAAGCTGTTCTGAATAGGTCAATTGAAATGACCAGAGCACAGTCAGAGTATAGTCAAGGATTTCTACTGCCTGGTTTGGAAGGGGCCAGAACAGGCTGTGCGCCTACATTGTGTGGCTTGGGAGTTTCAAGTGTGCCAAGTGAGTGAGAAAGAGAAAAAGCCTCCTTTACGGAGGGGCCTTCATAGAGACCTGGCCAGTAGAAGATGGCTGACTCAGATATGGGATATGTCTTATATGGCTAAAATAACCAGTAGAATAAGAGTAAGGGAAGGAAGGCAGAGATGGAAGACTTCTTGAAAATGTAGCTTGTTTATTGCAACAACATGGTACAAATACTCTTAATTCATATTACATGGGGGATGTTTGAGCTATAAAGAATCAAATCTGTAACAGCTACGAATGCCTTTTGCTGCTCTTTCTTTTTTAGTAAACTAGGAAGGGCCTTATTAGTAAGATGCACTTAATGTTGTAAGTTAACTATTGTTTTAATAAAATTTGGAATCTTTTTTATTTTTTAAAAAGGTGAAGAATAGTAGGACCACATAAATATGATGTTCTGTGACCCCCATTCAGGAAGGACAGCCAAATTCAAACAACATTTGAGCACGTGCTTAAGTACTACCTGAAATGTTTAAGGCTTCAGTTCTCTGCATACTTTTCTCTAGTCCATTTTCCAAGGTTTAAAAGTCAGTCTGTGACAGGAAGGGAATAGGACTGAAGGAACCTCCTGTCTTTGCTCATCAAAAAATGAAAAGTTTTACTATATGTGTGCTAGTCATAGGGTCCACTTTAAAAAGGCTTTTGGGATTAGGGCCATAAGTCATGTTTTAATCTTACAATAACTACTGCAATGGCTGTGATTTCTTTTCCAACCTGTTGGGAAATGTGCTGTCTCCCTGCATTTAATTTATTTAATTTAATTTTTATTGTTTTTGCATCCTGAGTTCAAAGAATGGCCGCACATTGCTGCCCATTTGGCAGAACAGTGCCACACTGATATTTTCTGGGAAAGTAGCTAGTCCTTCTGTTGGAAGTAGAACTGAAGCTTTAGATAAAAACAAACATAGACAAGGTTAATTGCAACTTCTGAAATATATTGGTGTGTTGTCATCTGTTGCTATTTGAGTTAAGGCCAGAAAGGATTTGAAAACCCATGATTTCTAATCCAAATGCCAGCAGCTGTTTGGAAAACAGCCAACAAAAACATAACACCTCCTTGTAGGATAGGATGTCCAGCATGTATAAAATGCACAAATCTGTTTTTAAACTCTGTTTTAACAAGTGACAATGTTGCAGGTGATATTTTTTCTTTCTTTTCAAGTTTAATGAAACTGGTGATTGTTAAGTCATCTGCTTTTCAGGCAGACGAGTCCAGAAAGCTCCCAGCTTGAAACTACTGCAGCTGAGGCCTGTCAGCTGTGTAAACAGTTCTGAACGTGTTACTCCCAAAAATATAATTAATTTCTATCTGAAATTAAAGCCACCAACTTAATATTTATGAAGATTTAACATTAGCAATAACAGTTAGAACACTTCTCTCTCTTTTGTCATTTATAGACAATTCACTCAGAAAGTTTATCGCCTAATATTCCCGTGTCAGATTCCCCCCCCCCCCTTCTTTTTTCATTCCCCTTCTTTTGGTAGTAACTTAATTTTTGACAGAAAGATGTCTCAATGGTACTAACCAAGAGCAGAGATCTAACTTTTAACAAAGAGTTAAAGAAGGACTTGATTAGAATACTTTTCATTTACATTTTATGCACCATAAGAAATACTTTGTAATACCACAGGAGGTTTTTTCAGTGCAGTTCTCGTTAACCTTTGCCTTAGCAAACAGGACAACTAAATAGACTTCCAATAATTAGATTCCTGTGTAATCGAGTCTCCTATGAACCTCATAAGCTTCAATCTTCTGCATTACCAGAAATGCATCAAAGTCAAGAGCTTTTTTAAAAGCAATGTTACTGCACTTCCCTTTAGAGCAATGGCATGTTCTTCATTTGTCGTTTTAGGCTAATGACATACGGGAAACAGTAAGAGATGCCAATAACTCTTTCAATTTTTTTCTTAAAGCAGTATCTAAAAGTCTACTGGTAAGGGAATGTTTTCATGCTGTATCAATTTAACTGAGAAACAAGGATGTTGAAAGATAGCTAAGATGTTGTTTTACCTTATGAGAATGATATTTCTCCCCAGCATCCACAGAGTAGGAATAATGCTAGCACTGGGAATTTGTAATTGCTTGATCTAATTAAAACACAGTATATGATTTTCATTTCTCCAATTTTCAGATGATCTACTTTGGGGGGTAGGGATCTCTCTGATTGGCGCTAAAAATGTTTCGCTTGCCATGATATTTCTTTTTGTTGTTTGCCACTGTCAGTCAATATGTCAGCTTAATAATGTCTGGTGCAATTAGGGTAGTGACCTCCCAACTGTCTCCAAGATGTTGTAAAGCTATTGGGGGTAAAACTATAGGGGCAGGAAATCAGTTGTACACAGTTTCTGAATAAGTTCCATTAGCAGGTTGGGTTTTTAATAGAAACTATTATTGTAGTGAACATAATTGACTTAAAATGGCAACAAGAGCCGCTTTACTTCCTATAGTCTCCTCAAACACTTGTGGCCACTTTAAGACCCAGGGTGGACAATGTAGGTCTACCTTTCCCAGCGTGGTACCTTCCAGATGCTTTGGATTACAAGCCCCATTAGTCTTAGCGGGCATGGCCAACGGCCAGGAATGATGGGACTTGTAGCCCAGGACATCCGGAGGGTGCCGGGTTGGGGAAGGCTGATGTGGGACTTATGGGCCATGTCCAGACCAAGAAAGCTTTCACCAGCCTGCATGGTCAGTGAGAAAAGTGGGCGACTTTCCTACATGCCATTCTACATTGCTTACACTGCCTTAAAATTACTTGAGCCCTTTGCTTCTATAGCCCTCCTAGGTGTTACAGCCCTGAAAGGGCAATGTGACTAAAAGGACTGTGGGCCTGAGGCTTGTCGTCACGTATCTCCTTCTGACTTTCCTGTGTCCAGCTGTATTTTTCCCCTGTGTGATTTCCCCCCCCCCTTCTATTTGTGGAGATTCCATACATGATTAGAAAGTGATCTATTTTAACAGTCAGGTTCCATTCCATTTCAATAAATCAGGGTCACACAGGAGGGTGTGGACCAGCCTTTGTGTACAGAAGCTTCTAGTTCACTGCAGAAGGTGTAGGCTAGGACAGTTCACTCAGCCAAAGAGGCTTATTCGGGGCTGTTCCATAGTGCCATCATGCATATGATATTTTCATCATGCGCTAGGACTTCTGTACCCATGGGTGGAACTGCAAGAATTCTGCTTCTCCAATTTTCTAGATCATGCTTGCTGTTTCATGTGTTTCTGGTGAACTGTGGTGAGTGCTCCAGCAGAAAAATGACACAATACCCTTTCATGAATAAAGACTTAAAAAAAAAAGTTCAGTGTTGATCACATTTTTATTTACCTGACCCTCAAAGGAAGTCATAAAGAGTGAAAAGTTAATGTTTTCTGAATATGAGTTAATTTAGGAACATATCTGTGCTATTTTTCAGGGGAGTTGTCTCTTGGGGAAAGAAGAGAGAATATAAAATGCTTTTCTCCAAAAAAGGAGAAAAAGACTGAGACAAAAGTTAATTTGAGAGAAGAGATATTCTATTAGGTAGATGATAAAATTAGATAATTGGCTGTTGACTACAAAAAGAGATACATGTGTAAGTAGTGCCAGCCAAATCATGAGGCAGAGTAAGACAATTGTCTCATGTGTGCAAGTGACAAATTGGTGCACCCCCAGACCCTCCATTCACCTCATTGTTGGTTGCTGGTATATAAATTTAGTAAATAATAATAATAATAATAATAATAATAATAAATTGATTGAAGAACTATCATGATCATTGTGTAACACAGAAATAGCAGTTAGAACATGTTTCACAATTACATATCCCTACTTGGTGTAAGACTACTTTATTTATGCCATTTTTTAAAGATCAAGTTTGTTTTGTTCAAAGTAGGACAATATAATTTGTTACATGTAGTATACTTTTTTTTTTTGTATACTGAATTCTGAAAGC